>NW_027362771.1:658722022-659146594 GCF_046119375.1 Phyllobates terribilis
TATCCATCATACCCCTGCTCCATACCACGTCCTGTACACCTGACCTCACCGTGTATGTATGACACCATGTAACCATCATACCCCTGCTCCATACCACGTCCTGTACACCTGACCTCACCGTGTATGTATAACACCATGTAACCATCATACCACTGCTCCATACCACGTCCTGTACACCGGACCTCACCGTGTATGTATGACATCATGTAATCATCATACCACTGCTCAATACCACTTCCTGTACACCTGAACTCACCGTGTATGTATGACACCATGTAACCATTATACCACTGCTCCATACCACTTCCTGTACACCTGAACTCACCGTGTATGTATGACACCATGTATCCATCATACCCCTGCTCCATACCACGTCCTGTACACCTGACCTCACCGTGTATGTATGACACCATGTAACCATCATACCCCTGCTCCATACCACGTCCTGTACACCTGACCTCACCGTGTATGTATAACACCATGTAACCATCATACCACTGCTCCATACCACGTCCTGTACACCGGACCTCACCGTGTATGTATGACATCATGTAATCATCATACCACTGCTCCATACCACGTCCTGTACACCTGACCTCACCGTGTATGTATGACACCATGTAACCATCATACCGCTGCTCCATACCACGTCCTGTACACCTGACCTCACCGTGTATGTATGACACCATGTACCCATCATACCCCTGCTCCATACCACGTCCTGTACACCTGAACTCAACGTGTATGTATGACACCATGTATCCATCATACCACTGCTCCATACCACGTCCTGTACACCTGACCTCACCGTGTATGTATGACACCATGTAACCATCATACCCCTGCTCCATACCACGTCCTGTACCCCTGACCTCACCGTGTATGTATGACACCATGTAACCATCATACCCCTCCTCCATACCACGTCCTGTACACCTGACCTCACCGTGTATGTATGACACCATGTAACCAATATACCACTGCTCCATACCACGTCCTGTACACCTGACCTCACCGTGTATGTATGACACCATGTAACCATTATACCACTGCTCCATACCACGTCCTGTACACCTGACCTCACCGTGTATGTATGACACCATGTATCCATCATACCACTGCTCCATACCACGTCCTGTACACCTGACCTCACCGTGTATGTATAACACCATGTAACCATCATACCACTGCTCCATACCACGTCCTGTACACCTGACCTCACCGTGTATGTATGACACCATGTAACCATTATACCACTACTCCATACCACGTCCTGTACACCTGACCTCACCGTGTATGTATGACACCATGTAACCATCATACCCCTGCTCCATACCACGTCCTGTACACCTGACCTCACCGTGTATGTATGACACCATGTAACCATCATACCACTGCTCCATACCACGTCCTGTACACCTGACCTCACCGTGTATGTATGACACCATGTAACCATTATACCACTACTCCATACCACGTCCTGTACACCTGACCTCACCGTGTATGCATGACACCATGTATCCATCATACCACTGCACCATACCACGTCCTGTACACCGGACCCCACCGTGTATGTATGACACCATGTAACCATCATACCCCGCTCCATACCACGTCCTGTACACCTGACCTCACCGTGTATGTATGACACCATGTATCCATCATACCCCTGCTCCATACCACGTCCTGTACACCTAACCTCACCGTGTATGTTTGACACTCTGTAACCATCATACCACTGCTCCATACCACGTCCTGTACACCTGACCTCACCGTGTATGTATGACACTCTGTAACCATCATACCACTGCAACATACCACGTCCTGTACACCGGACCTCACCGTGTATGTATGATACCATGTAACCATCATACCACTGCTCCATACCACGTCCTGTACACCTAACCTCACCGTGTATGTATGACACTCTGTAACCATCATACCCCTGCTCCATACCACGTCCTGTACACCTGACCTCACCGTGTATGTATGACACCATGTAACCATCATACCACTGCTCCATACCACGTCCTGTACACCTAACCTCACCGTGTATGTATGACACTCTGTAACCATCATACCCCTGCTCCATACCACGTCCTGTACACCTGACCTCACCGTGTATGTATGACACCATGTAACCATCATACCACTGCTCCATACCACGTCCTGTACACCTAACCTCACCGTGTATGTATGACACTCTGTAACCATCATACCCCTGCTCCATACCACGTCCTGTACACCTGACCTCACCGTGTATGCATGACACCATGTAACCATTATACCACTGCTCCATACCACGTCCTGTACACCTGACCTCACCGTGTATGTATGACACCATGTAACCATCATACCCCTGCTCCATACCACGTCCTGTACACCTCACCTCACCGTGTATGTATGACACCATGTAACCATTATACCACTGCTCCATACCACGTCCTGTACACCTGACCTCACCGTGTATGTATGACACCATGTAACCATTATACCACTGCTCCATTCCACGTCCTGTACACCTGACCTCACCGTGTATGTATGACACCATGTAACCATCATACCACTGCTCCATACCACGTCCTGTACACCTCACCTCACCGTGTATGTATGACACCATGTAACCATTATACCACTGCTCCATACCACGTCCTGTACACCTGACCTCACCGTGTATGTATGACACCATGTAACCATTATACCACTGCTCCATTCCACGTCCTGTACACCTGACCTCACCGTGTATGTATGACACCATGCAACCATCGTACCACTGCTCCATACCACGTCCTGTACACCTGACCTCACCGTGTATGCATGACACCATGTAACCATCATACCCCTGCTCCATACCATGTCCTGTACACCTGACCTCACCGTGTATGTATGACACCATGTAACCATCATACCACTACTCTATACCACGTCCTGTACACCTGACCTCACCGTGTATGTATGACCCCATGTATCCATCATACCCCTGCTCCATACCACGTCCTGTACACCTGACCTCACCGTGTATGTATGACACCATGTAACCATCATACCCCTGCTCCATACCATGTCCTGTACCCCAGACCTCACCGTGTATGTATGACACCATGTATCCATCATACCACTGCTCCATACCACGTCCTGTACACCTAACCTCACCGTGTATGTATGACACTCTGTAACCATCATACCTCTGCTCCATACCACGTCCTGTACACCTGACCTCACCGTGTATGTATGACACTCTGTAACCATCATACCACTGCTCCATACCACGTCCTGTACACCTGACCTCACCGTGTATGTATGACACCATGTAACCATCATACCACTGCTCCATACCACGTCCTGTACACCTGACCTCTCTGTGTATGTATGACACCATGTAACCATCATACCACTGCTCCATACCACGTCCTGTACACCTAACCTCACCGTGTATGTATGACATTCTGTAACCATCATACCCTGCTCCATACCACGTCCTGTACACCTGACCTCACCGTGTATGTATGACACCATGTATCCATCATACCACTGCTACATACCACGTCCTGTACACCTGACCTCACCGTGTATGTATGACACTCTGTAACCATCATACCACTGCTACATACCACGTCCTGTACACCTGACCTCACCGTGTATGTATGACACCATGTATCCATCATACCCCTGCTACATACCACGTCCTGTACACCTGACCTCACCGTGTATGTATGACACCATGTATCCATCATACCCCTGCTCCATACCACGTCCTGCACACCTGACCTCTCTGTGTATGTATGACACCATGTAACCATCATACCACTGCTGCATACCACGTCCTGTACACCTAACCTCACCGTGTATGTATGACATTCTGTAACCATCATACCCTGCTTCATACCACGTCCTGTACTCCTGACCTCACCGTGCATGTATGACACCATGTATCCATCATACCACTGCTCCATACCACGTCCTGTACTCCTGACCTCACCGTGTATGTATGACACTCTGTAACCATCATACCACTGCTACATACCACGTCCTGTACACCTGACCTCACCGTGTATGTATGACACCATGTATCCATCATACCACTGCTTCATACCACGTCCTGTACTCCTGACCTCACCGTGTATGTATGACACTCTGTAACCATCATACCACTGCTACATACCACGTCCTGTACACCTGACCTCACCGTGTATGTATGACACCATGTATCCATCATACCACTGCTCCATACCACGTCCTGTACTCCTGACCTCACCGTGTATGTATGACACTCTGTAACCATCATACCACTGCTACATACCACGTCCTGTACACCTGACCTCACCGTGTATGTATGACACCATGTATCCATCAAACCCCTGCTACATACCACGTCCTGTACACCTGACCTCATCGTGTATGTATGACACCATGTAACCATCATACCACTGCTCCATACCACGTCCTGTACACCTGACCTCTCTGTGTATGTATGACACCATGTAACCATCATACCACTGCTCCATACCACGTCCTGTACACCTAACCTCACCGTGTATGTATGACACCATGTATCCATCATACCACTGCTCCATACCACGTCCTGTACACCTGACCTCACCGTGTATGTATGACACCATGTAACCATCATACCACTGCTCCATACCACGTCCTGTACACCTGACCTCACCGTGTATGTATGACACCATGTAACCATCATACCACTGCTCCATACCACGTCCTGTACACCGGACCTCACCGTGTATGTATGACACTCTGTAACCATCATACCACTGCTACATACCACGTCCTGTACACCTGACCTCACCGTGTATGTATGACACCATGTATCCATCATACCCCTGCTACATACCACGTCCTGTACACCTGACCTCATCGTGTATGTATGACACCATGTAACCATCATACCACTGCTCCATACCACGTCCTGTACACCTGACCTCTCTGTGTATGTATGACACCATGTAACCATCATACCACTGCTCCATACCACGTCCTGTACACCTAACCTCACCGTGTATGTATGACACCATGTATCCATCATACCACTGCTCCATACCACGTCCTGTACACCTGACCTCGCCGTGTATGTATGACACAATGTAACCATCATACCACTGCTCCATACCACGTCCTGTACACCTGACCTCACCGTGTATGTATGACACCATGTAACCATCATACCACTGCTCCATACCACGTCCTGTACACCGGACCTCACCGTGTATGTATGACACTCTGTAACCATCATACCACTGCTACATACCACGTCCTGTACACCTGACCTCACCGTGTATGTATGACACCATGTATCCATCATACCACTGCTACATACCACGTCCTGTACACCTGACCTCACCGTGTATGTATGACACCATGTAACCTTCATACCACTGCTCCATACCACGTCCTGTACACCGGACCTCACCGTGTATGTATGACACCATGTAACCATCACACCACTGCTCCATACCACGTCCTGTACACCGGACCTCACCGTGTATGTATGACACCATGTAACCATCATACCACTGCTCCATACCACGTCCTGTACACCGGACCTCACCGTGTATGTATGACACCATGTAACCATCATACCACTGCTGCATACCACGTCCTGTACACCGGACCTCACCGTGTATGTATGACACAATGTAACCATACCACTGCTCCATACCACGTCCTGTACACCGGACCTCACCGTGTATGTATGACACCATGTATCCATCATACCACTGCTCCATACCACGTCCTGTACACCGGACCTCACCGTGTATGTATGACACCATGTAACCATCATACCACTGCTCCATACCACGTCCTGTACACCGGACCTCACCGTGTATGTATGACACCATGTATCCATCATACCACTGCTGCATACCACGTCCTGTACACCGGACCTCACCGTGTATGTATGATACAATATAACCATACCACTGCTCCATACCACGTCCTGTACACCGTACCTCACCGTGTATGTATGACACCATGTAACCATCATACCACTGCTCCATACCAAGTCTTGTACACCTGACCTCACCGTGTATGTATGTCACCAGGTAACCATCATACCACTGCTCCATACCACGTACTGTACACCTGACCTCACCGTGTATGTATGACACCATGTAACCATCATACCACTGCTCCATACCACGTCCTGTACACCTGACCTCACCGTGTATGTATGACACCATGTATCCATCATACCACTGCTGCATACCACGTCCTGTACTCCTGACCTCACCGTGTATGTATGACTCCATGTAACCATCATACCACTGCTCCATACCACGTCCTGTACACCTGACCTCACCAGGTATGTATGACCCCATGTAACCATCATACCACTGCTCCATACCACGTCCTGTACACCGGACCTCACCGTGTATGTATGACACCATGTAACCATCATACCACTGCTCCATACCACGTCCTGTACACCAGACCCCACCGTGTATGTATGACACCATGTAACCATCATACCACTGCTCCATACCACGTCCTGTACACCGGACCTCACCGTGTATGTATGCCACCATGTAACCATCATACCACTGCTCCATACCACGTCCTGTACACCAGACCCCACCGTGTATGTATAACACCATGTAACCATCATATCACTGCTCCATACCACGTCCTGTACACCGGACCTCACCGTGTATGTATGACACCATGTAATCATCATACCCCTGCTCCATACCACGTCCTGTACACCAGACCCCACCGTGTATGTATGACACCATGTAAACATCATACCACTGCTCCATACCACGTCCTGTACACCGGACCTCACCGTGTATGTATGACACCATGTAACCATCATACCACTGCTCCATACCACGTCCTGTACACCGGACCTCACCGTGTATGTATGACACCATGTAAACATCATACCACTGCTCCATACCACGTCCTGTACACCGGACCTCACCGTGTATGTATGACACCATGTACCCATCATACCACTGCTCCATACCACGTCCTGTACACCTGACCTCACCGTGTATGTATGACCCCATGTATCCATCATACAACTGCTCCATACCACGTCCTGTACACCGGACCTCACCGTGTATGTATGACACCATGTATCCATCATACCACTGCTCTATACCACGTCCTGTACACCTAACCTCACCGTGTATGTATGACACCATGTAACCATCATACCACTGCTCTATACCACGTCCTGTACACCGGACCTCACCGTGTATGTATGACACCATGTAACCATCATACCCCTGCTCCACACCACGTCCTGTACACCTGACCTCACCGTGTATGTATGACACCATGTAACCATCATACCACTGCTCCATACCACGTCCTGTACACCGGACCTCACCGTGTATGTATGACACCATGTATCCATCATACCACTGCTCCATACCACGTCCTGTACACCGGACCCCACCGTGTATGTATGACACCATGTATCCATCATACCCCTGCTCCATACCACGTCCTGTACACCTGACCTCACCATGTATGTATGACACCATGTACCGATCATACCACTGCTCCATACCACGTCCTGTACACCTGACCTCACCGTGTATGTATGACCCCATGTAACCATCATACCACTGCTCCATACCACGTCCTGTACACCTGACCTCACCGTGTATGTATGACACCATGTAACCATCATACCTCTGCTCCATACCACGTCCTGTACATCGGACCTCACCGTGTATGTATGACACCATGTAACCATCATACCACTGCTCCATACCACGTCCTGTACACCTGACCTCACCATGTATGTATGACACCATGTACCCATCATACCACTGCTCCATACCACGTCCTGTACACCTGACCTCACCGTGTATGTATGACCCCATGTAACCATCATACCACTGCTCCATACCACGTCCTGTACACCGTACCTCACCGTGTATGTATGACACCATGTAACCATCATACCACTGCTCCATACCACGTCCTGTACACCTGACCTCACCGTGTATGTATGACACCATGTATCCATCATACCACTGCTCCATACCACGTCCTGTACACCTGACCTCACCGTGTATGTATGACACCATGTAACCATCATACCACTGCTCCATACCACGTCTTGTACACCTGACCTCACCGTGTATGTATGACACCATGTAACCATCATACCACTGCTACATACCACGTCCTGTACACCTGACCTCACCATGTATGTATGACACCATGTAACCATCATACCACTGCTACATACCACGTCCTGTACACCTGACCTCACCATGTATGTATGACACAATGTATCCATCATACCACTGCTCTATACCACGTCTTGTACACCTGACCTCACCGTGTATGTATGACACCATGTAACCATCATACCACTGCTCTATACCACGTCCTGTACAATGGACCTCACCGTGTATGTATGACACCATGTAACCATCATACCACTGCTCCATACCACGTCCTGTACACCTGACCTCACCGTGTATGTATGACACCATGTAACCATCATACCACTGCTCTATACCACGTCCTGTACAATGGACCTCACCGTGTATGTATGACACCATGTAACCATCATACCACTGCTCCATACCACGTCCTGTACATCGGACCTCACCGTGTATGTATGACACCATGTAACCATCATACCACTGCTCCATACCACGTCCTGTACACCTGACCTCACCGTGTATGTATGACCCCATGTAACCATTATACCTCTGCTCCATACCACGTCCTGTACACCGGATCTCACCATGTATGTATGACACCATGTAACCATCATACCACTGCTCCATACCACGTCCTGTACATCGGACCTCACCATGTATGTATGACACCATGTAACCATTATACCTCTGCTCCATACCACGTCCTGTACACCGGACCTCACCGTGTATGTATGACACCATGTTACCATCATACCACTGCTCCATACCACGTCCTGGACATCGGACCTCACCGTGTATGTATGACACCATGTAACCATTATACCACTGCTCCATACCACGTCCTGTACTCCTGACCTCACCGTGTATGTATGACACCATGTAACCATCATACCACTGCTCTATACCACATCCTGTACACCGGACCTCACCGTGTATGTATGACACCATGTAACCATCATACCACTGCTCTATACCACGTCCTGTACACCGGACCTCACCGTGTATGTATGACACCATGTAACCATCATACCACTGCTCCATACCACGTCCTGTACACCTGACCTCACCGTGTATGTATGACACCATGTAACCATTATACCTCTGCTCCATACCACGTCCTGTACTCCTGACCTCACTGTGTATGTATGACCCCATGTAACCATTCTACCTCTGCTCCATACCACGTCCTGTACACCGGACCTAACCGTGTATGTATGACACCATGTATCCATCATACCACTGCTCTATACCACGTCCTGTTCACCTGACCTCACCGTTTATGTATGACACCATGTATCCATCATACCACTGCTCTATACCACGTCCTGTACTCCTGACCTCACTGTGTATGTATGACCCCATGTAACCATTATACCACTGCTCCATACCACGTCCTGTACACCGGACCTCGCTGTGTATGTATGACCCCATGTAACCATCATACCACTGCTCCATACCACGTCCTGTACACCGGACCTCACCGTGTATGTATGACACCATGTAACCATTATACCTCTGCTCCATACCACGTCCTGTACACCTGACCTCACCGTGTATGTATGACCCCATGTATCCATCATACCACTGCTCCATACCACGTCCTGTACACCGGACCTCACCGTGTATGTATGACACCATGTATCCATCATACCACTGCTCCATACCACGTCCTGTACACCGGACCTCACCGTGTATGTATGACACCATGTATCCATCATACCACTGCTCCATACCACGTCCTGTACACCCGACCTCACCGTGTATGTATGACACCATGTAACCATCATACCACTGCTCCATACCACGTCCTGTACACTGGACCTCACCGTGTATGTATGACACCATGTAATCATCATACCACTGCTCCATACCACGTCCTGTACACCGGACCTCACGGTGTATGCATGACACCATGTAACCATCATACCACTGCTCCATACCAAGTCCTGTACACCGGACCTCACCGTGTATGTATGACACCATGTATCCATCATACCACTGCTCCATACCATGTCGTGTACACCGGACCTCACCGTGTATGTATGACCCCATGTAACCATCATACCACTGCTCCATACCACGTCCTGTACACCTGACCTCACCGTGTATGTATGACACCATGTAACCATCATACCCCTGCTCCATACCACGTCCTGTACACCTGACCTCACCGTGTATGTATGACACCATGTAACCATCATACCACTGCTCCATACCACGTCCTGTACACCGGACCTCACCATGTATGTATGACACCATGTAACCATCATACCACTGCTCCATACCACATCCTGTACACCGGACCTCACCGTGTATGTATGACACCATGTAACCATCATACCACTGCTCCATACCACGTCCTGTACACCGGACCTCACCGTGTATGTATGACACCATGTAACCATCATACCACTGCTCCATACCACGTCCTGTACACCGGACCTCACCGTGTATGTATGACACCATGTAATCATCATACCACTGCTCCATACCACGTCCTGTACACCTGACCTCATCGTGTATGTATGACACCATGTATCCATCATACCACTGCTCCATACCACGTCCTGTACTCCTGACCTCACCGTGTATGTATGACCCCATGTAACCATCATACCACTGCTCCATACCACGTCCTGTACACCTGACCTCACCGTGTATGTATGACACCATGTAACCATCATACCACTGCTCCATACCATGTCCTGTACACCTGACATCACCGTGTATGTATGACCCCATGTAACCATCATACCACTGCTCCATACCACGTCCTGTACACCTGACCTCACCGTCTATGTATGACACCATGTAACCATCATACCACTGCTCCATACCATGTCCTGTACACCTGACATCACCGTGTATGTATGACACCATGTAACCATCATACCACTGCTCCGTACCACGTCCTATACACCTGACCTCACCGTGTATGTATGACACCATGTAACCATCATACCACTGCTCCATACCACGTCCTGTACACCTGACCTCACCGTGTATGTATGACACCATGTAATCATCATACCACTACTCCATACCACGTCCTGTACACGTGACCTCACCGTGTATGTATGACACCATGTAACCATCATACCACTGCTCAATACCACGTCCTGTACACCTGACCTCACCGTGTATGTATGACACCATGTAATCATCATACCACTACTCCATACCACGTCCTGTACACCTGACCTCACTGTGTATGTATGACACCATGTAACCATCATACCACTGCTCAATACCACGTCCTGTACACCTGACCTCACCGTGTATGTATGACACCATGTAATCATCATACCACTACTCCATACCACGTCCTGTACACCTGACCTCACCGTGTATGTATGACACCATGTAACCATCATACCACTGCTCCATACCACGTCCTGTACACCGGACCTCACCGTGTATGTATGACACCATGTAACCATCATACCACTACTCCATACCACATCCTGTACACTTGACCTCACCGTGTATGTATGACACCATGTAACCATCATACCACTGCTCCATACCACGTCCTGTACACCTGACCTCACTGTGTACGTATGACACCATGTAACCATCATACCACTGCTCCATACCACGTCCTGTACACCGGACCTCACCGTGTATGTATGACACCATGTAACCATTATACCCCTGCTCAATACCACGTCCTGTACACCTGACCTCACCGTGTATGTATGACACCATGTAACCATCATACCACTGCTCCATACCATGTCCTGTACACCAGACCTCACCGTGTATGTATGACACCATGTAACCATCATACCACTGCTCCATACCACATCCTGTACACCGGACCTCACCGTGTATGTATGACACCATGTATCCATCATACCACTGCTCCATACAACGTCCTGTACACCTGACCTCACCGTGTATGTATGACACAATTTAACCATCATAACACTGCTCTATACCACGTCCAGTACACCGGACCTCACCGTGTATGTATGACACCATGTAACCATCATACCACTGCTCCATACCACGTCCTGTACACCGTACCTCACCGTGTATGTATGACACCATGTAACCATCATACCACTGCTCCATACCACGTCCTGTACACCGGACCTCACCATGTATGTATGACACCATGTACCCATCATACCACTGCTCCATACCACGTCCTGTACACCGGACCTCACCGTGTATGTATGACACCATGTATCCATCATACCCCTCCTCCATATCACGTCATGTACACCTGACCTCACCGTGTATGTATGACACCATGTAACCATCATACCACTGCTCCATACCACGTCCTGTACACCTGACCTCACCGTGTATGTATGACACCATGTATCCATCATACCCCTCCTCCATATCACGTCCTGTACACCTGACCTCACCGTGTATGTATGACACCATGTATCCATCATACCACTGCTCCATACCACGTCCTGTACACCTGACCTCACCGTGTATGTATGACACCATGTAACCATCATACCCCTGCTCCATACCACGTCCTGTACACCTGACCTCACCGTGTATGTATGACACCATGTAACCATCATACCACTGCTCCATACCACGTCCTGTACTCCTGACCTCATCGTGTATGTATGACACCATGTAACCATCATACCACTTCTCCATACCACGTCCTGTACACCTGACTTCACCGTGTATGACACCATGTAACCATCATACCACTGCTCCACACCACGTCCTGTACACCTGACCTCACCGTGTATGTATGACACCATGTAACCATCATACCCCTGCTCCATACCACGTCCTGTACTCCTGACCTCACCGTGTATGTATGACACCATGTAACCATCATACCACTGCTCCATACCACGTCCTGTACTCCTGACCTCATCGTGTATGTATGACACCATGTAACCATCATACCACTGCTCCATACCACGTCCTGTACACCTGACCTCACCGTGTATGTATGACACCATGTAACCATCATACCCCTGCTCCATACCACGTCCTGTACTCCTGACCTCACCGTGTATGTATGACACCATGTAACCATCATACCCCTGCTCCATACCACGTCCTGTACACCTGACCTCATCGTGTATGTATGACACCATGTAACCATCATACCACTTCTCCATACCACGTCCTGTACACCTGACCTCACCGTGTATGTATGACACCATGTAACCATCATACCACTGCTCCACACCACGTCCTGTACACCTGACCTCACCGTGTATGTATGACACCATGTATCCATCATACCACTGCTCCACACCACGTCCTGTACACCTGACCTCACCGTGTATGTATGACCCCATGTAACCATCATACCACTGCTCCACACCACGTCCTGTACACCTGACCTCACCGTGTATGTATGACACCATGTAACCATCATACCCCTGCTCCATACCACGTCCTGTACACCTGACCTCACCGTGTATGTATGACACCATGTAACCATCATACCCCTGCTCCATACCACGTCCTGTACTCCTGACCTCACCGTGTATGTATGACACCATGTAACCATTATACCCCTGCTCCATACCACGTCCTGTACACCTGACCTCACCGTGTATGTATGACACCATGTAACCAACATACCACTGCTCCATACCACGTCCTGTACACCTGACCTCACAGTGTATGTATGACACCATGTAACCATCATACCACTGCTCCATACCACGTCCTGTACCCCTGACCTCACCGTGTATGTATAACACCATGTAACCATCATACCACTGCTCCATACCACGTCCTGTACCCCTGATCTCACCGTGTATGTATGACACCATGTAACCATCATACCACTGCTCCACACCACGTCCTGTACACCTGACCTCACAGTGTATGTATGACACCATGTAACCATCATACCACTGCTCCATACCACGTCCTGTACCCCTGACCTCACCGTGTATGTATAACACCATGTAACCATCATACCACTGCTCCATACCACGTCCTGTACCCCTGATCTCACCGTGTATGTATGACACCATGTAACCATCATACCACTGCTCCACACCACGTCCTGTACACCTGACCTCACCGTGTATGTATGACACCATGTATCCATCATACCACTGCTCTATACCACGTCATGTACACCGGACCTCACCGTGTATGTATGACACCATGTAACCATCATACCCCTGCTCCATACCACGTCCTGTACACCGGACCTCACCGTGTATGTATGACACCATGTAACCATCATACCCCTGCTCCATACCACGTCCTGTACACCGGACCTCACCGTGTATGTATGACACCATGTAACCATCATACCACTGCTCCATACCACGTCCTGTACCCCTGACCTCACCGTGTATGTATGACACCATGTATCCATCATACCCCTGCTCCATACCACGTCCTGTACACCTGACCTCACCATGTATGTATGACACCATGTATCCATCATACCACCGCTCCATACCACGTCCTGTACACCTGACCTCACGTGTATGTATGACACCATGTAACCATCATACCACTGCTCCATACCACGTCCTGTACACCTGACCTCACCGTGTATGTATGACACCATGTAACCATCATACCACTGCTCCATACCACGTCCTGTACACCTGACCTCACCGTGTATGTATGATATCATGTAACCATCATACCACTGCTCCATACCACGTCCTGTACACCTGACCTCACCGTGTATGTATGACACCATGTAACCATCATACCACTGCTCCATACCACGTCCTGTACCCCTGACCTCACCGTGTATGTATGACACCATGTATCCATCATACCACTGCTCCATACCACGTCCTGTACACCTGACCTCACCGTGTATGTATGACACCATGTAACCATCATACCACTGCTCCATACCACGTCCTGTACCCCTGACCTCACCGTGTATGTATGACACCATGTAACCATCATACCACTGCTCCATACCACGTCCTGTACACCGGACCTCACCGTGTATGTATGACACCATGTAACCATCATACCACTGCTCCATACCACGTCCTGTACACCGGACCTCACCGTGTATGTATGACACCATGTAACCATCATACCACTGCTCCATACCACGTCCTGTACACCGGACCTCACCGTGTATGTATGACACCATGTAACCATCATACCACTGCTCCATACCACGTCCTGTACCCCTGACCTCACCGTGTATGTATGACACCATGTAACCATCATACCACTGCTCCATACCACGTCCTGTACACCGGACCCCACCGTGTATGTATGACACCATGTATCCAATATACCACTGCTCCATACCACGTCCTGTACACCGGACCTCACCGTGTATGTATGACACCATGTAACCATCATACCACTGCTCCATATCACGTCCTGTACACCGGACCTCACCGTGTATGTATGACACCATGTAACCATCATACCACTGCTCCATACCACGTCCAGTACACCTGACCTCACCGTGTATGTATGACACCATGTATCCATCATACCACTGCTCCATACCACGTCCAGTACACCTGACCTCACCGTGTATGTATGACACCATGTATCCATCATACCACTGCTCCATACCACGTCCTGTACACCGGACCTCACCGTGTATGTATGACACCATGAATCCATCATACCACTGCTCCATACCACGTCCTGTACACCGGACCTCACCGTGTATGTATGACACCATGTATCCATCATTCCACTGCTCCATACCACGTCCTGTACACCGGACCTCACCGTGTATGTATGACACCATGTATCCATCATACCACTGCTCCATACCACGTCCTGTACACCGGACCTCACCGTGTATGTATGACACCATGTAACCATCATACCACTGCTCTATACCACGTCCTGTACAATGGACCTCACCGTGTATGTATGACACCATGTAACCATCATACCACTGCTCCATACCACGTCCTGTACATCGGACCTCACCGTGTATGTATGACACCATGTAACCATCATACCACTGCTCCATACCACGTCCTGTACACCTGACCTCACCGTGTATGTATGACCCCATGTAACCATTATACCTCTGCTCCATACCACGTCCTGTACACCGGACCTCACCATGTATGTATGACACCATGTAACCATCATACCACTGCTCCATACCACGTCCTGTACATCGGACCTCACCGTGTATGTATGACACCATGTAACCATTATACCTCTGCTCCATACCACGTCCTGTACACCGGACCTCACCGTGTATGTATGACACCATGTAACCATCATACCACTGCTCCATACCACGTCCTGGACATCGGACCTCACCGTGTATGTATGACACCATGTAACCATCATACCACTGCTCCATACCACGTCCTGTACACCTGACCTCACCGTGTATGTATGACACCATGTAACCATTATACCTCTGCTCCATACCACGTCCTGTACTCCTGACCTCACTGTGTATGTATGACCCCATGTAACCATTCTACCTCTGCTCCATACCACGTCCTGTACACCGGACCTCACCGTGTATGTATGACACCATGTATCCATCATACCACTGCTCTATACCACGTCCTGTTCACCTGACCTCACCGTTTATGTATGACACCATGTATCCATCATACCACTGCTCTATACCACGTCCTGTACTCCTGACCTCACTGTGTATGTATGACCCCATGTAACCATTATACCACTGCTCCATACCACGTCCTGTACACCGGACCTCGCTGTGTATGTATGACCCCATGTAACCATCATACCACTGCTCCATACCACGTCCTGTACACCGGACCTCACCGTGTATGTATGACACCATGTAACCATTATACCTCTGCTCCATACCACGTCCTGTACACCTGACCTCACCGTGTATGTATGACCCCATGTATCCATCATACCACTGCTCCATACCACGTCCTGTACACCGGACCTCACCGTGTATGTATGACACCATGTATCCATCATACCACTGCTCCATACCACGTCCTGTACACCGGACCTCACCGTGTATGTATGACACCATGTATCCATCATACCACTGCTCCATACCACTTCCTGTACACCGGACCTCACCGTGTATGTATGACACCATGTATCCATCATACCACTGCTCCATACCACGTCCTGTACACCCGACCTCACCGTGTATGTATGACACCATGTAACCATCATACCACTGCTCCATACCACGTCCTGTACACTGGACCTCACCGTGTATGTATGACACCATGTAATCATCATACCACTGCTCCATACCACGTCCTGTACACCGGACCTCACGGTGTATGCATGACACCATGTAACCATCATACCACTGCTCCATACCACGTCCTGTACACCGGACCTCACCGTGTATGTATGACACCATGTATCCATCATACCACTGCTCCATACCATGTCGTGTACACCGGACCTCACCGTGTATGTATGACCCCATGTAACCATCATACCACTGCTCCATACCACGTCCTGTACACCTGACCTCACCGTGTATGTATGACACCATGTAACCATCATACCCCTGCTCCATACCACGTCCTGTACACCTGACCTCACCGTGTATGTATGACACCATGTAACCATCATACCACTGCTCCATACCACGTCCTGTACACCGGACCTCACCGTGTATGTATGACACCATGTAACCATCATACCACTGCTCCATACCACATCCTGTACACCGGACCTCACCGTGTATGTATGACACCATGTAACCATCATACCACTGCTCCATACCACGTCCTGTACACCGGACCTCACCGTGTATGTATGACACCATGTAACCATCATACCACTGCTCCATACCACGTCCTGTACACCGGACCTCACCGTGTATGTATGACACCATGTAATCATCATACCACTGCTCCATACCACGTCCTGTACACCTGACCTCATCGTGTATGTATGACACCATGTATCCATCATACCACTGCTCCATACCACGTCCTGTACTCCTGACCTCACCGTGTATGTATGACACCATGTAACCATCATACCACTGCTCCATACCATGTCCTGTACACCTGACATCACCGTGTATGTATGACCCCATGTAACCATCATACCACTGCTCCATACCACGTCCTGTACACCTGACCTCACCGTGTATGTATGACACCATGTAACCATCATACCACTGCTCCATACCATGTCCTGTACACCTGACATCACCGTGTATGTATGACACCATGTATCCATCATACCACTGCTCCATACCACGTCCTGTACACCTGACCTCACCGTCTATGTATGACACCATGTAACCATCATACCACTGCTCCATACCATGTCCTGTACACCTGACATCACCGTGTATGTATGACACCATGTAACCATCATACCACTGCTCCGTACCACGTCCTATACACCTGACCTCACCGTGTATGTATGACACCATGTAACCATCATACCACTGCTCCATACCACGTCCTGTACACCTGACCTCACCGTCTATGTATGACACCATGTAACCATCATACCACTGCTCCATACCACGTCCTGTACACCTGACCTCACCGTGTATGTATGACACCATGTATCCATCATACCACTGCTCCATACCACGTCCTGTACACCTGACCTCACCGTCTATGTATGACACCATGTAACCATCATACCACTGCTCCATACCATGTCCTGTACACCTGACATCACCGTGTATGTATGACACCATGTAACCATCATACCACTGCTCCGTACCACGTCCTATACACCTGACCTCACCGTGTATGTATGACCCCATGTAACCATCATACCACTGCTCCATACCACGTCCTGTACACCTGACCTCACCGTCTATGTATGACACCATGTAACCATCATACCACTGCTCCATACCATGTCCTGTACACCTGACATCACCGTGTATGTATGACACCATGTAACCATCATACCACTGCTCCGTACCACGTCCTATACACCTGACCTCACCGTGTATGTATGACACCATGTAACCATCATACCACTGCTCCATACCACGTCCTGTACACCTGACCTCACCGTGTATGTATGACACCATGTAATCATCATACCACTACTCCATACCACGTCCTGTACACCTGACCTCACCGTGTATGTATGACACCATGTAACCATCATACCACTGCTCAATACCACATCCTGTACACCTGACCTCACCGTGTATGTATGACACCATGTAATCATCATACCACTACTCCATACCACGTCCTGTACACCTGACCTCACTGTGTATGTATGACACCATGTAACCATCATACCACTGCTCAATACCACGTCCTGTACACCTGACCTCACCGTGTATGTATGACACCATGTAATCATCATACCACTACTCCATACCACGTCCTGTACACCTGACCTCACCGTGTATGTATGACACCATGTAACCATCATACCACTGCTCCATACCACGTCCTGTACACCGGACCTCACCGTGTATGTATGACACCATGTAACCATCATACCACTACTCCATACCACGTCCTGTACACCTGACCTCACCGTGTATGTATGACACCATGTAACCATCATACCACTGCTCCATACCACGTCCTGTACACCTGACCTCACCGTGTATGTATGACACCATGTAACCATCATACCACTGCTCCATACCACGTCCTGTACACCTGACCTCACTGTGTACGTATGACACCATGTAACCATCATACCACTGCTCCATACCACGTCCTGTACACCGGACCTCACCGTGTATGTATGACACCATGTAACCATTATACCCCTGCTCAATACCACGTCCTGTACACCTGACCTCACCGTGTATGTATGACACCATGTAACCATCATACCACTGCTCCATACCATGTCCTGTACACCAGACCTCACCGTGTATGTATGACACCATGTATCCATCATACCACTGCTCCATACAACGTCCTGTACACCTGACCTCACCGTGTATGTATGACACAATTTAACCATCATAACACTGCTCTATACCACGTCCAGTACACCGGACCTCACCGTGTATGTATGACACCATGTAACCATCATACCACTGCTCCATACCACGTCCTGTACACCGGACCTCACCGTGTATGTATGACACCATGTAACCATCATACCACTGCTCCATACCACGTCCTGTACACCGGACCTCACCATGTATGTATGACACCATGTACCCATCATACCACTGCTCCATACCACGTCCTGTACACCGGACCTCACCGTGTATGTATGACACCATGTATCCATCATACCCCTCCTCCATATCACGTCATGTACACCTGACCTCACCGTGTATGTATGACACCATGTAACCATCATACCACTGCTCCATACCACGTCCTGTACACCTGACCTCACCGTGTATGTATGACACCATGTATCCATCATACCCCTCCTCCATATCACGTCCTGTACACCTGACCTCACCGTGTATGTATGACACCATGTATCCATCATACCACTGCTCCATACCACGTCCTGTACACCTGACCTCACCGTGTATGTATGACACCATGTAACCATCATACCACTGCTCCATACCACGTCCTGTACACCTGACCTCACCGTGTATGTATGACACCATGTAACCATCATACCACTGCTCCATACCACGTCCTGTACTCCTGACCTCATCGTGTATGTATGACACCATGTAACCATCATACCACTTCTCCATACCACGTCCTGTACACCTGACTTCACCGTGTATGACACCATGTAACCATCATACCACTGCTCCACACCACGTCCTGTACACCTGACCTCACCGTGTATGTATGACCCCATTTAACCATCATACCACTGCTCCATACCACGTCCTGTACTCCTGACCTCATCGTGTATGTATGACACCATGTATCCATCATACCACTGCTCCATACCACGTCCTGTACACCTGACCTCACCGTGTATGTATGACACCATGTAACCATCATACCCCTGCTCCATACCACGTCCTGTACTCCTGACCTCATCGTGTATGTATGACACCATGTAACCATCATACCACTGCTCCATACCACGTCCTGTACACCTGACCTCACCGTGTATGTATGACACCATGTAACCATCATACCCCTGCTCCATACCACGTCCTGTACTCCTGACCTCACCGTGTATGTATGACACCATGTAACCATCATACCCCTGCTCCATACCACGTCCTGTACACCTGACCTCACCGTGTATGTATGACACCATGTAACCATCATACCACTGCTCCATACCACGTCCTGTACTCCTGACCTCATCGTGTATGTATGACACCATGTAACCATCATACCACTTCTCCATACCACGTCCTGTACACCTGACCTCACCGTGTATGTATGACACCATGTAACCATCATACCACTGCTCCACACCACGTCCTGTACACCTGACCTCACCGTGTATGTATGACCCCATGTAACCATCATACCACTGCTCCACACCACGTCCTGTACACCTGACCTCACCGTGTATGTATGACACCATGTAACCATCATACTCCTGCTCCATACCACGTCCTGTACACCTGACCTCACCGTGTATGTATGACACCATGTAACCATCATACCCCTGCTCCATACCACGTCCTGTACTCCTGACCTCACCGTGTATGTATGACACCATGTAACCATTATACCCCTGCTCCATACCACGTCCTGTACACCTGACCTCACCGTGTATGTATGACACCATGTAACCATCATACCACTGCTCCATACCACGTCCTGTACTCCTGACCTCATCGTGTATGTATGACACCATGTAACCATCATAACACTTCTCCATACCACGTCCTGTACACCTGACCTCACAGTGTATGTATGACACCATGTAACCATCATACCACTGCTCCATACCACGTCCTGTACCCCTGACCTCACCGTGTATGTATAACACCATGTAACCATCATACCACTGCTCCATACCACGTCCTGTACCCCTGATCTCACCGTGTATGTATGACACCATGTAACCATCATACCACTGCTCCACACCACGTCCTGTACACCTGACCTCACCGTGTATGTATGACACCATGTATCCATCATACCACTGCTCTATACCACGTCATGTACACCGGACCTCACCGTGTATGTATGACACCATGTAACCATCATACCCCTGCTCCATACCACGTCCTGTACACCGGACCTCACCGTGTATGTATGACACCATGTAACCATCATACCCCTGCTCCATACCACGTCCTGTACACCGGACCTCACCGTGTATGTATGACACCATGTAACCATCATACCACTGCTCCATACCACGTCCTGTACCCCTGACCTCACCGTGTATGTATGACACCATGTATCCATCATACCCCTGCTCCATACCACGTCCTGTACACCTGACCTCACCATGTATGTATGACACCATGTATCCATCATACCACCGCTCCATACCACGTCCTGTACACCTGACCTCACCATGTATGTATGACACCATGTATCCATCATACCACCGCTCCATACCACGTCCTGTACACCTGACCTCACCGTGTATGTATGACACCATGTAACCATCATACCACTGCTCCATACCACGTCCTGTACACCTGACCTCACCGTGTATGTATGATATCATGTAACCATCATACCACTGCTCCATACCACGTCCTGTACACCTGACCTCACCGTGTATGTATGACACCATGTAACCATCATACCACTGCTCCATACCACGTCCTGTACCCCTGACCTCACCGTGTATGTATGACACCATGTATCCATCATACCACTGCTCCATACCACGTCCTGTACACCTGACCTCACCGTGTATGTATGACACCACGTAACCATCATACCACTGCTCCATACCACGTCCTGTACCCCTGACCTCACCGTGTATGTATGACACCATGTAACCATCATACCACTGCTCCATACCACGTCCTGTACACCGGACCTCACCGTGTATGTATGACACCATGTAACCATCATACCACTGCTCCATACCACGTCCTGTACACCGGACCTCACCGTGTATGTATGACACCATGTAACCATCATACCACTGCTCCATACCACGTCCTGTACACCGGACCTCACCGTGTATGTATGACACCATGTAACCATCATACCACTGCTCCATACCACGTCCTGTACCCCTGACCTCACCGTGTATGTATGACACCATGTAACCATCATACCACTGCTCCATACCACGTCCTGTACACCGGACCCCACCGTGTATGTATGACACCATGTAACCAATATACCACTGCTCCATACCACGTCCTGTACTCCGGACCTCACCGTGTATGTATGACACCATGTAACCATCATACCACTGCTCCATACCACGTCCTGTACACCGGACCTCACCGTGTATGTATGACACCATGTAACCATCATACCACTGCTCCATACCACGTCCAGTACACCTGACCTCACCGTGTATGTATGACACCATGTATCCATCATACCACTGCTCCATACCACGTCCTGTACACCTGACCTCACCGTGTATGTATGACACCATGTAACCATCATACCACTGCTCCATACCACGTCCTGTACACCGGACCTCACCGTGTATGTATGACACCATGTATCCATCATACCACTGCTCCATACCACGTCCTGTACACCGGACCTCACCGTGTATGTATGACACCATGTATCCATCATACCACTGCTCCATACCACGTCCTGTACACCGGACCTCACCGTGTATGTATGACACCATGTATCCATCATACCACTGCTCCATACCACGTCCTGTACACCGGACCTCACCGTGTATGTATGACACCATGTATCCATCATACCACTGCTCCATACCACGTCCAGTACACCTGACCTCACCGTGTATGTATGACACCATGTATCCATCATACCACTGCTCCATACAACGTCCTGTACACCTGACCTCACCGTGTATGTATGACACCATGTAACCATCATACCACTGCTCCATACCACGTCCTGTACACCTGACCTCACCGTGTATGTATGACACCATGTATCCATCATACCACTGCTCCATACAACGTCCTGTACACCTGACCACACCATGTATGTATGACACCATGTATCCATCATACCACTGCTCCATACCACGTCCTGTACACCTGACCTCACCGTGTATGTATGACACCATGTAACCATCATACCACTGCTCCATACCACATCCTGTACACCGGACCTCACCGTGTATGTATGACACCATGTAACCATCATACCACTGCTCCATACCACATCCTGTACACCGGACCTCACCGTGTATGTATGACACCATGTAACCATCATACCACTGCTCCATACCACATCCTGTACACCGGACCTCACCGTGTATGTATGACACCATGTAACCATCATACCACTGCTCCATACCACGTCCTGTACACCTGACCTCACCGTGTATGTATGACACCATGTATCCATCATACCCCTGCTCCATACCACGTCCTGTACACCTGACCTCACCGTGTATGTATGACACCATGTACCCATCATACCACTGCTCTATACCACATCCTGTACACCAGACCCCACCGTGTATGTATGACACCATGTAACCATCATACCACTGCTCCATACCACGTCCTGTACACCTGACCTCACCGTGTATGTATGACACCATGTAATCATCATACCACTACTCCATACCACGTCCTGTACACCTGACCTCACCGTGTATGTATGACACCATGTAACCATCATACCACTGCTCAATACCACGTCCTGTACACCTGACCTCACCGTGTATGTATGACACCATGTAATCATCATACCACTACTCCATACCACGTCCTGTACACCTGACCTCACTGTGTATGTATGACACCATGTAACCATCATACCACTGCTCAATACCACGTCCTGTACACCTGACCTCACCGTGTATGTATGACACCATGTAATCATCATACCACTACTCCATACCACGTCCTGTACACCTGACCTCACCGTGTATGTATGACACCATGTAACCATCATACCACTGCTCCATACCACGTCCTGTACACCGGACCTCACCGTGTATGTATGACACCATGTAACCATCATACCACTACTCCATACCACATCCTGTACACCTGACCTCACCGTGTATGTATGACACCATGTAACCATCATACCACTGCTCCATACCACGTCCTGTACACCTGACCTCACTGTGTACGTATGACACCATGTAACCATCATACCACTGCTCCATACCACGTCCTGTACACCGGACCTCACCGTGTATGTATGACACCATGTAACCATTATACCACTGCTCCATACCACGTCCTGTACACCGGACCTCACCGTGTATGTATGACACCATGTATCCATCATACCCCTGCTCCATACCACGTCCTGTACACCTGACCTCACCGTGTATGTATGACACCATGTAACCATTATACCCCTGCTCAATACCACGTCCTGTACACCTGACCTCACCGTGTATGTATGACACCATGTAACCATCATACCACTGCTCCATACCATGTCCTGTACACCAGACCTCACCGTGTATGTATGACACCATGTAACCATCATACCACTGCTCCATACCACATCCTGTACACCGGACCTCACCGTGTATGTATGACACCATGTATCCATCATACCACTGCTCCATACAACGTCCTGTACACCTGACCTCACCGTGTATGTATGACACAATTTAACCATCATAACACTGCTCTATACCACGTCCAGTACACCGGACCTCACCGTGTATGTATGACACCATGTAACCATCATACCACTGCTCCATACCACGTCCTGTACACCGGACCTCACCGTGTATGTTTGACACCATGTAACCATCATACCACTGCTCCATACCACGTCCTGTACACCGGACCTCACCATGTATGTATGACACCATGTACCCATCATACCACTGCTCCATACCACGTCCTGTACACCGGACCTCACCGTGTATGTATGACACCATGTATCCATCATACCCCTCCTCCATATCACGTCATGTACACCTGACCTCACCGTGTATGTATGACACCATGTAACCATCATACCACTGCTCCATACCACGTCCTGTACACCTGACCTCACCGTGTATGTATGACACCATGTATCCATCATACCCCTCCTCCATATCACGTCATGTACACCTGACCTCACCGTGTATGTATGACACCATGTAACCATCATACCACTGCTCCATACCACGTCCTGTACCCCTGACCTCACCGTGTATGTATGACACCATGTATCCATCATACCCCTGCTCCATACCACGTCCTGTACACCTGACCTCACCATGTATGTATGACACCATGTATCCATCATACCACCGCTCCATACCACGTCGTGTACACCTGACCTCACCGTGTATGTATGACACCATGTAACCATCATACCACTGCTCCATACCACGTCCTGTACACCTGACCTCACCGTGTATGTATGACACCATGTAACCATCATACCACTGCTCCATACCACGTCCTGTACACCTGACCTCACCGTGTATGTATGATATCATGTAACCATCATACCACTGCTCCATACCACGTCCTGTACACCTGACCTCACCGTGTATGTATGACACCATGTAACCATCATACCACTGCTCCATACCACGTCCTGTACCCCTGACCTCACCGTGTATGTATGACACCATGTATCCATCATACCACTGCTCCATACCACGTCCTGTACACCTGACCTCACCGTGTATGTATGACACCATGTAACCATCATACCACTGCTCCATACCACGTCCTGTACCCCTGACCTCACCGTGTATGTATGACACCATGTAACCATCATACCACTGCTCCATACCACGTCCTGTACACCGGACCTCACCGTGTATGTATGACACCATGTAACCATCATACCACTGCTCCATACCACGTCCTGTACGACACCATGTAACCATCATACCACTGCTCCATACCACGTCCTGTACACCGGACCTCACCGTGTATGTATGACACCATGTAACCATCATACCACTGCTCCATACCACGTCCTGTACCCCTGACCTCACCGTGTATGTATGACACCATGTAACCATCATACCACTGCTCCATACCACGTCCTGTACACCGGACCCCACCGTGTATGTATGACACCATGTAACCAATATACCACTGCTCCATACCACGTCCTGTACACCGGACCTCACCGTGTATGTATGACACCATGTAACCATCATACCACTGCTCCATACCACGTCCTGTACACCGGACCTCACCGTGTATGTATGACACCATGTAACCATCATACCACTGCTCCATACCACGTCCAGTACACCTGACCTCACCGTGTATGTATGACACCATGTATCCATCATACCACTGCTCCATACCACGTCCAGTACACCTGACCTCACCGTGTATGTATGACACCATGTATCCATAATACCACTGCTCCATACCACGTCCTGTACACCGGACCTCACCGTGTATGTATGACACCATGAATCCATCATACCACTGCTCCATACCACGTCCTGTACACCGGACCTCACCGTGTATGTATGACACCATGTATCCATCATTCCACTGCTCCATACCACGTCCTGTACACCTGACCTCACCGTGTATGTATGACACCATGTAACCATCATACCACTGCTCCATACCACGTCCTGTACACCGGACCTCACCGTGTATGTATGACACCATGTATCCATCATACCACTGCTCCATACCACGTCCAGTACACCTGACCTCACCGTGTATGTATGACACCATGTATCCATCATACCACTTCTCCATACCACGTCCTGTACACCGGACCTCACCGTGTATGTATGACACCATGTAACCATCATACCACTCCTCCATACCACGTCCAGTACACCTGACCTCACCGTGTATGTATGACACCATGTATCCATCATACCACTGCTCCATACCACGTCCTGTACACCGGACCTCACCGTGTATGTATGACACCATGTATCCATCATACCACTGCTCCATACCACGTCCAGTACACCGGACCTCACTGTGTATGTATGACACCATGTAACCATTATACCACTGCTCCATACCACGTCCTGTACACCTGACCTCACCGTGTATGTATGACACCATGTAACCATCATACCACTGCTCCATACCACGTCCTGTACACCTGACCTCACCGTGTATGTATGACACCATGTAACCATCATACCACTGCTCCATACCACGTCCTGTACACCTGACCTCACCGTGTATGTATGACACCATGTAACCATTATACCGCTGCTCCATACCACGTCCTGTACACCTGACCTCACCATGTATGTATGACACCATGTAACCATCATACCACTGCTCCATACCATGTCCTGTACACCGGACCTCACCGTGTATGTATGACACCATGTATCCATCATACCACTGCTCCATACCACGTCCTGTACACCGGACCTCACCGTGTATGTATGACACCATGTATCCATCATACCACTGCTCCATACCACGTCCTGTACACCGGACCTCACCGTGTATGTATGACACCATGTATCCATCATACCACTGCTCCATACCACGTCCTGTACACCGGACCTCACCGTGTATGTATGACACCATGTATCCATCATACCACTGCTCCATACCACGTCCAGTACACCTGACCTCACCGTGTATGTATGACACCATGTATCCATCATACCACTGCTCCATACAACGTCCTGTACACCTGACCTCACCGTGTATGTATGACACCATGTAACCATTATACCACTGCTCCATACCACGTCCTGTACACCTGACCTCACCGTGTATGTATGACACCATGTATCCATCATACCACTGCTCCATACAACGTCCTGTACACCTGACCACACCATGTATGTATGACACCATGTATCCATCATACCACTGCTCCATACCACGTCCTGTACACCTGACCTCACCGTGTATGTATGACACCATGTAACCATCATACCACTGCTCCATACCACATCCTGTACACCGGACCTCACCGTGTATGTATGACACCATGTAACCATCATACCACTGCTCCATACCACATCCTGTACACCGGACCTCACCGTGTATGTATGACACCATGTAACCATCATACCACTGCTCCATACCACATCCTGTACACCGGACCTCACCGTGTATGTATGACACCATGTAACCATCATACCACTGCTCCATACCACGTCCTGTACACCTGACCTCACCGTGTATGTATGACACCATGTATCCATCATACCCCTGCTCCATACCACGTCCTGTACACCTGACCTCACCGTGTATGTATGACACCATGTAACCATCATACCACTGCTCCATACAACGTCCTGTACACCTGACCTCACCGTGTATGTATGACACCATGTAACCATCATACCACTGCTCCATACCACGTCCTGTACACCTGACCTCACCGTGTATGTATGACACCATGTAATCATCATACCACTACTCCATACCACGTCCTGTACACCTGACCTCACCGTGTATGTATGACACCATGTAACCATCATACCACTGCTCAATACCACGTCCTGTACACCTGACCTCACCGTGTATGTATGACACCATGTAATCATCATACCACTACTCCATACCACGTCCTGTACACCTGACCTCACTGTGTATGTATGACACCATGTAACCATCATACCACTGCTCAATACCACGTCCTGTACACCTGACCTCACCGTGTATGTATGACACTCTGTAACCATCATACCACTGCTCCATACCACGTCCTGTACACCTGACCTCACCGTGTATGTATGACACCATGTAATCATCATACCACTACTCCATACCACGTCCTGTACACCTGACCTCACCGTGTATGTATGACACCATGTAACCATCATACCACTGCTCCATACCACGTCCTGTACACCGGACCTCACCGTGTATGTATGACACCATGTAACCATCATACCACTACTCCATACCACATCCTGTACACCTGACCTCACCGTGTATGTATGACACCATGTAACCATCATACCACTGCTCCATACCACGTCCTGTACACCTGACCTCACTGTGTACGTATGACACCATGTAACCATCATACCACTGCTCCATACCACGTCCTGTACACCGGACCTCACCGTGTATGTATGACACCATGTATCCATCATACCCCTGCTCCATACCACGTCCTGTACACCTGACCTCACCGTGTATGTATGACACCATGTAACCATTATACCCCTGCTCAATACCACGTCCTGTACACCTGACCTCACCGTGTATGTATGACACCATGTAACCATCATACCACTGCTCCATACCATGTCCTGTACACCAGACCTCACCGTGTATGTATGACACCATGTAACCATCATACCACTGCTCCATACCACATCCTGTACACCGGACCTCACCGTGTATGTATGACACCATGTATCCATCATACCACTGCTCCATACAACGTCCTGTACACCTGACCTCACCGTGTATGTATGACACAATTTAACCATCATAACACTGCTCTATACCACGTCCAGTACACCGGACCTCACCGTGTATGTATGACACCATGTAACCATCATACCACTGCTCCATACCACGTCCTGTACACCGGACCTCACCGTGTATGTATGACACCATGTAACCATCATACCACTGCTCCATACCACGTCCTGTACACCGGACCTCACCATGTATGTATGACACCATGTACCCATCATACCACTGCTCCATACCACGTCCTGTACACCGGACCTCACCGTGTATGTATGACACCATGTATTCATCATACCCCTCCTCCATATCACGTCATGTACACCTGACCTCACCGTGTATGTATGACACCATGTAACCATCATACCACTGCTCCATACCACGTCCTGTACACCTGACCTCACCGTGTATGTATGACACCATGTATCCATCATACCCCTCCTCCATATCACGTCCTGTACACCTGACCTCACCGTGTATGTATGACACCATGTATCCATCATACCACTGCTCCATACCACGTCCTGTACACCTGACCTCACCGTGTATGTATGACACCATGTAACCATCATACCCCTGCTCCATACCACGTCCTGTACACCTGACCTCACCGTGTATGTATGACACCATGTAACCATCATACCACTGCTCCATACCACGTCCTGTACACCGGACCTCACCGTGTATGTATGACACCATGTATCCATCATACCACTGCTCCATACCACGTCCAGTACACCTGACCTCACCGTGTATGTATGACACCATGTATCCATCATACCACTGCTCCATACCACGTCCTGTACACCTGACCTCACCGTGTATGTATGACACCATGTAACCATCATACCCCTGCTCCATACCACGTCCTGTACACCGGACCTCATCGTGTATGTATGACACCATGTAACCATCATACCACTTCTCCATACCACGTCCTGTACACCTGACTTCACCGTGTATGACACCATGTAACCATCATACCACTGCTCCACACCACGTCCTGTACACCTGACCTCACCGTGTATATATGACCCCATTTAACCATCATACCACTGCTCCATACCACGTCCTGTACTCCTGACCTCATCGTGTATGTATGACACCATGTATCCATCATACCACTGCTCCATACCACGTCCTGTACACCTGACCTCACCGTGTATGTATGACACCATGTAACCATCATACCCCTGCTCCATACCACGTCCTGTACTCCTGACCTCATCGTGTATGTATGACACCATGTAACCATCATACCACTGCTCCATACCACGTCCTGTACACCTGACCTCACCGTGTATGTATGACACCATGTAACCATCATACCACTGCTCCATACCACGTCCTGTACTCCTGACCTCATCGTGTATGTATGACACCATGTAACCATCATACCCCTGCTCCATACCACGTCCTGTACTCCTGACCTCATCGTGTATGTATGACACCATGTAACCATCATACCCCTGCTCCATACAACGTCCTGTACACCTGACCTCACCGTGTATGTATGACACCATGTAACCATCATACCACTGCTCCATACCACGTCCTGTACTCCTGACCTCATCGTGTATGTATGACACCATGTAACCATCATACCACTTCTCCATACCACGTCCTGTACACCTGACCTCACCGTGTATGTATGACACCATGTAACCATCATACCACTGCTCCACACCACGTCCTGTACACCTGACCTCACCGTGTATGTATGACCCCATGTAACCATCATACCACTGCTCCACACCACGTCCTGTACACCTGACCTCACCGTGTATGTATGACACCATGTAACCATTATACCCCTGCTCCATACCACGTCCTGTACACCTGACCTCACCGTGTATGTATGACACCATGTAACCATCATACCACTGCTCCATACCACGTCCTGTACCCCTGACCTCACCGTGTATGTATAACACCATGTAACCATCATACCACTGCTCCATACCACGTCCTGTACCCCTGATCTCACCGTGTATGTATGACACCATGTAACCATCATACCACTGCTCCACACCACGTCCTGTACACCTGACCTCACCGTGTATGTATGACACCATGTATCCATCATACCACTGCTCTATACCACGTCATGTACACCGGACCTCACCGTGTATGTATGACACCATGTAACCATCATACCCCTGCTCCATACCACGTCCTGTACACCGGACCTCACCGTGTATGTATGACACCATGTAACCATCATACCCCTGCTCCATACCACGTCCTGTACACCGGACCTCACCGTGTATGTATGACACCATGTAACCATCATACCACTGCTCCATACCACGTCCTGTACCCCTGACCTCACCGTGTATGTATGACACCATGTATCCATCATACCCCTGCTCCATACCACGTCCTGTACACCTGACCTCACCATGTATGTATGACACCATGTATCCATCATACCACCGCTCCATACCACGTCCTGTACACCTGACCTCACCGTGTATGTATGACACCATGTAACCATCATACCACTGCTCCATACCACGTCCTGTACACCTGACCTCACCGTGTATGTATGACACCATGTAACCATCATACCACTGCTCCATACCACGTCCTGTACACCTGACCTCACCGTGTATGTATGATATCATGTAACCATCATACCACTGCTCCATACCACGTCCTGTACACCTGACCTCACCGTGTATGTATGACACCATGTAACCATCATACCACTACTCCATACCACGTCCTGTACACCTGACCTCACCGTGTATGTATGACACCATGTATCCATCATACCCCTGCTCCATACCACGTCCTTTACACCAGACCCCACCGTGTATGTATGACACCATGAACCCATCATACCACTGCTCCATACCACGTCCTGTACCCCTGACCTCACCGTGTATGTATGACACCATGTATCCATCATACCACTGCTCCATACCACGTCCTGTACACCTGACCTCACCGTGTATGTATGACACCATGTAACCATCATACCACTGCTCCATACCACGTCCTGTACACCGGACCTCACCGTGTATGTATGACACCATGTAACCATCATACCACTGCTCCATACCACGTCCTGTACACCGGACCTCACCGTGTATGTATGACACCATGTAACCATCATACCACTGCTCCATACCACGTCCTGTACACTGGACCTCACCGTGTATGTATGACACCATGTAACCATCATACCACTGCTCCATACCACGTCCTGTACACCGGACCTCACCGTGTATGTATGACACCATGTAACCATCATACCACTGCTCCATACCACGTCCTGTACCCCTGACCTCACCGTGTATGTATGACACCATGTAACCATCATACCACTGCTCCATACCACGTCCTGTACACCGGACCCCACCGTGTATGTATGACACCATGTAACCAATATACCACTGCTCCATACCACGTCCTGTACACCGGACCTCACCGTGTATGTATGACACCATGTAACCATCATACCACTGCTCCATACCACGTCCTGTACACCGGACCCCACCGTGTATGTATGACACCATGTAACCAATATACCACTGCTCCATACCACGTCCTGTACACCGGACCTCACCGTGTATGTATGACACCATGTAACCATCATACCACTGCTCCATACCACGTCCAGTACACCTGACCTCACCGTGTATGTATGACACCATGTATCCATCATACCACTGCTCCATACCACGTCCTGTACACCGGACCTCACCGTGTATGTATGACACCATGAATCCATCATACCACTGCTCCATACCACGTCCTGTACACCGGACCTCACCGTGTATGTATGACACCATGTATCCATCATTCCACTGCTCCATACCACGTCCTGTACACCGGACCTCACCGTGTATGTATGACACCATGTATCCATCATACCACTGCTCCATACCACGTCCTGTACACCGGACCTCACCGTGTATGTATGACACCATGTATCCATCATACCACTGCTCCATACCACGTCCAGTACACCTGACCTCACCGTGTATGTATGACACCATGTATCCATCATACCACTTCTCCATACCACGTCCTGTACACCGGACCTCACCGTGTATGTATGACACCATGTAACCATCATACCACTGCTCCATACCACGTCCAGTACACCTGACCTCACCGTGTATGTATGACACCATGTATCCATCATACCACTGCTCCATACCACGTCCTGTACACCTGACCTCACCGTGTATGTATGACACCATGTAACCATCATACCACTGCTCCATACCACGTCCTGTACACCTGACCTCACCGTGTATGTATGACACCATGTAACCATCATACCACTGCTCCATACCACGTCCTGTACACCTGACCTCACCGTGTATGTATGACACCATGTAACCATCATACCACTGCTCCATACCACGTCCTGTACACCTGACCTCACCGTGTATGTATGACACCATGTAACCATCATACCGCTGCTCCATACCACGTCCTGTACACCTGACCTCACCGTGTATGTATGACACCATGTAACCATCATACCACTGCTCCATACCACGTCCTGTACACCTGACCTCACCGTGTATGTATGACACCATGTAACCATCATACCACTGCTCCATACCATGTCCTGTACACCGGACCTCACCGTGTATGTATGACACCATGTATCCATCATACCACTGCTCCATACCACGTCCTGTACACCGGACCTCACCGTGTATGTATGACACCATGTAACCATCATACCACTGCTCCATACCACGTCCTGTACACCGGACCTCACCGTGTATGTATGACACCATGTATCCATCATACCACTGCTCCATACCACGTCCTGTACACCGGACCTCACCGTGTATGTATGACACCATGTATCCATCATACCACTGCTCCATACCACGTCCAGTACACCTGACCTCACCGTGTATGTATGACACCATGTATCCATCATACCACTGCTCCATACAACGTCCTGTACACCTGACCTCACCGTGTATGTATGACACCATGTAACCATTATACCACTGCTCCATACCACGTCCTGTACACCTGACCTCACCGTGTATGTATGACACCATGTATCCATCATACCACTGCTCCATACAACGTCCTGTACACCTGACCACACCATGTATGTATGACACCATGTATCCATCATACCACTGCTCCATACCACGTCCTGTACACCTGACCTCACCGTGTATGTATGACACCATGTAACCATCATACCACTGCTCCATACCACATCCTGTACACCGGACCTCACCGTGTATGTATGACACCATGTAACCATCATACCACTGCTCCATACCACATCCTGTACACCGGACCTCACCGTGTATGTATGACACCATGTAACCATCATACCACTGCTCCATACAACGTCCTGTACACCTGACCTCACCGTGTATGTATGACACCATGTAACCATCATACCACTGCTCCATACCACGTCCTGTACACCTGACCTCACCGTGTATGTATGACACCATGTAACCATCATACCACTGCTCCATACCGCGTCCTGTACACCGGACCTCACCGTGTATGTATGACACCATGTAACCATTATACCACTGCTCCATACCACGTCCTGTACACCTGACCTCACCGTGTATGTATGACACCATGTACCCATCATACCACTGCTCCATACCACATCCTGTACACCTGACCTCACCGTGTATGTATGACACCATGTATCCATCATACCATTGCTCCATACCACGTCCTGTACACCTGACCTCACCTTGTATGTATGACACCATGTAATCATCATACCACTGCTCCATACCACGTCCTCTACACCTGACCCCACCGTGTATGTATGACACCATGTAACCATCATACCACTGCTCCATACCACGTCCTGTACACCTGACCTCACTGTGTATGTATGACACCATGTAACCATCATACCACTGCACCATACCACGTCCTGTACACCGGACCCCACCGTGTATGTATGACACCATGTAACCATCATACCACTGCTCCATACCACGTCCTGTACACCGGACCCCACCGTGTATGTATGACACCATGTAACCATCATACCACTGCTCCATACCACGTCCTGTACACCTGACCTCACCGTGTATGTATGACACCATGTATCCATCATACCACTGCTCCATACCACGTCCTGTACCCCAGACCTCACCGTGTATGTATGACACCATGTAACCATCATACCACTGCTCCATACCACGTCCTGTACCCCAGACCTCACCGTGTATGTATGACACCATGTAACCATCATACCACTGCTCCATACCACGTCCTGTACACCTGACCTCACCGTGTATGAATGACACCATGTATCCATCATACCACTGCTCCATACCACGTCCTGTACCCCAGACCTCACCGTGTATGTATGACACCATGTAACCATCATACCCCTGCTCCATACCACGTCCTGTACACCTGACCTCACCGTATATGTATGACACCATGTAACCATCATACCACTGCTCCATACCACGTGCTGTACACCGGACCCCACCGTGTATGTATGACACCATGTACCCATCATACCACTGCACCATACCACGTGCTGTACACCGGACCCCACCGTGTATGTATGACACCATGTAACCATCATACCCCTGCACCATACCACGTGCTGTACACCGGACCCCACCGTGTATGTATGACACCATGTATCCATCATACCACTGCTCCATACCACGTCCTGTACACCTGACCTCACCGTGTATGTATGACACCATGTAACCATCATACCACTGCTCCATACCACGTCCTGTACACCTGACCTCACCGTGTATGTATGACACCATGTAACCATCATACCACTGCTCCGTACCACGTCCTGTACACCGGACCTCACCGTGTATGTATGACACCATGTAACCATCATACCTCTGCTCCATACCACGTCCTGTACACCGGACCTCACCGTGTATGTATGACACCATGTAACCATCATACCCCTGCTCCATACCACGTCCTGTACACCTGACCTCACCGTGTATGTATGACACCATGAAACCATCATACCTCTGCTCCATACCACGTCCTGTACACCTGACCTCACCGTGTATGTATGACACCATGTAACCATTATACCACTGCTCCTTACCACGTCCTGTACACCAGACCTCACCGTGTATGTATGACACCATGTATCCATCATACCACTGCTCCATACCACGTCCTGTACACCTGACCTCACTGTGTATGTATGACACCATGTAACCATCATACCTCTGCTCCATACCACGTCCTGTACACCGGACCCCACCGTGTATGTATGACACCATGTAACCATCATACCACTGCTCCTTACCACGTCCTGTACACCAGACCTCACCGTGTATGTATGACACCATGTATCCATCATACCACTGCTCCATACCACGTCCTGTACACCTGACCTCACTGTGTATGTATGACACCATGTAACCATCATACCACTGCTCCATACCACGTCCTGTATACCTGACCTCACCGTGTATGTATGACACCATGTAACCATCATACCACTGCTCCATACCACGTCCTGTACCCCTGACCTCACCGTGTATGTATGACACCATGTATCCATCATACCCCTGCTCCATACCACGTCCTGTACACCTGACCTCACCGTGTATGTATGACACCATGTAACCATCATACCACTGCTCCATACCACGTCCTGTACATCGGACCCCACCGTGTATGTATGACACCATGTAACCATCATACCACTGCTCCATACCACGTCCTGTACACCTGACCTCACTGTGTATGTATGACACCATGTATCCATCATACCACTGCACCATACCACGTCCTGTACACCGGACCCCACCGTGTATGTATGACACCATGTAACCATCATACCACTGCACCATACCACGTCCTGTACACCGGACCCCACCGTGTATGTATGACACCATGTAACCATCATACCACTGCTCCTTACCACGTCCTGTACACCTGACCTCACTGTGTATGTATGACACCATGTAACCATTACACCACTGCTCCATACCACGTCCTGTACACCTGACCCCACCGTGTATGTATGACATCATGTATCCATCATACCCCTGCTCCATACCACGTCCTGTACACCTGACCTCACCGTGTATGTATGACACCATGTAACCATCATACCACTGCTCCATACCACGTCCTGTACATCGGACCCCACCGTGTATGTATGACACCATGTAACCATCATACCACTGCTCCATACCACGTCCTGTACACCTGACCTCACTGTGTATGTATGACACCATGTATCCATCATACCACTGCACCATACCACGTCCTGTACACCGGACCCCACCGTGTATGTATGACACCATGTAACCATCATACCACTGCACCATACCACGTCCTGTACACCGGACCCCACCGTGTATGTATGACACCATGTAACCATCATACCACTGCTCCTTACCACGTCCTGTACACCTGACCTCACTGTGTATGTATGACACCATGTAACCATCATACCACTGCTCCATACCACGTCCTGTACACCGGACCTCACCGTGTATGTATGACACCATGTAACCATCATACCCCTGCTCCATACCACGTCCTGTACACCGGACCTCACCGTGTATGTATGACACCATGTATCCATCATACCACTGCTCCATACCACGTCCTGTACACCGGACCTCACCGTGTATGTATGACACCATGTATCCATCATACCACTGCTCCATACAACGTCCTGTACACCGGACCTCACCGTGTATGTATGACACCATGTAACCATCATACCACTGCTCCAAACCACGTCCTGTACACCGGACCTCACCGTGTATGTATGACACCATGTATCCATCATACCCCTGCTCCATACCACGTCCTGTACACCGGACCTCACCGTGTATGTATGACACCATGTACCCATCATACCACTGCTCCATACCACGTCCTGTACACCTGACCTCACCGTGTATGTATGACACCATGTAACCATCATACCACTGCTCCATACCACGTCCTGTACACCTGACCTCACCGTGTATGTATGACACCATGTATCCATCATACCATTGCTCCATACCACGTCCTGTACACCTGACCTCACCTTGTATGTATGACACCATGTAATCATCATACCACTGCTCCATACCACGTCCTGTACACCTGACCCCACCGTGTATGTATGACACCATGTAACCATCATACCACTGCTCCATACCACGTCCTGTACACCGGACCCCACCGTGTATGTATGACACCATGTAACCATCATACCACTGCTCCATACCACGTCCTGTACACCTGACCTCACCGTGTATGTATGACACCATGTATCCATCATACCACTGCTCCATACCACGTCCTGTACACCTGACCTCACCGTGTATGTATGACACCATGTAACCATCATACCACTGCTCCATACCACGTCCTGTACCCCAGACCTCACCGTGTATGTATGACACCATGTAACCATCATACCACTGCTCCATACCACGTCCTGTACCCCAGACCTCACCGTGTATGTATGACACCATGTAACCATCATACCACTGCTCCATACCACGTCCTGTACACCTGACCTCACCGTGTATGTATGACACCATGTATCCATCATACCACTGCTCCATACCACGTCCTGTACACCGGACCCCACCGTGTATGTATGACACCATGTAACCATCATACCCCTGCTCCATACCACGTCCTGTACACCTGACCTCACCGTATATGTATGACACCATGTAACCATCATACCACTGCTCCATACCACGTGCTGTACACCGGACCCCACCGTGTATGTATGACACCATGTAACCATCATACCCCTGCACCATACCACGTGCTGTACACCGGACCCCACCGTGTATGTATGACACCATGTATCCATCATACCACTGCTCCATACCACGTCCTGTACACCGGACCCCACCGTGTATGTATGACACCATGTAACCATCATACCACTGCTCCTTACCACGTCCTGTACACCTGACCTCACTGTGTATGTATGACACCATGTAACCATCATACCACTGCTCCATACCACGTCCTGTACACCTGACCTCACCGTGTATGTATGACACCATGTAACCATCATACCACTGCTCCATACCATGTCCTGTACACCTGACCTCACTGTGTATATATGACACCATGTAACCATCATACCACTGCTCCATACCACGTCCTGTACACCGGACCTCACCGTGTATGTATGACACCATGTAACCATCATACCCCTGCTCCATACCACGTCCTGTACACCGGACCTCACCGTGTATGTATGACACCATGTAACCATCATACCACTGCTCCATACCACGTCCTGTACACCAGACCTCACCGTGTATGAATGAGACCATGTATCCATCATACCACTGCTCCATACCACGTCCTGTACACCTGACCTCACTGTGTATGTATGACACCATGTAACCATCATACCACTGCTCCATACCACGTCCTGTACATCGGACCCCACCGTGTATGTATGACACCATGTAACCATCATACCACTGCTCCATACCACGTCCTGTACACCTGACCTCACTGTGTATGTATGACACCATGTATCCATCATACCACTGCACCATACCACGTCCTGTACACCGGACCCCACCGTGTATGTATGACACCATGTAACCATCATACCACTACTCCATACCACGTCCTGTACACCGGACCTCACTGTGTATGTATGACACCATGTAACCATCATACCACTGCACCATACCACGTCCTGTACACCGGACCCCACCGTGTATGTATGACACCATGTAACCATCATACCACTGCTCCTTACCACGTCCTGTACACCTGACCTCACTGTGTATGTATGACACCATGTAACCATCATACCACTGCTCCATACCACGTCCTGTACACCGGACCTCACCGTGTATGTATGACACCATGTAACCATCATACCCCTGCTCCATACCACGTCCTGTACACCGGACCTCACCGTGTATGTATGACACCATGTATCCATCATACCACTGCTCCATACCACGTCCTGTACACCAGACCTCACCGTGTATGTATGACACCATGTAACCATCATACCCCTGCTCCATACCACGTCCTGTACACCGGACCTCACCGTGTATGTATGACACCATGTAACCATTATACCACTGCTCCATACCACGTCCTGTACACCGGACCTCACCGTGTATGTATGACACCATGTAACCATCATACCACTGCTCCATACCGTGTCCTGTACACCTGACCTCACTGTGTATGTATGACACCATGTAACCATTATACCACTGCTCCATACCACGTCCTGTACACCGGACCTCACCGTGTATGTATGACACCATGTAACCATCATACCACTGCTCCATACCACGTCCTGTACACCGGACCTCACCGTGTATGTATGACACCATGTATCCATCATACCACTGCTCCATACCACGTCCTGTACACCGGACCTCACCGTGTATGTATGACACCATGTAACCATCATACCCCTGCTCCATACCACGTCCTGTACACCTGACCTCACCGTGTATGTATGACACCATGTAACCATCATACAACTGCTCCATACCACGTCCTGTACACCTGACCTCACCGTGTATGTATGACACCATGTATCCATCATACCACTGCTCCATACCACGTCCTCTACACCTGATCTCACCGTGTATGTATGACACCATGTAACCATCATACCACTGCTACATACCACGTCCTGTACACCTGACCTCACCGTGTATGTATGACACCATGTATCCATCATATCACTGCTCCATACCACGTCCTGTACACCGGACCCCACCATGTATGTATGACACCATGTATCCATCATACCACTTCTCCATACCACGTCCTGTACACCTGACCTCACCGTGTATGTATGACACCATGTATCCATCATACCACTGCTCCATAACATGTCCTGTACACCGGACCTCACCGTGTATGTATGACTCCATGTAACCATCATACCACTGCTCCATACCACGTCCTGTACACCTGACCTCACCGTGTATGTATGACACCATGTATCCATCATACCCCTGCTCCATACCACGTCCTGTACACCTGACCTCACCGTGTATGTATGACACCATGTAACCATCATACCCCTGCTCCATACCACGTCCTGTACCCCTGACCTCACCGTGTATGTATGACACCATGTAACCATCATACCACTACTCCATACCACGTCCTGTACACCGGACCTCACCGTGTATGTATGACTCCATGTAACCATCATACCACTGCTCCATACCACGTCCTGTACACCTGACCTCACCGTGTATGTATGACACCATGTATCCATCATACCCCTGCTCCATACCACGTCCTGTACACCTGACCTCACCGTGTATGTATGACACCATGTAACCATCATACCCCTGCTCCATACCACGTCCTGTACCCCTGACCTCACCGTGTATGTATGACACCATGTATCCATCATACCACTGCTCCATACCATGTCCTGTACACCGGACCTCACCGTGTATGTATGACACCATGTAACCATCATACCACTGCTCCATACCACGTCCTGTACACCTGACCTCACCGTGTATGTATGACACCATGTAACCATCATACCCCTGCTCCATACCACGTCCTGTACACCTGACCTCACCGTGTATGTATGACACCATGTAACCATCATACCCCTGCTCCATACCACGTCCTGTACACCTGACCTCACCGTGTATGTATGACACCATGTATCCATCATACCACTGCTCCATACCACGTCCTGTACACCTGACCTCACCGTGTATGTATGACACCATGTATCCATCATACCACTGCTCCATACCATGTCCTGTACACCTGACCTCACCGTGTATGTATGACACCATGTAACCATCATACCCCTGCTCCATACCACGTCCTGTACACCTGACCTCACCGTGTATGTATGACACCATGTATCCATCATACCACTGCTCCATACCATGTCCTGTACACCGGACCTCACCGTGTATGTATGACTCCATGTAACCATCATACCACTGCTCCATACCACGTCCTGTACACCTGACCTCACCGTGTATGTATGACACCATGTATCCATCATACCACTGCTCCATACCACGTCCTGTACACCGGACCCCACCGTGTATGTATGACACCATGTAACCATCATACCACTGCTCTATACCACATCCTGTACACCTGACCTCACCGTGTATGTATGACACCATGTATCCATCATACCACTGCTCCATACCACGTCCTGTACACCTGACCTCACCGTGTATGTATGACACCATGTAACCATCATACCACTGCTCCATACCACGTCCTGTACACCGGACCTCACCGTGTATGTATGACACCATGTATCCATCATACCACTGCTCCATACCACGTCCTGTACACCGGACCTCACCGTGTATGTATGACACCATGTATCCATCATACCACTGCTCCATACCACGTCCTGTACACCTGACCTCACCGTGTATGTATGACACCATGTATCCATCATACCACTGCTCCATACCACGTCCTGTACACCTGACCTCACCGTGTATGTATGACACCATGTATCCATCATACCACTGCTCCATACCACGTCCTGTACACCTGACCTCACCGTGTATGTATGACACCATGTAACCATCATACCACTGCTCCATACCACGTCCTGTACACCGGACCTCACCGTGTATGTATGACACCATGTATCCATCATACCACTGCTCCATACCACGTCCTGTACACCGGACCTCACCGTGTATGTATGACACCATATACCCATCATACCACTGCTCCATACCACGTCCTGTACACCGGACCTCACCATGTATGTATGACACCATGTATCCATCATACCACTGCTCCATACCACGTCCTGTACACCTGACCTCACCGTGTATGTATGACACCATGTAACCATCATACCACTGCTCCATACCACGTCCTGTACACCTGACCTCACCGTGTATGTATGACACCATGTAACCATCATACCACTGCTCCATACCACGTCCTGTACACCGGACCCCACCGTGTATGTATGACACCATGTAACCATCATACCACTGCTCCATACCACGTCCTGTACACCGGACCTCACCGTGTATGTATGACACCATATACCCATCATACCACTGCTCCATACCACGTCCTGTACACCGGACCTCACCATGTATGTATGACACCATGTATCCATCATACCACTGCTCCATACCACGTCCTGTACACCTGACCTCACCGTGTATGTATGACACCATGTAACCATCATACCACTGCTCCATACCACGTCCTGTACACCGGACCCCACCGTGTATGTATGACACCATGTAACCATCATACCACTGCTCCATACCACGTCCTGTACACCTGACCTCACCGTGTATGTATGACCCCATGTAATCATCATACCTCTGCTCCATACCACGTCCTGTACACCGGACCTCACCATGTATGTATGACACCATGTATCCATCATACCACTGCTCCATACCACGTCCTGTACACCGGACCTCACTGTGTATGTATGACACCATGTATCCATCATACCACTGCTCCATACCATGTCCTGTACACCTGACCTCACCGTGTATGTATGACACCATGTAACCATCATACCACTGCTCCATACCACGTCCTGTACACCGGACCTCACCGTGTATGTATGACTCCATGTATCCATCATACCACTGCTCCATACCATGTCCTGTACACCGGACCTCACCGTGTATGTATGACACCATGTATCCATCATACCACTGCTCCATACCACGTCCTGTACCCCTGACCTCACCGTGTATGTATGACACCATGTAACCATCATACCACTGCTCCATACCACGTCCTGTACACCGGACCCCACCGTGTATGTATGACACCATGTACCCATCATACCACTGCTCCATACCACGTCCTGTACACCGGACCTCACCGTGTATGTATGACACCATGTAACCATCATACCCCTGCTCCATACCACGTCCTGTACACCTGACCTCACCGTGTATGTATGACACCATGTAACCATCATACCCCTGCTCCATACCACGTCATGTACACCTGACCTCACCGTGTATGTATGACACCATGTACCCATCATACCACTGCTCCATACCACGTCATGTACACCTGACCTCACCGTGTATGTATGACACCATGTAACCATCATACCACTGCTCCATACCACGTCCTGTACACCTGACCTCACCGTGTATGTATGACACCATGTAACCATCATACCCCTGCTCCATACCACGTCATGTACACCTGACCTCACCGTGTATGTATGACACCATGTAACCATCATACCACTGCTCCATACCACGTCCTGTACACCTGACCTCACCGTGTATGTATGACACCATGTAACCATCATACCACTGCTCCATACCACGTCCTGTACACCTGACCTCACCGTGTATGTATGACACCATGTAACCATCATACCACTGCTCCATACCACGTCCTGTACACCTGACCTCACCGTGTATGTATGACACCATGTACCCATCATACCACTGCTCCATACCACGTCATGTACACCTGACCTCACCGTGTATGTATGACACCATGTAACCATCATACCACTGCTCCATACCACGTCCTGTACACCTGACCTCACCGTGTATGTATGACACCATGTAACCATCATACCCCTGCTCCATACCACGTCCTGTACACCTGACCTCACCGTGTATGTATGACACCATGTAACCATCATACCACTGCTCCATACCACGTCCTGTACACCTGACCTCACCGTGTATGTATGACACCATGTATCCATCATACCACTGCTCCATACCACGTCCTGTACACCGGACCTCACCGTGTATGTATGACACCATGTATCCATCATACCACTGCTCCATACCACGTCCAGTACACCTGACCTCACCGTGTATGTATGACACCATGTATCCATCATACCACTGCTCCATACCACGTCCTGTACACCGGACCTCACCGTGTATGTATGACACCATGTAACCATCATACCACTGCTCCATACCACGTCCTGTACACCGGACCTCACCGTGTATGTATGACACCATGTAACCATCATACCCCTGCTCCATACCACGTCCTGTACACCGGACCTCACCGTGTATGTATGACACCATGTAACCATCATACCACTGCTCCATACCACGTCCTGTACACCGGACCTCACCGTGTGTGTATGACACCATGTATCCATCATACCCCTGCTCCATACCATGTCCTGTACACCTGACCTCACCGTGTATGTATGACACCATGTAACCATCATACCACTGCTCAATACCATGTCCTGTACACCGGACCTCACCGTGTATGTATGACTCCATGTAACCATCATACCACTGCTCCATACCACGTCCTGTACACCGGACCTCACCGTGTATGTATGACACCATGTAACCATCATACCCCTGCTCCATACCACGTCCTGTACACCTGACCTCACCGTGTATGTATGACACCATGTATCCATCATACCACTGCTACATACCACGTCCTGTACACCTGAACTCACCGTGTATGTATGACACCATGTAACCATCATACCACTGCTCCATACCACGTCCTGTACACCGGACCTCACCGTGTATGTATGACACCATGTATCCATCATACCACTGCTCCATACCACGTCCTGTACACCGGACCTCACCGTGTATGTATGACACCATATACCCATCATACCACTGCTCCATACCACGTCCTGTACACCTGACCTCACCGTGTATGTATGACACCATGTATCCATCATACCACTGCTCCATACCACGTCCTGTACACCGTACCTCACCGTGTATGTATGACACCATGTAACCATCATACCACTGCTCCATACCACGTCCTGTACACCTGACCTCACCGTGTATGTATGACACCATGTAACCATCATACCACTGCTCCATACCACGTCCTGTACACCGGACCTCACCGTGTATGTATGACACCATGTAACCATCATACCACTGCTCCATACCACGTCCTGTACACCTGACCTCACCGTGTATGTATGACACCATGTAACCATCATACCCCTGCTCCATACCACGTCCTGTACACCTGACCTCACCGTGTATGTATGACACCATGTAACCATCATACCCCTGCTCCATACCACGTCCTGTACACCTGACCTCACCGTGTATGTATGACACCATGTAACCATCATACCACTGCTCCATACCACGTCCTGTACACCTGACCTCACCGTGTATGTATGACACCATGTAACCATCATACCACTGCTCCATACCACGTCCTGTACACCGGACCTCACCGTGTATGTATGACACCATGTATCCATCATACCACTGCTCCATACCACGTCCTGTACACCGGACCTCACCGTGTATGTATGACACCATATACCCATCATACCACTGCTCCATACCACGTCCTGTACACCGGACCCCACCGTGTATGTATGACACCATGTACCCATCATACCACTGCTCCATACCACGTCCTGTACACCGGACCTCACCGTGTATGTATGACACCATGTAACCATCATACCCCTGCTCCATACCACGTCCTGTACACCTGACCTCACCGTGTATGTATGACACCATGTAACCATCATACCACTGCTCCATACCACGTCCTGTACACCTGACCTCACCGTGTATGTATGACACCATGTAACCATCATACCCCTGCTCCATACCACGTCCTGTACACCTGACCTCACCGTCTATGTATGACACCATGTATCCATCATACCACTGCTCCATACCACGTCCTGTACACCAGACCCCACCGTTTATGTATGACACCATGTAACCATCATACCACTGCTCCATACCACGTCCTGTACACCTGACCTCACCGTGTATGTATGACACCATGTAACCATCATACCACTGCTCCATACCACGTCCTGTACACCTGACCTCACCGTGTATGTATGACACCATGTAACCATCATACCCCTGCTCCATACCACGTCCTGTACACCTGACCTCACCGTCTATGTATGACACCATGTATCCATCATACCACTGCTCCATACCACGTCCTGTACACCAGACCCCACCGTTTATGTATGACACCATGTAACCATCATACCACTGCTCCATACCATGTCCTGTACACCTGACATCACCGTGTATGTATGACACCATGTAACCATCATACCCCTGCTCCATACCACGTCCTGTACACCTGACCTCACCGTCTATGTATGACACCATGTATCCATCATACCACTGCTCCATACCACGTCCTGTACACCAGACCCCACCGTTTATGTATGACACCATGTAACCATCATACCACTGCTCCATACCACGTCCTGTACACCTGACCTCACCGTGTATGTATGACACCATGTACCCATCATACCCCTGCTCCATACCACGTCCTGTACACCAGACCCCACCGTTTATGTATGACACCATGTAACCATCATACCACTGCTCCATACCACGTCCTGTACACCTGACCTCACCGTGTATGTATGACACCATGTAACCATCATACCACTGCTCTATACCATGTCCTGTACACCTGACCTCACCGTGTATGTATGACACCATGTAACCATCATACCACTGCTCCATACCACGTCCTGTACACCGGACCTCACCGTGTATGTATGACACCATGTATCCATCATACCTCTGCTCCATACCACGTCCTGTACACCTGACCTCACCGTGTATGTATGACACCATGTAACCATCATACCACTGCTCCATACCACGTCCTGTACACCGGACCTCACCGTGTATGTATGACTCCAAGTAACCATCATACCACTGCTCCATACCACGTCCTGTACACCTGACCTCACCGTCTATGTATGACACCATGTATCCATCATACCACTGCTCCATACCACGTCCTGTACACCAGACCCCACCGTTTATGTATGACACCATGTAACCATCATACCACTGCTCCATACCACGTCCTGTACACCGGACCTCACCGTGTATGTATGACACCATGTATCCATCATACCTCTGCTCCATACCACGTCCTGTACACCTGACCTCACCGTGTATGTATGACACCATGTAACCATCATACCACTGCTCCATACCACGTCCTGTACACCGGACCTCACCGTGTATGTATGACACCATGTAACCATCATACCACTGTCCATACCACGTCCTGTACACCGGACCTCACCGTGTATGTATGACACCATGTATCCATCATACCCCTGCTCCATACCACGTTCTGTACACCTCACGTCACCGTGTATGTATGACTCCATGTAACCATCATACCTCTGCTCCATACCACGTCCTGTACACCTGACCTCACCGTGTATGTATGACACCATGTATCCATCATACCACTGCTCCATACCACGTCCTGTACACCTGACCTCACCGTGTATGTATGACACCATGTATCCATCATACCACTGCTCCATACCACGTCCTGTACACCTGACCTCACCGTGTATGTATGACACCATGTAACCATCATACCACTGCTCCATACCACGTCCTGTACACCGGACCTCACCGTGTATGTATGACACCATGTAACCATCATACCACTGTCCATACCACGTCCTGTACACCGGACCTCACCGTGTATGTATGACACCATGTATCCATCATACCCCTGCTCCATACCACGTTCTGTACACCTCACGTCACCGTGTATGTATGACTCCATGTAACCATCATACCTCTGCTCCATACCACGTCCTGTACACCTGACCTCACCGTGTATGTATGACACCATGTATCCATCATACCACTGCTCCATACCACGTTCTGTACACCTCACCTCACCGTGTATGTATGACTCCATGTAACCATTATACCACTACTCCATACAACGTCCTGTACACCGGACCTCACCGTGTATGTATGACACCATGTAACCATTATACCTCTGCTCCATACCACGTCCTGTACTCCTGACCTCACCGTGTATGTATGACACCATGTAACCATTATACCTCTGCTCCATACCACGTCCTGTACTCCTGACCTCACCGTGTATGTATGACACCATGTAACCATTATACCACTGCTCCATACCACGTCCTGTACACCGGACCTCACCGTGTATGTATGACACCATGTAACCATCATACCCCTGCTCCATACCACGTTCTGTACACCTCACCTCACCGTGTATGTATGACACCATGTAGCCATCATACCCCTGCTCCATACCACGTCCTGTACACCGGACCTCACCGTGTATGTATGACACCATGTAACCATCATACCACTGCTCCATACCACGTCCTGTACACCTGACCTCACCGTGTATGTATGACACCATGTAACCATCATACCCCTGCTCCATACCACGTTCTGTACACCTCACCTCACCGTGTATGTATGACACCATGTAGCCATCATACCCCTGCTCCATACCACGTCCTGTACACCGGACCTCACCGTGTATGTATGACACCATGTACCCATCATACCACTGCTCCACACCACGTCCTGTACACCGGACCTCACCGTGTATGTATGACCCCATGTAACCATCATACCCCTGCTCCATACCACGTCCTGTACACCGGACCTCACCGTGTATGTATGACTCCATGTAACCATTATACCACTGCTCCATACCACGTCCTGTACACCGGACCTCACCGTGTATGTATGACTCCATGTAACCATCATACCCCTACTCCATACCACGTTCTGTACACCTCACCTCACCGTGTATGTATGACACCATGTAACCATTATACCACTGCTCCATACCACGTCCTGTACACCTGACCTCACCGTGTTTGTATGACACCATGTACCCATCATACCACTGCTCCGTACCACGTCCTGTACCCCAGACCTCACCGTGTTTGTATGACACCATGTAATCATCATACCCCTGCTCCATACCACGTCCTGTACTCCTGACCTCACCGTGTATGTATGACACCATGTAACCATTATACCACTGCTCCATACCACGTCCTGTACACCTGACCTCACCGTGTATGTATGACACCATGTAACCATCATACCACTGCTCCATACCACGTCCTGTACACCGGACCTCACCGTGTATGTATGACACCATGTAACCATCATACCACTGCTCCATACCACGTCCTGTACACCGGACCTCACCGTGTATGTATGACACTATGTAACCATCATACCCCTGCTCCATACCACGTCCTGTACTCCTGACCTCACCGTGTATGTATGACACCATGTAATCATCATACCCCTGCTCCATACCACGTCCTGTACTCCTGACCTCACCGTGTTTGTATGACACCATGTAATCATCATACCCCTGCTCCATACCACGTCCTGTACTCCTGACCTCACCGTGTATGTATGACACCATGTAACCATTATACCACTGCTCTATACCACGTCCTGTACACCTGACCTCACCGTGTATGTATGACACCATGTAACCATCATACCACTGCTCCATACCACGTCCTGTACACCGGACCTCACCGTGTATGTATGACACCATGTAACCATTATACCACTGCTCCATACCACGTCCTGTACACCGGACCTCACCGTGTATGTATGACACCATGTATCCATCATACCACTGCTCAATACCACGTCCTGTACACCTGACCTCACCGTGTATGTATAACACCATGTATCCATCATACCACTGCTCCATACCACGTCCTGTACCCCTGACCTCACCGTGTATGTATGACACCATGTAACCATCACACCACTGCTCCATACCACGTCCTGTACCTCTGACCTCACCGTGTATGTATAACACCATGTATCCATCATACCACTGCTCCATACCACGTCCTGTACACCGGACCTCACCGTGTATGTATGACACCATGTATCCATCATACCACTGCTCTATACCACGTCCTGTACACCTGACCTCACCGTGTATGTATGACACCATGTATCCATCATACCACTGCTCCATACCACGTCCTGTACACCGGACCTCACCGTGTATGTATGACACCATGTATCCATCATACCCCTGCTCCATACCACGTCCTGTACACCGGACCTCACCGTGTATGTATGACACCATGTAACCATCATACCACTGCTCCATACCACGTCCTGTACACCGGACCCCACCGTGTATGTATGACACCATGTAACCATCATACCACTGCTCCATACCACATCCTGTACACCGCACCCCACCGTGTATGTATGACACCATGTATCCATCATACCACTGCTCCATACCACGTCCTGTACACCTGACCTCACTGTGTATGTATGACACCATGTAACCATTATACCACTGCTCCATACCACGTCCTGTACACCTGACCTCACCGTGTATGTATGACACCATGTAACCATCATACCACTGCTCCATACCACGTCCTGTACACCTGACCTCACCGTGTATGTATGACACCATGTATCCATCATACCACTGCTCCATACCACGTCCTGTCCACCTGACCTCACTGTGTATGTATGACACCATGTATCCATCATACCACTGCTCCATACCACGTCCTGTACACCGGACCTCACCGTGTATGTATGACACCATGTATCCATCATACCACTGCTCCATACCACGTCCTGTACACCGGACCTCACCGTGTGACCCAGGTGACCCCTTCGCCCGCTGTCACCCACCTTTTGAGGGGCGTTGATGACTCCGATGTTGTATCCGAATTGGAATGAGCCCAGGATGGCGGTGAAGACGGACAGAACCAGAGTTTTAGTGACTCCGGAGCGGAGAACCTGCTGTGAGACAGAAGCCGTCAGGGGTCCGCCATCTCCGGTGAGGACCCCCGCTTTCTTCTCCCCCGTTTATTTACCTGCCCCCCGTCTATGGGCTGGAATCCTCCCGAGGGCATGGTGGCTTCTCCGCTGTGTTCAGAGCGAGCGCTGACCTTGTACTAAGGAGAGAAGTAATGGCTGTGGGGGATGGGGCAGAGCGGCAGCAGGGGCGGCCCACCATGGAGTAACACCACTGCCCACCACTGGGGGAGGGACACTGACCTCACCCTGGAGACCCCCCAAGACTGGTCAGACCGGGGAAGAGGTGGGGCTGAGCAGAGATAAGCGGCAATAAGCGGCGGTTAGAGCAGAGACCGAACGGAGATAAGCGGCGATAAGAGAAGATTAAGCGGAGATAAGCGGCGGTTAGAGAAGATTGAGCGGAGATAAGCGGCGGTTAGAGAAGATTGAGCGGAGATAAGCGGCGGTTAGAGAAGATTGAGCGGAGATAAGCGGCGGTTAGAGAAGATTGAGCGGAGATAAGCGGCGGTTAGAGAAGAATGAGCGGAGATAAGCGGCGGTTAGAGAAGATTGAGCGGAGATAAGCGGCGGTTAGAGAAGATTGAGCGGAGATAAGCGGCGGTTAGAGAAGATTGAGGGGAGATAAGCGGCGGTTAGAGAAGATTGAGCGGAGATAAGCGGCGGTTAGAGAAGATTGAGCAGAGATAAGCGGCGGTTAGAGAAGATTGAGCGGAGATAAGCGGCGGTTAGAGAAGATTGAGCGGAGATAAGCGGCGGTTAGAGAATATTGAGCGGAGATAAGCGGCGGTTAGAGAAGATTGAGGGGAGATAAGCGGCGGTTAGAGAAGATTGAGCGGAGATAAGCGGCGGTTAGAGAAGATTGAGGGGAGATAAGCGGCGGTTAGAGAAGATTGAGCGGAGATAAGCGGCGGTTAGAGAAGATTGAGGGGAGATAAGCGGCGGTTAGAGAAGATTGAGGGGAGATAAGCGGCGGTTAGAGAAGATTGAGCGGAGATAAGCGGCGGTTAGAGAAGATTGAGGGGAGATAAGCGGCGGTTAGAGAAGATTGAGCGGAGATAAGCGGCGGTAAGAGAAGATTGAGCGGAGATAAGCGGCGGTAAGAGAAGATTGAGCGGAGATAAGCGGCGGTAAGAGAAGATTGAGCGGAGATAAGCGGCTAGAGAAGATTGAGCGGAGATAAGCGGCAGTTAGAGAAGATTGAGCGGAGATAAGCGGCTAGAGAAGATTGAGCGGAGATAAGCGGCGGTTAGAGAAGATTGAGGGGAGATAAGCGGCTAGAGAAGATTGAGCGGAGATAAGCGGCGGTTAGAGAAGATTGAGCGGAGATAAGCGGCGGTTAGAGAAGATTGAGTGGAGATAAGCAGCGGTTAGAGAAGATTGAGGGGAGATAAGCGTCGGTTAGAGAAGATTGAGCGGAGATAAGCGGCGGTTAGAGAAGATTGAGCGGAGATAAGCAGCGGTTAGAGAAGATTGAGGGGAGATAAGCGGCGGTTAGAGAAGATTGAGCGGAGATAAGCGGCGGTTAGAGAAGATTGAGCGGAGATAAGCGGCGGTTAGAGAAGATTGAGGGGAGATAAGCGGCGGTTAGAGAAGATTGAGTGGAGATAAGCGGCGGTTAGAGAAGATTGAGGGGAGATAAGCGGCGGTTAGAGAAGATTGAGCGGAGATAAGCGGCGGTTAGAGAAGATTGAGCGGAGATAAGCAGCGGTTAGAGAAGATTGAGGGGAGATAAGCAGCGGTTAGAGAAGATTGAGCGGAGATAAGCAGCGGTTAGAGAAGATTGAGTGGAGATAAGCGGCGGTTAGAGAAGATTGAGCGGAGATAAGCAGCGGTTAGAGAAGATTGAGGGGAGATAAGCGGCGGTTAGAGAAGATTGAGCGGAGATAAGCGGCGGTTAGAGAAGATTGAGCGGAGATAAGCGGCGGTTAGAGAAGATTGAGGGGAGATAAGCGGCGGTTAGAGAAGATTGAGGGGAGATAAGCAGCGGTTAGAGAAGATTGAGGGGAGATAAGCGGCGGTTAGAGAAGATTGAGGGGAGATAAGCAGCGGTTAGAGAAGATTGAGGGGAGATAAGCGGCGGTTAGAGAAGATTGAGCGGAGATAAGCGGCGGTTAGAGAAGATTGAGCGGAGATAAGCGGCGGTTAGAGAAGATTGAGCGGAGATAAGCAGCGGTTAGAGAAGATTGAGCGGAGATAAGCGGCGGTTAGAGAAGATTGAGCGGAGATAAGCAGCGGTTAGAGAAGATTGAGCGGAGATAAGCGGCGGTTAGAGAAGATTGAGGGGAGATAAGCGGCGGTTAGAGAAGATTGAGCGGAGATAAGCGGCGGTTAGAGAAGATTGAGCGGAGATAAGCAGCGGTTAGAGAAGATTGAGCGGAGATAAGCGGCGGTTAGAGAAGATTGAGCGGAGATAAGCGGCGGTTAGAGAAGATTGAGGGGAGATAAGCGGCGGTTAGAGAAGATTGAGGGGAGATAAGCGGCGATTAGAGAAGATTGAGCGGAGATAAGCGGCGGTTAGAGAAGATTGAGCGGAGATAAGCAGCGATTAGAGAAGATTGAGCGGAGATAAGCGGCGGTTAGAGAAGATTGAGGGGAGATAAGCGGCGGTTAGAGAAGATTGAGGGGAGATAAGCAGCGGTTAGAGAAGATTGAGCGGAGATAAGCGGCGGTTAGAGAAGATTGAGCGGAGATAAGCAGCGGTTAGAGAAGATTGAGCGGAGATAAGCGGCGGTTAGAGAAGATTGAGCGGAGATAAGCGGCGGTTAGAGAAGATTGAGCGGAGATAAGCGGCGGTTAGAGAAGATTGAGCGGAGATAAGCGGCGGTTAGAGAAGATTGAGCGGAGATAAGCGGCAGTTAGAGAAGATTGAGCGGAGATAAGCGGCGGTTAGAGAAGATTGAGCGGAGATAAGCGGCGGTTAGAGAAGATTGAGCGGAGATAAGCGGCGGTTAGAGAAGATTGAGGGGAGATAAGCGGCGGTTAGAGAAGATTGAGGGGAGATAAGCGGCGGTTAGAGAAGATTGAGCGGAGATAAGCGGCGGTTAGAGAAGATTGAGCGGAGATAAGCGGCGGTTAGAGAAGATTGAGGGGAGATAAGCGGCGGTTAGAGAAGATTGAGCGGAGATAAGCGGCGGTTAGAGAAGATTGAGCGGAGATAAGCGGTGGTTAGAGAAGATTGAGGGGAGATAAGCGGCGGTTAGAGAAGATTGAGCGGAGATAAGCGGCGGTTAGAGAAGATTGAGCGGAGATAAGCGGCGATTAGAGAAGATTGAGGGGAGATAAGCAGCGATTAGAGAAGATTGAGGGGAGATAAGCGGCGGTTAGAGAAGATTGAGCGGAGATAAGCGGCGGTTAGAGAAGATTGAGGGGAGATAAGCGGTGGTTAGAGAAGATTGAGCGGAGATAAGCGGCGGTTAGAGAAGATTGAGCGGAGATAAGCGGCGGTTAGAGAAGATTGAGGGGAGATAAGCGGTGGTTAGAGAAGATTGAGCGGAGATAAGCGGCGGTTAGAGAAGATTGAGGGGAGATAAGCAGCGGTTAGAGAAGATTGAGGGGAGATAAGCGGTGGTTAGAGAAGATTGAGCGGAGATAAGCGGCGGTTAGAGAAGATTGAGCGGAGATAAGCAGCGGTTAGAGAAGATTGAGGGGAGATAAGCGGCGGTTAGAGAAGATTGAGCGGAGATAAGCGGCGGTTAGAGAAGATTGAGCGGAGATAAGCAGCGGTTAGAGAAGATTGAGCGGAGATAAGCGGCGGTTAGAGAAGATTGAGCGGAGATAAGCGGCTAGAGAAGATTGAGCGGAGATAAGCGGCGGTTAGAGAAGATTGAGTGGAGATAAGCGGCGGTTAGAGAAGATTGAGCGGAGATAAGCGGCTAGAGAAGATTGAGCGGAGATAAGCGGCGGTTAGAGAAGATTGAGCGGAGATAAGCGGCGGTTAGAGAAGATTGAGTGGAGATAAGCGGCGGTTAGAGAAGATTGAGCGGAGATAAACGGCGGTTAGAGAAGATTGAGCGGAGATAAGCGGCGGTTAGAGAATATTGAGTGGAGATAAGCGGCGGTTACAGAAGATTGAGCGGAGATAAGCGGCGGTTAGAGAAGATTGAGTGGAGATAAGCGGCGGTTAGAGAAGATTGAGCGGAGATAAACGGCGGTTAGAGAAGATTGAGCGGAGATAAGCGGCGGTTAGAGAATATTGAGTGGAGATAAGCGGCGGTTACAGAAGATTGAGCGGAGATAAGCGGCGGTTAGAGAATATTGAGTGGAGATAAACGGCGGTTAGAGAAGATTGAGCGGAGATAAGCGGCGGTTAGAGAAGATTGAGTGGAGATAAGCGGCGGTTACAGAAGATTGAGCGGAGATAAGCGGCGATTAGAGAAGATTGAGCGGAGATAAGCGGCGGTTAGAGAAGATTGAGCGGAGATAAACGGCGGTTAGAGAAGATTGAGCGGAGATAAGCGGCGGTTAGAGAATATTGAGTGGAGATAAGCGGCGGTTACAGAAGATTGAGCGGAGATAAGCGGCGGTTAGAAAAGATTGAGCGGAGATAAGCGGTGGTTAGAGAAGATTGAGGGGAGATAAGCGGCGGTTAGAGAAGATTGAGCGGAGATAAGCGGCGGTAAGAGAAGATTGAGGGGAGATAAGCGGCGGTTAGAGAAGATTGAGCGGAGATAAGCGGTGGTTAGAGAAGATTGAGGGGAGATAAGCGGCGGTTACAGAAGATTGAGCGGAGATAAGCGGCGGTTAGAAAAGATTGAGGGGAGATAAGCGGCGGTTAGAGAAGATTGAGCGGAGATAAGCGGCGGTTGGAGCAGAGACTGAGTGTAGATAAGCAGCAGTTAGAGAGGATAGAGCGGAGATAAGCGGCGGTTGGAGCAGAGAGTGAGTGGAGATAAGCGGCGGTTGGAGCAGAGACAGAGTGGAGATAAGCAGCAGTTATAGAGGATAGAGCGGAGATAAGCGGTGGTTAGAGAAGATTGAGCGGAGATAAGCGGCGGTTACAGAAGATTGAGCGGAGATAAGCGGCGGTTAGAAAAGATTGAGGGGAGATAAGCGGCGGTTAGAGAAGATTGAGCGGAGATAAGCGGCGGTTAGAGAAGATTGAGGGGAGATAAGCGGCGGTTGGAGCAGAGACTGAGTGTAGATAAGCAGCAGTTAGAGAGGATAGAGCGGAGATAAGCGGCGGTTGGAGCAGAGAGTGAGTGGAGATAAGCGGCGGTTGGAGCAGAGACAGAGTGGAGATAAGCAGCAGTTATAGAGGATAGAGCGGAGATAAGCGGCGGTTGGAGCAGAGACTGAGTGGAGATAAGCGGCGCTTGGAGCAGAGACTGAGTGGAGATAAGCGGCGGTAAGAGAAGATTGAGCGGAGATAAGCGGCGGTTGGAGCAGAGAGTGAGTGGAGATAAGCGGCGCTTGGAGCAGAGACTGAGCGGAGATAAGCAGCAGTTAGAGAGGATAGAGCGGAGATAAGCGGCGGTTGGAGCAGAGACTGAGTGGAGATAAGCGGCGGTTGGAGCAGAGACTGAGTGGAGATAAGCAGCAGTTAGAGAGGATAGAGCGGAGATAAGCGGCGGTTGGAGCAGAGACTGAGTGGAGATAAGCGGCGGATGGAGCAGAGACTGAGTGGAGATAAGCAGCAGTTAGAGAGGATAGAGCGGAGATAAGCGGCGGTTGGAGCAGAGAGTGAGTGGAGATAAGCGGCGCTTGGAGCAGAGACTGAGTGGAGATAAGCGGCATCATGACTTGGTATATAAGAATATGACTGACAGTTGGAAGCAGCAGATTTGGTCTGTGGAGATAAGCGGCCAGGAGATAGCTGCAATCTCTGCCTGGTGGTGGAGGAGGAGGAGGAGGCCGGAGCCCGGTGCCAGTGACTGGAGGGAGACTCTGGGGGACTCGTGTATAGGGGGACAGTGACAGGATGCCACCACAGTCCCGGGGGTCCTCACACATGCTGAGGACGATCAGTCACAGGTGGAGGCCGGCAGCAGCTGTCACCACAACATCATGTCCTCTGCTTGTGACTAAAATACCACCGTAACCATACACCCGAAAAGGGCGAGAGGGGCCGGAGCTGAGCGGAGCCTCTGTATGGAGGACACAAATACCCGTCACTGACACCTCCAGGTAATAATAGATGTGAGAGACGACACACGTGACCCCGACCTTACTGCGAAATTACACTGTGATCTCCTGACACGTCATACTGACCTTACAGCGACATTACACTGTGGTCTCCTGACACATCATACTGACCTTACAGCGACATTACACTGTGGTCTCCTGACACGTCATAGTGACCTTACAGCGACATTACACTGTGGTCTCCTGACACATCATACTGACCTTACAGCGAAATTACACTGTGATCTCCTGACACGTCATACTGACCTTACTGCGACATTACACTGTAATCTCCTGACACGTCATGCTGACCTTACTGCGACATTACACTGTAATCTCCTGACACGTCATGCTGACCTTACTGCGACATTACACTGTGATCTCCTGACACGTCATACTGACCTTACAGCGACATTACACTGTGATCTCCTGACACGTCATAGTGACCTTACAGCGACATTACACTGTGGTCTCCTGACACATCATACTGACCTTACAGCGAAATTACACTGTGATCTCCTGACACGTCATACTGACCTTACAGCGAAATTACACTGTGATCTCCTGACACGTCATACTGACCTTACAGCGACATTACACTGTGGTCTCCTGACACATCATACTGACCTTGCAGCGACATTACACTGTGGTCTCCTGACACATCATACTGACCTTACAGCGACATTACACTGTGATCTCCTGACACATCATACTGACCTTACCCACGACATTACACTGTGATCTCCTGACACATCATACTGACCTTACAGCGACATTACACTGTGGTCTCCTGACACATCATACTGACCTTGCAGCGACATTACACTGTGGTCTCCTGACACATCATACTGACCTTACAGCGACATTACACTGTGATCTCCTGACACATCATACTGACCTTACCCACGACATTACACTGTGATCTCCTGACACATCATACTGACCTTACAGCGACATTACACTGTGATCTCCTGACACATCATACTGACCTTACTGCGACATTACACTGTGATCTCCTGACACATCATACTGCCCTTACAGCGACATTACACTGTGATCTCCTGACACGTCATACTGACCTTACAGCGATATTACACTGTGATCTCCTGACACGTCATACTGACCTTACAGCGACATTACACTGTGATCTCCTGACACGTCATAGTGACCTTACAGCAACATTACACTGTGATCTCCTGACACATCATACTGACCTTACAGCGACATTACACTGTGATCTACTGACACGTCATACTGACCTTACTGCGACATTACACTGTGATCTCCTGACACATCATACTGACCTTACAGCGACATTACACTGTGATCTACTGACACGTCATACTGACCTTACAGTGACATTACACTGTGATCTCCTGACACGTCATACTGACCTTACAGCGACATTACACTGTGATCTACTGACACGTCATACTGACATTACTGCGACATTACACTGTGATCTCCTGACACGTCATACTGACCTTACAGCGACATTACACTGTGATCTACTGACACGTCATACTGACCTTACTGCGACATTACACTGTGATCTCCTGACACATCATACTGACCTTACAGCGACATTACACTGTGATCTCCTGACACATCATACTGACCTTACAGTGACATTACACTGTGATCTCCTGACACGTCATACTGACCTTACAGCGACATTACACTGTGATCTACTGACACGTCATACTGACCTTACTGCGACATTACACTGTGATCTCCTGACACATCATACTGACCTTACAGCGACATTACACTGTGATCTCCTCACACATCATATTGACCTTACAGCGACATTACACTGTGATCTCCTGACACGTCATAGTGACCTTACAGCAACATTACACTGTGATCTCCTGACACATCATACTGACCTTACAGCGACATTACACTGTGATCTCCTGACACATCATACTGACCTTACAGTGACATTACACTGTGATCTCCTGACACGTCATACTGACCTTACAGCGACATTACACTGTGATCTACTGACACGTCATACTGACCTTACTGCGACATTACACTGTGATCTCCTGACACATCATACTGACCTTACAGCGACATTACACTGTGATCTACTGACACGTCATACTGACCTTACTGCGACATTACACTGTGATCTCCTGACACGTCATACTGACCTTACAGCGAAATTACACTGTGATCTCCTGACACGTCATACTGACCTTACAGCGAAATTACACTGTGATCTCCTAACACATCATACTGACCTTACAGCGAAATTACACTGTGATCTCCTGGCAAGTCATACTGACCTTACAGCGACATTACATTGTGATCTCCTGACACATCATACTAACCATACTGCGAAATTACACTGTGATCTCCTGACAAGTCATACTGACCATACAGCAACATTACACTGTGATCTCCTGACACATCATACTGACCTTACAGCGACATTACACTGTGATCTCCTGACACGTCATAGTGACCTTACAGCGACATTACACTGTAATCTCCTGACACATCATAGTGACCTTACAGCGACATTACACTGTGATCTCCTGACACATCATAGTGACCTTACAGAGACATTACACTGTGATCTCCTGACACATCATACTGACCTGACTGTGACATCACCCTGTGGTCTCCTGACACATCATACTGACCTTACAGCAACATTACACTGTGATCTCCTGACACGTCATACTGACCTTACAGCGACATTACACTGTGATCTCCTGACACGTCATAGTGACCTTACAGCGACATTACACTGTGATCTCCTGACACATCATAGTGACCTTACAGCGACATTACACTGTGATCTCCTGACATATCATACTGACCTTACTGCGACATCACCCTGTGGTCTCCTGACACATCATACTGACCTTACAGCAACATTACACTGTGATCTCCTGACACGTCACAGTGACCTTACAGCGACATTACACTGTGATCTCCTGACACGTCATAGTGACCTTACAGCGACATTACACTGTGATCTCCTGACACGTCATAGTGACCTTACAGCGACATTACACTGTGATCTCTGACACATTATAGTGACCTTACAGCAACATTACACTGTGATCTCCTGACACATCATAGTGACCTTACAGCGACATTACACTGTGATCTCCTGACACATCATACTGACCTTACTGCGACATCACGATGTGGTCTCCTGACACATCATACTGACCTTACAGCAACATCACCCTGTGATCTCCTGACACGTCATACTGACCTTACTGCGACATCACACTGTGATCTCCTGACACGTCATACTGACCTTACTGCGACATCACCCTGTGATCTCCTGACACATCATACTGACCTTACAGCGACATCACACTGTGATCTCCTGACACGTCATACTGACCTTATAGCGACATCACACTGTGATCTCCTGACACTTAATACTGACCTTACTGCGACATCACCCTGTGGTCTCCTGACACGTCATACTGACCTTACAGCGACATTACACTGTGATCTCCTGACACGTCATACTGACCTTACAGCGACATTACACTGTGATCTCCTGACACGTCATACTGACCTTACAGCGACATTACACTGTGATCTCCTGACACGTCATACTGACCTTACTGCGACAATACACTGTGATCTCCTGACACATCATAGTGACCTTACAGCGACATTACACTGTGATCTCTGACACATCATAGTGACCTTACAGCGACATTACACTGTGATCTCCTGACACATCATAGTGACCTTACAGCGACATTACACTGTGATCTCCTGACACATCATATTGACCTTACTGCGACATCACCCTGTGGTCTCCTGACACATCATACTGACCTTACAGCAACATCACCCTGTGATCTCCTGACACGTCATACTGACCTTACCGCGAAATTACACTGTGATCTCCTGACACGTCATACTGACCTTACTGCGACATCACACTGTGATCTCCTAACACGTCATACTGACCTTACTGCGACATCACCCTGTGATCTCCTGACACGTCATACTGACCTTACAGCGACATCACACTGTGATCTCCTGACACGTCATACTGACCTTATAGCGACATCACACTGTGATCTCCTGACACTTAATACTGACCTTACTGCGACATCACCCTGTGGTCTCCTGACACGTCATACTGACCTTACAGCGACATTACACTGTGATCTCCTGACACGTCATACTGACCTTACAGCGACATTACACTGTGATCTCCTGACACGTCATACTGACCTTACAGCGACATTACACTGTGATCTCCTGACACGTCATACTGACCTTACTGCGACAATACACTGTGATCTCCTGACACATCATACTGACCTTACAGCGACATTACACTGTGATCTCCTGACACATCATACTGACCTTACTGCGACATTACACTGTGATCTCCTGACACATCATACTGACCTTACCGCAATATTACACTGTGATCTCCTGACATATCATACTGACCTGACAGAGACATTACACTGTGATCTCCTGACATATCATACTGACCTTACAGAGACATTACACTGTGATTTCCTGACACATCATACTGACCTTACAGCGAAATTACACTGTGATCTCCTGACACGTCATAGTGACCTTACAGCGTCATTACACTGTGATCTCCTGACACGTCATACTGACCTTACAGCGACATTACACTGTGATCTCCTGACACATCATAGTGACCTTACAGCGACATTACACTGTGATCTCCTGACATATCATACTGACCTTACTGCGACATCACCCTGTGGTCTCCTGACACATCATACTGACCTTACAGCAACATTACACTGTGATCTCCTGACACGTCACAGTGACCTTACAGCGACATTACACTGTGATCTCCTGACACGTCAAAGTGACCTTACAGCGACATTACACTGTGATCTCCTGACACGTCATAGTGACCTTACAGCGACATTACACTGTGATCTCTGACACATTATAGTGACCTTACAGCGACATTACACTGTGATCTCCTGACACATCATAGTGACCTTACAGCGACATTACACTGTGATCTCCTGACACATCATACTGACCTTACTGCGACATCACGATGTGGTCTCCTGACACATCATACTGACCTTACAGCAACATCACCCTGTGATCTCCTGACACGTCATACTGACCTTACTGCGACATCACACTGTGATCTCCTGACACGTCATACTGACCTTACTGCGACATCACCCTGTGATCTCCTGACACATCATACTGACCTTACAGCGACATCACACTGTGATCTCCTGACACGTCATACTGACCTTATAGCGACATCACACTGTGATCTCCTGACACTTAATACTGACCTTACTGCGACATCACCCTGTGGTCTCCTGACACGTCATACTGACCTTACAGCGACATTACACTGTGATCTCCTGACACGTCATACTGACCTTACAGCGACATTACACTGTGATCTCCTGACACGTCATACTGACCTTACAGCGACATTACACTGTGATCTCCTGACACGTCATACTGACCTTACTGCGACAATACACTGTGATCTCCTGACACATCATAGTGACCTTACAGCGACATTACACTGTGATCTCTGACACATCATAGTGACCTTACAGCGACATTACACTGTGATCTCCTGACACATCATAGTGACCTTACAGCGACATTACACTGTGATCTCCTGACACATCATATTGACCTTACTGCGACATCACCCTGTGGTCTCCTGACACATCATACTGACCTTACAGCAACATCACCCTGTGATCTCCTGACACGTCATACTGACCTTACCGCGAAATTACACTGTGATCTCCTGACACGTCATACTGACCTTACTGCGACATCACACTGTGATCTCCTGACACATCATACTGACCTTACTGCGACATCACCCTGTGATCTCCTGACACGTCATACTGACCTTACAGCGACATCACACTGTGATCTCCTGACACGTCATACTGACCTTATAGCGACATCACACTGTGATCTCCTGACACTTAATACTGACCTTACTGCGACATCACCCTGTGGTCTCCTGACACGTCATACTGACCTTACAGCGACATTACACTGTGATCTCCTGACACGTCATACTGACCTTACAGCGACATTACACTGTGATCTCCTGACACGTCATACTGACCTTACAGCGACATTACACTGTGATCTCCTGACACGTCATACTGACCTTACTGCGACAATACACTGTGATCTCCTGACACATCATACTGACCTTACAGCGACATTACACTGTGATCTCCTGACACATCATACTGACCTTACTGCGACATTACACTGTGATCTCCTGACACATCATACTGACCTTACCGCAATATTACACTGTGATCTCCTGACATATCATACTGACCTTACAGAGACATTACACTGTGATCTCCTGACATATCATACTGACCTTACAGAGACATTACACTGTGATTTCCTGACACATCATACTGACCTTACAGCGAAATTACACTGTGATCTCCTGACACGTCATAGTGACCTTACAGCGTCATTACACTGTGATCTTCTGACACGTCATACTGACCTTACAGCGACATTACACTGTGATCTCCTGACACGTCATACTGACCTTACCGCAATATTACACTGTGATCTCCTGACACGTCATACTGACCTTACAGCGAAATTACACTGTGATCTCCTGACACGTCATACTGCCCTTACAGCGAAATTACACTGTGATCTCCTGACACGTCATACTGACCTTACCACGAAATTACACTGTGATCTCCTGACACATCATACTGACCTTACAGCGACATTACACTGTGATCTCCTGACACGTCATACTGACCTTACAGAGACATTACACTGTGATCTCCTGACACGTCATGCTGACCTTACCACGACATTACACTGTGATCTCCTGACACATCATACTGACCTTACAGCGACATTACACTGTGATCTCCTGACACGTCATACTGACCTTACGGCGACTTTACACTGTGATATCCTGACACGTCATACTGACCATATAGCGACATTACACTGTGATCTCCTGACACATCATACTGATTTTACAGCGACATTACACTGTGATCTCCTGACACATCATACTGACTTTACAGCGACATCATACTGTGATTTCCTGAGACGTCACAATGACCTTACCCACGACATTACACTGTGATCTCCTAACACGTCATACTGACCTTACAGCGACATTAAACTGTGATCTCCTGACACGTCATACTGACCTTACTGCGACATTACACTGTGATCTCCTGACACATCATACTGACCTTACAGCGACATTACACTGTGATCTCCTGACACGTCACACTGACCTTACCCACGACATTACACTGTGATCTCCTGACACGTCATACTGACCTTACAGCGACATTACACTGTGATCTACTAACACGTCATACTGACCTTACTGCGACATTACACTGAGATCTCCTGACACATCATACTAACCTTACAGCGACATTACACTGTGATCTCCTGACACGTCACACTGACCTTACCCACGACATTACACTGTGATCTCCTGACATGTCATACTGACCTTACTGCGACATTACACTGTGATCTATTGACACGTCATACTGACCTTACAGCGACATTACACTGTGATCTCCTGACACGTCATACTGACCTTACAGCGACATTACACTGTGATCTCCTGACACGTCATACTGATCTTACTGCGAAATTACACTGTGATCTCCTGACACGTCATACTGACCTTACAGCGACATTACACTGTGATCTCCTGACACGTCATACTGACCTTACAGCGACTTTACAATGTGATCTCCTGACACGTCATACTGACCTTACAGCGACATTACACTGTGATCTCCTGACACGTCATACTGACCTTACTGCGACAATACACTGTGATCTCCTGACACGTCATAGTGACCTTACAGCGACATTACACTGTGATCTCTGACACATCATAGTGACCTTACAGCGACATTACACTGTGATCTCCTGACACATCATAGTGACCTTACAGCGACATTACACTGTGATCTCCTGACACATCATACTGACCTTACTGCGACATCACCCTGTGGTCTCCTGACACATCATACTGACCTTACAGCAACATCACCCTGTGATCTCCTGAAACGTCATACTGACCTTACCGCGAAATTACACTGTGATCTCCTGACACTTCATACTGACCTTACTGCGACATCACACTGTGATTTCCTGACACGTCATACTGACCTTACTGCGACATCACCCTGTGATCTCCTGACACGTCATACTGACCTTACAGCGACATCACACTGTGATCTCCTGACACGTCATACTGACCTTCTAGCGACATCACACTGTGATCTCCTGACACATCATACTGACCTTACTGCGACATCACCCTGTGGTCTCCTGACACGTCATACTGACCTTACAGCGACATTACACTGTGATCTCCTGACACGTCATACTGACCTTACAGCGACATTACACTGTGATCTCCTGACACGTCATACTGACCTTACAGCGACATTACACTGTGATCTCCTGACACGTCATACTGACCTTACTGCGACAATACACTGTGATCTCCTGACACATCATACTGACCTTACAGCGACATTACACTGTGATCTCCTGACACATCATACTGACCTTACTGCGACATTACACTGTGATCTCCTGACACATCATACTGCCCTTACAGCGACATTACACTGTGATCTCCTGACACGTCATACTGACCTTACAGCGATATTACACTGTGATCTCCTGACACGTCATACTGACCTTACAGCGACATTACACTGTGATCTCCTGACACGTCATAGTGACCTTACAGCAACATTACACTGTGATCTCCTGACACATCATACTGACCTTACAGCGACATTACACTGTGATCTACTGACACGTCATACTGACCTTACTGCGACATTACACTGTGATCTCCTGACACATCATACTGACCTTACAGCGACATTACACTGTGATCTACTGACACGTCATACTGACCTTACAGTGACATTACACTGTGATCTCCTGACATGTCATACTGACCTTACAGCGACATTACACTGTGATCTACTGACACGTCATACTGACCTTACTGCGACATTACACTGTGATCTCCTGACACGTCATACTGACCTTACAGCGACATTACACTGTGATCTACTGACACGTCATACTGACCTTACTGCGACATTACACTGTGATCTCCTGACACATCATACTGACCTTACAGCGACATTACACTGTGATCTCCTGACACATCATACTGACCTTACAGTAACATTACACTGTGATCTCCTGACACGTCATACTGACCTTACAGCGACATTACACTGTGATCTACTGACACGTCATACTGACCTTACTGCGACATTACACTGTGATCTCCTGACACATCATACTGACCTTACAGCGACATTACACTGTGATCTCCTCACACATCATATTGACCTTACAGCGACATTACACTGTGATCTCCTGACACGTCATAGTGACCTTACAGCAACATTACACTGTGATCTCCTGACACATCATACTGACCTTACAGCGACATTACACTGTGATCTCCTGACACATCATACTGACCTTACAGTGACATTACACTGTGATCTCCTGACACGTCATACTGACCTTACAGCGACATTACACTGTGATCTACTGACACGTCATACTGACCTTACTGCGACATTACACTATGATCTCCTGACACATCATACTGACCTTACAGCGACATTACACTGTGATCTACTGACACGTCATACTGACCTTACTGCGACATTACACTGTGATCTCCTGACACGTCATACTGACCATACAGCGAAATTACACTGTGATCTCCTGACACGTCATACTGACCTTACAGCGAAATTACACTGTGATCTCCTGACACATCATACTGACCTTACTGCGAAATTACACTGTGATCTCCTGACACGTCATACTGACCTTACAGCGACATTACACTGTGATCTCCTAACACATCATACTGACCTTACAGCGAAATTACACTGTGATCTCCTGACAAGTCATACTGACCTTACAGCGACATTACATTGTGATCTCCTGACACATCATACTAACCATACTGCGAAATTACACTGTGATCTCCTGACAAGTCATACTGACCATACAGCAACATTACACTGTGATCTCCTGACACATCATACTGATCTTACAGCGACATTACACTGTGATCTCCTGACACGTCATAGTGACCTTACAGCGACATTACACTGTAATCTCCTGACACATCATAGTGACCTTACAGCGACATTACACTGTGATCTCCTGACACATCATAGTGACCTTACAGAGACATTACACTGTGATCTCCTGACACATCATACTGACCTGACTGTGACATCACCCTGTGGTCTCCTGACACATCATACTGACCTTACAGCAACATTACACTGTGATCTCCTGACACGTCATACTGACCTTACAGCGACATTACACTGTGATCTCCTGACACGTCATAGTGACCTTACAGCGACATTACACTGTGATCTCCTGACACATCATAGTGACCTTACAGCGACATTACACTGTGATCTCCTGACATATCATACTGACCTTACTGCGACATCACCCTGTGGTCTCCTGACACATCATACTGACCTTGCAGCAACATTACACTGTGATCTCCTGACACGTCACAGTGACCTTACAGCGACATTACACTGTGATCTCCTGACACGTCATAGTGACCTTACAGCGACATTACACTGTGATCTCCTGACACGTCATAGTGACCTTACAGCGACATTACACTGTGATCTCTGACACATTATAGTGACCTTACAGCGACATTACACTGTGATCTCCTGACACATCATAGTGACCTTACAGCGACATTACACTGTGATCTCCTGACACATCATACTGACCTTACTGCGACATCACGATGTGGTCTCCTGACACATCATACTGACCTTACAGCAACATCACCCTGTGATCTCCTGACACGTCATACTGACCTTACTGCGACATCACACTGTGATCTCCTGACACGTCATACTGACCTTACTGCGACATCACCCTGTGATCTCCTGACACATCATACTGACTTTACAGCGACATCATACTGTGATTTCCTGAGACGTCACAATGACCTTACCCACGACATTACACTGTGATCTCCTAACACGTCATACTGACCTTACAGCGACATTAAACTGTGATCTCCTGACACGTCATACTGACCTTACTGCGACATTAAACTGTGATCTCCTGACACATCATACTGACCTTACAGCGACATTACACTGTGATCTCCTGACACGTCACACTGACCTTACCCACGACATTACACTGTGATCTCCTGACACGTCATACTGACCTTACAGCGACATTACACTGTGATCTACTAACACGTCATACTGACCTTACTGCGACATTACACTGTGATCTCCTGACACGTCATACTGACCTTACAGCGACTTTACAATGTGATCTCCTGACACGTCATACTGACCTTACAGCGACATTACACTGTGATCTCCTGACACGTCATACTGACCTTACTGCGACAATACACTGTGATCTCCTGACACGTCATAGTGACCTTACAGCGACATTACACTGTGATCTCTGACACATCATAGTGACCTTACAGCGACATTACACTGTGATCTCCTGACACATCATAGTGACCTTACAGCGACATTACACTGTGATCTCCTGACACATCATACTGACCTTACTGCGACATCACCCTGTGGTCTCCTGACACATCATACTGACCTTACAGCAACATCACCCTGTGATCTCCTGAAACGTCATACTGACCTTACCGCGAAATTACACTGTGATCTCCTGACACTTCATACTGACCTTACTGCGACATCACACTGTGATTTCCTGACACGTCATACTGACCTTACTGCGACATCACCCTGTGATCTCCTGACACGTCATACTGACCTTACAGCGACATCACACTGTGATCTCCTGACACATCATACTGACCTTACTGCGACATCACCCTGTGGTCTCCTGACACGTCATACTGACCTTACAGCGACATTACACTGTGATCTCCTGACACGTCATACTGACCTTACAGCGACATTACACTGTGATCTCCTGACACGTCATACTGACCTTACAGCGACATTACACTGTGATCTCCTGACACGTCATACTGACCTTACTGCGACAATACACTGTGATCTCCTGACACATCATACTGACCTTACAGCGACATTACACTGTGATCTCCTGACACATCATACTGACCTTACTGCGACATTACACTGTGATCTCCTGACACATCATACTGCCCTTACAGCGACATTACACTGTGATCTCCTGACACGTCATACTGACCTTACAGCGATATTACACTGTGATCTCCTGACACGTCATACTGACCTTACAGCGACATTACACTGTGATCTCCTGACACGTCATAGTGACCTTACAGCAACATTACACTGTGATCTCCTGACACATCATACTGACCTTACAGCGACATTACACTGTGATCTACTGACACGTCATACTGACCTTACTGCGACATTACACTGTGATCTCCTGACACATCATACTGACCTTACAGCGACATTACACTGTGATCTACTGACACGTCATACTGACCTTACAGTGACATTACACTGTGATCTCCTGACACGTCATACTGACCTTACAGCGACATTACACTGTGATCTACTGACACGTCATACTGACCTTACTGCGACATTACACTGTGATCTCCTGACACGTCATACTGACCTTACAGCGACATTACACTGTGATCTACTGACACGTCATACTGACCTTACTGCGACATTACACTGTGATCTCCTGACACATCATACTGACCTTACAGCGACATTACACTGTGATCTCCTGACACATCATACTGACCTTACAGTGACATTACACTGTGATCTCCTGACACGTCATACTGACCTTACAGCGACATTACACTGTGATCTACTGACACGTCATACTGACCTTACTGCGACATTACACTGTGATCTCCTGACACATCATACTGACCTTACAGCGACATTACACTGTGATCTCCTCACACATCATATTGACCTTACAGCGACATTACACTGTGATCTCCTGACACGTCATAGTGACCTTACAGCAACATTACACTGTGATCTCCTGACACATCATACTGACCTTACAGCGACATTACACTGTGATCTCCTGACACATCATACTGACCTTACAGTGACATTACACTGTGATCTCCTGACACGTCATACTGACCTTACAGCGACATTACACTGTGATCTACTGACACGTCATACTGACCTTACTGCGACATTACACTGTGATCTCCTGACACATCATACTGACCTTACAGCGACATTACACTGTGATCTACTGACACGTCATACTGACCTTACTGCGACATTACACTGTGATCTCCTGACACGTCATACTGACCTTACAGCGAAATTACACTGTGATCTCCTGACACGTCATACTGACCTTACAGCGAAATTACACTGTGATCTCCTGACACATCATACTGACCTTACTGCGAAATTACACTGTGATCTCCTGACACGTCATACTGACCTTACAGCGACATTACACTGTGATCTCCTAACACATCATACTGACCTTACAGCGAAATTACACTGTGATCTCCTGACAAGTCATACTGACCTTACAGCGACATTACATTGTGATCTCCTGACACATCATACTAACCATACTGCGAAATTACACTGTGATCTCCTGACAAGTCATACTGACCATACAGCAACATTACACTGTGATCTCCTGACACATCATACTGACCTTACAGCGACATTACACTGTGATCTCCTGACACGTCATAGTGACCTTACAGCGACATTACACTGTAATCTCCTGACACATCATAGTGACCTTACAGCGACATTACACTGTGATCTCCTGACACATCATAGTGACCTTACAGAGACATTACACTGTGATCTCCTGACACATCATACTGACATGACTGTGACATCACCCTGTGGTCTCCTGACACATCATACTGACCTTACAGCAACATTACACTGTGATCTCCTGACACGTCATACTGACCTTACAGCGACATTACACTGTGATCTCCTGACACGTCATAGTGACCTTACAGCGACATTACACTGTGATCTCCTGACACATCATAGTGACCTTACAGCGACATTACACTGTGATCTCCTGACATATCATACTGACCTTACTGCGACATCACCCTGTGGTCTCCTGACACATCATACTGACCTTACAGCAACATTACACTGTGATCTCCTGACACGTCACAGTGACCTTACAGCGACATTACACTGTGATCTCCTGACACGTCATAGTGACCTTACAGCGACATTACACTGTGATCTCCTGACACGTCATAGTGACCTTACAGCGACATTACACTGTGATCTCTGACACATTATAGTGACCTTACAGCGACATTACACTGTGATCTCCTGACACATCATAGTGACCTTACAGCGACATTACACTGTGATCTCCTGACACATCATACTGACCTTACTGCGACATCACGATGTGGTCTCCTGACACATCATACTGACCTTACAGCAACATCACCCTGTGATCTCCTGACACGTCATACTGACCTTACTGCGACATCACACTGTGATCTCCTGACACGTCATACTGACCTTACTGCGACATCACCCTGTGATCTCCTGACACATCATACTGACCTTACAGCGACATCACACTGTGATCTCCTGACACGTCATACTGACCTTATAGCGACATCACACTGTGATCTCCTGACACTTAATACTGACCTTACTGCGACATCACCCTGTGGTCTCCTGACACGTCATACTGACCTTACAGCGACATTACACTGTGATCTCCTGACACGTCATACTGACCTTACAGCGACATTACACTGTGATCTCCTGACACGTCATACTGACCTTACAGCGACATTACACTGTGATCTCCTGACACGTCATACTGACCTTACTGCGACAATACACTGTGATCTCCTGACACATCATAGTGACCTTACAGCGACATTACACTGTGATCTCTGACACATCATAGTGACCTTACAGCGACATTACACTGTGATCTCCTGACACATCATAGTGACCTTACAGCGACATTACACTGTGATCTCCTGACACATCATATTGACCTTACTGCGACATCACCCTGTGGTCTCCTGACACATCATACTGACCTTACAGCAACATCACCCTGTGATCTCCTGACACGTCATACTGACCTTACCGCGAAATTACACTGTGATCTCCTGACACGTCATACTGACCTTACTGCGACATCACACTGTGATCTCCTGACACGTCATACTGACCTTACTGCGACATCACCCTGTGATCTCCTGACACGTCATACTGACCTTACAGCGACATCACACTGTGATCTCCTGACACGTCATACTGACCTTATAGCGACATCACACTGTGATCTCCTGACACTTAATACTGACCTTACTGCGACATCACCGTGGTCTCCTGACACGTCATACTGACCTTACAGCGACATTACACTGTGATCTCCTGACACGTCATACTGACCTTACAGCGACATTACACTGTGATCTCCTGACACGTCATACTGACCTTACAGCGACATTACACTGTGATCTCCTGACACGTCATACTGACCTTACTGCGACAATACACTGTGATCTCCTGACACATCATACTGACCTTACAGCGACATTACACTGTGATCTCCTGACACATCATACTGACCTTACTGCGACATTACACTGTGATCTCCTGACACATCATACTGACCTTACCGCAATATTACACTGTGATCTCCTGACATATCATACTGACCTTACAGAGACATTACACTGTGATCTCCTGACATATCATACTGACCTTACAGAGACATTACACTGTGATTTCCTGACACATCATACTGACCTTACAGCGAAATTACACTGTGATCTCCTGACACGTCATAGTGACCTTACAGCGTCATTACACTGTGATCTCCTGACACGTCATACTGACCTTACAGCGACATTACACTGTGATCTCCTGACACGTCATACTGACCTTACCGCAATATTACACTGTGATCTCCTGACACGTCATACTGACCTTACAGCGAAATTACACTGTGATCTCCTGACACGTCATACTGCCCTTACAGCGAAATTACACTGTGATCTCCTGACACGTCATACTGACCTTACCACGAAATTACACTGTGATCTCCTGACACATCATGCTGACCTTACAGCGACATTACACTGTGATCTCCTGACACGTCATACTGACCTTACAGAGACATTACACTGTGATCTCCTGACACGTCATGCTGACCTTACCACGACATTACACTGTGATCTCCTGACACATCATACTGACCTTACAGCGACATTACACTGTGATCTCCTGACACGTCATACTGACCTTACGGCGACTTTACACTGTGATATGCTGACACGTCATACTGACCATATAGCGACATTACACTGTGATCTCCTGACACATCATACTGACTTTACAGCGACATTACACTGTGATCTCCTGACACATCATACTGACTTTACAGCGACATCATACTGTGATTTCCTGAGACGTCACAATGACCTTACCCACGACATTACACTGTGATCTCCTAACACGTCATACTGACCTTACAGCGACATTAAACTGTGATCTCCTGACACGTCATACTGACCTTACTGCGACATTACACTGTGATCTCCTGACACATCATACTGACCTTACAGCGACATTACACTGTGATCTCCTGACACGTCACACTGACCTTACCCACGACATTACACTGTGATCTCCTGACACGTCATACTGACCTTACAGCGACATTACACTGTGATCTCCTAACACGTCATACTGACCTTACTGCGGCATTACACTGAGATCTCCTGACACATCATACTAACCTTACAGCGACATTACACTGTGATCTCCTGACACGTCACACTGACCTTACCCACGACATTAAACTGTGATCTCCTGACATGTCATACTGACCTTACTGCGACATTACACTGTGATCTATTGACACGTCATACTGACCTTACAGCGACATTACACTGTGATCTCCTGACACGTCATACTGACCTTACAGCGACATTACACTGTGATCTCCTGACACGTCATACTGATCTTACTGCGAAATTACACTGTGATCTCCTGACACGTCATACTGACCTTACAGCGACATTACACTGTGATCTCCTGACACGTCATACTGACCTTACAGCGACTTTACAATGTGATCTCCTGACACGTCATACTGACCTTACAGCGACATTACACTGTGATCTCCTGACACGTCATACTGACCTTACTGCGACAATACACTGTGATCTCCTGACACGTCATAGTGACCTTACAGCGACATTACACTGTGATCTCTGACACATCATAGTGACCTTACAGCGACATTACACTGTGATCTCCTGACACATCATAGTGACCTTACAGCGACATTACACTGTGATCTCCTGACACATCATACTGACCTTACTGCGACATCACCCTGTGGTCTCCTGACACATCATACTGACCTTACAGCAACATCACCCTGTGATCTCCTGAAACGTCATACTGACCTTACCGCGAAATTACACTGTGATCTCCTGACACTTCATACTGACCTTACTGCGACATCACACTGTGATTTCCTGACACGTCATACTGACCTTACTGCGACATCACCCTGTGATCTCCTGACACGTCATACTGACCTTACAGCGACATCACACTGTGATCTCCTGACACGTCATACTGACCTTCTAGCTACATCACACTGTGATCTCCTGACACATCATACTGACCTTACTGCGACATCACCCTGTGGTCTCCTGACACGTCATACTGACCTTACAGCGACATTACACTGTGATCTCCTGACACGTCATACTGACCTTACAGCGACATTACACTGTGATCTCCTGACACGTCATACTGACCTTACAGCGACATTACACTGTGATCTCCTGACACGTCATACTGACCTTACTGCGACAATACACTGTGATCTCCTGACACATCATACTGACCTTACAGCGACATTACACTGTGATCTCCTGACACATCATACTGACCTTACTGCGACATTAGACTGTGATCTCCTGACACATCATACTGACCTTACCGCAATATTACACTGTGATCTCCTGACATATCATGCTGACCTTACAGAGACATTACACTGTGATCTACTGACATATCATACTGACCTTACAGAGACATTACACTGTGACTTCCTGACACATCATACTGACCTTACAGCGAAATTACACTGTGATCTCCTGACACGTCATAGTGACCTTACAGCGTCATTACACTGTGATCTCCTGACACGTCATACTGACCTTACAGCGACATTACACTGTGATCTCCTGACACGTCATACTGACCTTACCGCAATATTACACTGTGATTTCCTGACACGTCATACTGACCTTACCGCAATATTACACTGTGATCTCCTGACACGTCATACTGACCTTACAGCGACATTACACTGTGATCTCCTGACACGTCATACTGACCTTACCACGAAATTACACTGTGATCTCCTGACACATCATACTGACCTTACAACGACATTACACTGTGATCTCCTGACACGTCATACTGACCTTACAGAGACATTACACTGTGATCTCCTGACACGTCATGCTGACCTTACTGCGACATTACACTGTGATCTCCTGACACGTCATACTGACCTTACAGAGACATTACACTGTGATCTCCTGACACGTCATGCTGACCTTACCGCGACATTACACTGTGATCTCCTGACACATCATACTGACCTTACAGCGACATTACACTGTGATCTCCTGACACGTCATACTGACCTTACTGCGACTTTACACTGTGATATCCTGACACGTCATACTGACCATATAGCGACATTACACTGTGATCTCCTGACACATCATACTGACTTTACAGCGACATTACACTGTGATCTCCTGACACATCATACTGACTTTACAGCGACATCATACTGTGATTTCCTGAGACGTCACACTGACCTTACCCACGACATTACACTGTGATCTCCTGACACGTCATACTGACCTTACAGCGACATTAAACTGTGATCTCCTGACACGTCACACTGACCTTACCCACGACATTACACTGTGATCTCCTGACACGTCATACTGACCTTACTGCGACATTACACTGTGATCTCCTGACACGTCATAGTGACCTTACAGCGACATTACACTGTGATCTCCTGACACGTCATACTGAACTTACAGCGACATTACACTGTGATCTCCTGACACATCATACTGACCTTACCCACGACATTACACTGTGATCTCCTGACATGTCATACTGACCTTACAGCGACATTACACTGTGATCTCCTGACACGTCATACTGACCTTACTGCGACATTACACTGAGATCTCCTGACACATCATACTAACCTTACAGCGACATTACACTGTGATCTCCTGACACGTCACACTGACCTTACCCACGACATTACACTGTGATCTCCTGACACGTCATACTGATCTTACTGCGAAATTACACTGTGATCTCCTGACACGTCATACTGATCTTACTGCGAAATTACACTGTGATCTCCTGACACGTCATACTGACCTTACAGCGACATTACTCTGTGATCTCCTGACACGTCATACTGACCTTACGGCGACTTTACAATGTGATCTCCTGACACGTCATACTGACCTTACAGCGACATTACACTGTGATCTCCTGACACGTCATACTGACCTTACTGCGACAATACACTGTGATCTCCTGACACGTCATAGTGACTGTGATGAAAGCCGGCCGGTGGGTGCAGCTCTCTGGCGCCCCCTTACCTCTCAGGTCAGTCAAGGTACTGCACCTAGAGAAAGTAGTGCCAGGAAGCTGCAACCAGCGCAGGGAACACGGTAGTGTGTTATCCCTTCAACGTCACTAAACCGTAACGTCACTACACAGCACAACTCGCTGGCGCCCTCTTAGCCTCAGGTCAGTCAAGGAACTGCACCTAGGATAAGCGGTCGCCAGGGAGACTGTCCTGTAACCTACTGGGTATCGGGGCCCTCTGTAGTGAGGGCGGTATATATATCTTCCTTGGCCGCGCCAGGAACATATATATATATCTGAACCTCCGACCGTCACTACCAGCCTTCCCCAATCCCCAGTTGGTATGCTGCCACCAGTCCCTATTTTAGATATACGCCCAGTCCGTGAATGGGCCTATATCGGGTCAGGAACCAACCCTGGGTAGCGTTTTTGGCTTGAGCCGAGCTCACACGGACGTGCGTTCGTTATGCAGAATAAAAGGCAGGCCCACAATTACTTGAGGTAATTGATTATAATAATACACTAGATACACGATATACAACTAAATATACACAGGTATAAGGTCAGGCTAAACTATACAACAATGGAATACAACACACAGAATCACCACAGCATATCAGTTACCGGTTTCTTGATTTTCTTGTGACGCAGGGAGAGGATTCTGCGATCGCAGGCACGGTTCTTTGTTACAGGCTGAGGCCTACCACCGCATGGTCAAACTGCTCCTCCCCTTGGTGGCCTCAGCTGGTGCTCAGATGTTCAGCACACCACTCTTGGGTCAAGACTGACTTGTCTCTTGTCTGTCCTGCTATCTTACCTGCCCCGTCCCGCCCACTGCTGGTGAGGTCAGCTGACTCAGTCTCCACCCTCAGGTCTAACTTCGATCAGAAGCCCAAATTCTATGGAACCCAATAACTTCTTCTGGGATGGTCTCATGATACCCCCAGGGGTTCCCATGGATTCGGGCCGCCGTAACCGACCTTTTGATATCAATTATGATACCATACGGTCCTCAGGAATGGCTCCGCGCTATATCTTGGCTTCCAGAGCACGTACAAACGTCTACCGCGGAGGCTTGTGTGCGCAATGGCTCCGGGACGCCGTGATATTTTTTTATTGGCCCATCCCACGCAACATGCGTGTACTATTCATGTTTCTATATCTTATGCCTCCATGCTTGTGACAGACAAAGAAACTAGTCCTATGGGACAAATGGTCAGTTACAGATGGACGAAGCACCCCCCCCTGCTGGCTGTGTTTCCTCTCGAAGTCTTTGAAGCTCCTAGCATTCAAGTGTTAAGTAGGCTTCTTATCTTACAGGAGCCTGGATGGGGGGAAACTATCTAGTTGACGTTTTAACAGAAGGTCCCAAGGGTGGGGGCTGCTGAAGTGTGGCCATCCCTGGATATGATTTATCATTACCAAGATGGCGGCTACTGGTTCATCACACCTCCCCCTATACGAGGGCGCGAGGGGGTAGCACATTCCTGTGTTCCCCCGTGCGTCCTTCTGCACCCTCCCCTTGCCGGGATAACCCGTCAGCGTTACCGTGGTCACGGCCTCTTCTGTGGCGAATGGAGAAGTGGTACTGCTGGAGAGCGAGGCTCCAGCGTAGCAACCTGCCATTCGACCCAGAGACCGTGTGTAACCAGCTGAGGGGGTTGTGGTCCGTCTCCACGGTGAAATGGCTCCCGTACAAGTAGGGCTGCAGACGCTGCAGGGCCCATACAATTGCCAGGCATTCTTTTTCCACCGTGGAGTAAGCCACCTCCCGGGGCAGTAGCTTCCTGCTCAGGTACAAGACAGGATGTTCCTGGCCTGTCGTGTTGACCTGACTTAGCACAGCACCGAGGCCAAAGTCACTGGCGTCGGTCTGTACCACAAACGGCCGGTCGAAGTCGGCAGCTTGCAGTACAGGGGAGCTACTTAGGGCGGCCTTGAGTGCCCCGAAAGCTGTCTCGCAGGCGACTGTCCAGTCGACTGCGACGGGCAGCTTCTTCTTGGTGAGGTCCGTCAGGGGCTTGGCCAGGGTGCTATAGTGTGGGACGAACCTCCTATAGTACCCGGCGGTCCCCAAGAAGGACATCACCTGCTTTTTGGTCCTAGGAGTGGGCCAGGATGCGATGGCATCCACTTTCCCCGGTTCTGGCTTCAGAACCCCCCCGCCTACCCGGTGACCCAGGTAGAGGACCTCACTCATGCCCAGCTGGCACTTTTCCGGCTTGATGGTCAAGCCTGCCCGGTGGATCCGACCGAGCACCTGCCGCAGGTGCTCTAGGTGATCCTCCCAAGTGGGACTGAAGACTGCAATATCGTCCAAGTACGCAGCCGCGTACCCTTCAAGTCCCTCAAGCAGCGTATTGACCATCCGCTGAAAAGTGGCAGGGGCATTCTTCATGCCGAATGGCATCACTGTGGACTCGTACAGTCCAAAAGGGGTGATAAAGGCAGAGCGTTCCCTTGCCGCGGGGGTCAGAGGAATCTGCCAGTACCCCCGGCTCAGATCCATGATGGTCAGGTACTTAGCCCCGGCCATCCGATCGAGCAGGTCATCGATGCGTGGTATGGGGAACGCATCGGTGGCCGTTACAGCGTTGAGCCCCCGGTAGTCCACGCAGAACCGTGTAGTTCGGTCCTTCTTTGGTACGAGGACTACAGGCGAGGCCCACGCGCTGCTGGATGCCTGGATCACCCCCAGCTTCAGCATCTCGTCTATCTCTTGGCGCATGTTTCCCTGCACCTCGAAAGAGACCCGATATGCTGAACGCCGGATCGGCGGGTGATCGCCAGTGTCCACGTCGTGGACAGCCATCTCAGTCCTTCCGGGCAGGCTGCTGAACAGCCCCCGGAAGGGGTGCAGGGTGGTCCCCAGCTGGGACCGTTGGTCCTCCGTGAGCTGGTGGCCAACCCCCACATCCTCGATGGACCCACCCGCCTTGGCTTGGGTGAGCAGATCCAGGAGGGTTTCTACCTCTCCTTCCTCGGGAAGGTTGCACACTGGGTGGGCAGTCGCTTCCCGCTCATGATGAGCCTTCATCATGTTCACGTGGAAGGCCTTCCTCCTTCCACGGGCGTGATCCAGGGTGACCAGATAGGTGACGGCATTGAGTTTCTGGTGCACGAAGTAGGGACCTTCCCAGGCTGCCTGAAGCTTGTTCTGTGGTACGGGGACCAGTACCCACACCTTTTGACCCACCTGGTAGGTCCTCTCACAAGCATTCTGGTCGTACCACCGCTTCTGGTCGGCCTGGGCCTGGGCCATATTGTCCTGCACCAGCTTTGCCAAGGCCATCATCCTGTCCCGGTGGCGCACGACATACTCGATGACCGACACCTCGGGGGTGGCCAAATCCCCTTCCCATGCTTCCTTCACCAGAGCCAGGGGGCCCCGTACCCGTCGCCCGTACAGGAGCTCAAAGGGGGAGAACCCCGTTGAGGCCTGCGGAACCTCCCGGTAAGCAAATAGGAGGTGTGGGAGGTAACGCTCCCAGTCTCTCCCGTGGGAGTCGACCAACATCTTAAGCATCTGCTTTAAGGTGCCATTGAACCGCTCACACAGGCCATTAGTCTGTGGGTGATACGGGCTGGCCACCAGATGTTGCACCTGCATTTGCTTACAGAGGGACTCCATCAGCCGCGACATGAACTGGGTCCCTCGGTCGGTGAGCATTTCTTGGGGGAAACCCACTCTGGAGAAGATCTCCAGTAAGGCGGTAGCCACCTTGTCGGCCCGAATGGACGACAAAGCTACCGCTTCCGGGTACCGGGTGGCATAGTCCACTACCGTGAGTATGAAGCATTTCCCGGAGTGGCTGGGAGTGGACAGAGGTCCAATAAGATCCACAGCAACCCTCGAGAAAGGCTCTTCGATGATTGGCAGAGTTACCAGTGGGGCTTTGGGGCGCGGCCCCGCCTTCCCCACCCTCTGACAGGTGTCACACGAACGGCAGTAGGCACCCACCGCGGCTCCCATCCCAGGCCAGTAGAAATGCTGAGCTATCCTGGCCTTGGTTTTAGCGATCCCTAGGTGTCCGGCCATCGGAATCTCGTGTGCGATCCGCAACAATTCCGCCCTGAACGGATAGGGTACCACTAACTGTCGGTCCCTGGGCCACGCCTCCGGTGAACCCTGCTGGACCGTTACCCGGTACAGCCGTCCCTGGTCCCAGACCACCCGCTCGCAGTCTGACTCCATGGGAGGCTGTGCCGCCTGTTCCTTGAGAGCTTTCAGGCTGTCGTCTGCTTCCAACGCAGCCTGAAATTCCTGACTTGATGTGGCCAGAATCGACGAAACTGCCACATCCTCTGTCAGCCCCTCCGGGCATGTCACCTGGCCGCTGTCTGACCCGGCAGACACTTGGTCAGAAGTGGGGAAGCCGTCGGACCTCTGCAAGGCTCCTTGGGCTCCGGCGCTCCCACTCCTGGTGACAGCGGCTATGACCGCTGTGACCGTGGGTAGTGCCTGCTTCCCCTCTGTTTCTGACCAAGCCGCCCGATCAGGCAGGCTTCCTAGGCCTTTGGACATCTCGGATGTGGGGAACTCCTGCCCTGGGGTCTTACCTGGCGGCTCCTCTCTTGGGACACCCCCACCTCCCATGGCCTGTTCCTCCCCCTGCAGTGGGCCTATACTCAGCAGCCTGGATACCCCTGGGAGCCCTACACTGCCGGTAGCTGCCCCCCTCTCCATCCCTGAGCTTCCCTCTACAGAATCCTGCCCGCCCCCTCCCTCACCGGAGGACAAGAGGTCACGGCACGCCGGCTGAGCACCTCTGCGGGCATCCCCACACTCCCCACCTGCTTTCACTAACCCTGTTTGTGTTGTGTCTGTGCAGGTGTTACCCTCAGGTTTCACTCCCTCCTCCTCAGCAGGACACACACTACATACAACATGGTTGGCATTAGCAGCAGACAAATCAATACACTCTTGGGGGGCCGAACTTGGGGGTTCAGAGGGTACATACTGCGATACTAGACGCCCCAAGTCGGTCCCTAATAAAACATTTGCGGGAATATTTGGCGTTACTCCCACCTCCCGCATCCCCCTTCCGGCACCCCAGTCCAAATACACCATGGCAACGGGAAGTGCCGGCTCCACGCCTCCAACCCCGGAGACGGAAAGAGTCTTTCCTGGTACCAAGTCCTGGGGGGACACCACCTCAGGCCGTACCAGTGTTCGTTCAGCGCCCGTGTCCCGCAGTCCCATGACCGCAGAACGGCCTATGGTGACGGGTTGGATGTTGTCCAGGGACCTACCACCACCCCCTCCCACACACAAAACATTGGGCGCTCTCTGGGACTGGGATGGGGTCTTTTGGCGCTGGGGACACTCAGCCCTAAAGTGTCCTGGTTTGTTGCATAGATGACAACGTCTTACGTCTGGTCCTTGCCTGGAGAGGGCAACAGGGGGATACACCCCTTGTGTTCTAGGGGCCGGGGAAACAGGGGCATGACTGGGCTTACCCCCTCTCCAGGTGCTGCTGGCAGACTTCTTCAGCTCAGGCGCCCTGTTATTGGCATACTCGTCTGCCAGGGCGGCTGTAGCAGAAGCCCCTGTTGGTTTTCGGTCACGGAGGAACTGTCGGAGGTCCTCTGGGCAGTTCCACAAGAACTGCTCCGTGACGAACAGTTCCTGGACCTCCTGGCGGGTAGTAAGCGCTAGACCCGAGGTCCAGTGCTCTGCGGCTCTCAACAGCGCCCGCATATGATCGGTCCAGGTGTCCTTGGGGCCACGCAGCAGGCTCCGGAACTTCTGGCGGTACGACTCGGGAGTGAGGTTGTACTGCCGGATCAGGGCCCGCTTGATGCAGTCGTAGTTCTGTACCTCCCCGGCAGGTAAGTCCCCCAAGGCATCCAGGGACTTACCCCTCAAACGGGGGGTCAGGTATCTGGCCCACTGATCCCGGGCCAGATGGTGCTGAAGACAGGTCCGTTCAAATGCCACCAGAAAGGAGTCCAGGTCCCCATCCTTCTCCAGTAGAGGGAAGTCCTCAGCTCGGACTTTGGACGACTTGGTCTCCTGATGGGTTGGTTGCTCTAGCGGAAGCCCCCGCTGGGCCAGGTCCAGTTGGTGCTGGCGCTCCGCAGCTCGCTCTGCACGCTCCGCAACCTCCCGGCGCTCTGCAGCTTCACGCTCCGCAGCCTCCCGGCGCTCTGCAGCTTCACGCTCCGCAGCCTCCCGGCGCTCTGCAGCTTCACGCTCCGCAGCCCGCTCCGCAGCCCGCTCCGCAGCCCGCTCTGCACGCTCCTCCTCCGCTGCCTTCTCTGATGCTGCCAGGAGGGTTTTGTAGACGGCATCGCCATGAGACTGGAGACTTGCCATAGCCGCTTGTAAAAGGGCTTGTGATCTGGACAGGCTGGGCTGGGTAGGTGGTGGGCAGCCCACTGCGGGACCGTATACTGGGGACTGGCTCCCTGAGGTGCCCGGGCTGGACTCCTCCTCGCCATGAGTAACAATGTCCTCCCCTCCTGCCACACGGACCGTAGCATTAGCCTCTTGCAGGGTCTTGCTCCTGGTGCCGTCTGCCATCTTGGTAACCGACACCGCTGCAACCCTGAGTTTGCACACACCTTGTTATACTTTTAGCCTGACCGTCTAACGTTGGGCTGACCTTAAGACTCCAGCAGTGGAAGTTACCACTGGCAGTCTTTAGTGCCTGGGAGTAGGGGTCCCACAACACTATTATTCTGCAATCCCACCGCTCTGCCACCAATGTGATGAAAGCCGGCCGGTGGGTGCAGCTCTCTGGCGCCCCCTTACCTCTCAGGTCAGTCAAGGTACTGCACCTAGAGAAAGTAGTGCCAGGAAGCTGCAACCAGCGCAGGGAACACGGTAGTGTGTTATCCCTTCAACGTCACTAAACCGTAACGTCACTACACAGCACAACTCGCTGGCGCCCTCTTAGCCTCAGGTCAGTCAAGGAACTGCACCTAGGATAAGCGGTCGCCAGGGAGACTGTCCTGTAACCTACTGGGTATCGGGGCCCTCTGTAGTGAGGGCGGTATATATATCTTCCTTGGCCGCGCCAGGAACATATATATATATCTGAACCTCCGACCGTCACTACCAGCCTTCCCCAATCCCCAGTTGGTATGCTGCCACCAGTCCCTATTTTAGATATACGCCCAGTCCGTGAATGGGCCTATATCGGGTCAGGAACCAACCCTGGGTAGCGTTTTTGGCTTGAGCCGAGCTCACACGGACGTGCGTTCGTTATGCAGAATAAAAGGCAGGCCCACAATTACTTGAGGTAATTGATTATAATAATACACTAGATACACGATATACAACTAAATATACACAGGTATAAGGTCAGGCTAAACTATACAACAATGGAATACAACACACAGAATCACCACAGCATATCAGTTACCGGTTTCTTGATTTTCTTGTGACGCAGGGAGAGGATTCTGCGATCGCAGGCACGGTTCTTTGTTACAGGCTGAGGCCTACCACCGCATGGTCAAACTGCTCCTCCCCTTGGTGGCCTCAGCTGGTGCTCAGATGTTCAGCACACCACTCTTGGGTCAAGACTGACTTGTCTCTTGTCTGTCCTGCTATCTTACCTGCCCCGTCCCGCCCACTGCTGGTGAGGTCAGCTGACTCAGTCTCCACCCTCAGGTCTAACTTCGATCAGAAGCCCAAATTCTATGGAACCCAATAACTTCTTCTGGGATGGTCTCATGATACCCCCAGGGGTTCCCATGGATTCGGGCCGCCGTAACCGACCTTTTGATATCAATTATGATACCATACGGTCCTCAGGAATGGCTCCGCGCTATATCTTGGCTTCCAGAGCACGTACAAACGTCTACCGCGGAGGCTTGTGTGCGCAATGGCTCCGGGACGCCGTGATATTTTTTTATTGGCCCATCCCACGCAACATGCGTGTACTATTCATGTTTCTATATCTTATGCCTCCATGCTTGTGACAGACAAAGAAACTAGTCCTATGGGACAAATGGTCAGTTACAGATGGACGAAGCACCCCCCCCTGCTGGCTGTGTTTCCTCTCGAAGTCTTTGAAGCTCCTAGCATTCAAGTGTTAAGTAGGCTTCTTATCTTACAGGAGCCTGGATGGGGGGAAACTATCTAGTTGACGTTTTAACAGAAGGTCCCAAGGGTGGGGGCTGCTGAAGTGTGGCCATCCCTGGATATGATTTATCATTACCAAGATGGCGGCTACTGGTTCATCACAGTGACCTTACAGCGACATTACACTGTGATCTCTGACACATCATAGTGACCTTACAGCGACATTACACTGTGATCTCCTGACACATCATACTGACCTTACTGCGACATCACCCTGTGGTCTCCTGACACATCATACTGACCTTACAGCAACATCACCCTGTGATCTCCTGACACGTCATACTGACCTTACCGCGAAATTACACTGTGATCTCCTGACACGTCATACTGACCTTACAGCGACATCACACTGTGATCTCCTGACACGTCATACTGACCTTATAGCGACATCACACTGTGATCTCCTGACACGTCATACTGACCTTACAGCGACATTACACTGTGATCTCCTGACACGTCATACTGACCTTACTGCGACAATACACTGTGATCTCTGACACATCATAGTGACCTTACAGCGACATTACACTGTGATCTCCTGACATGTCACACTGACCTTACCCACGACATTACACTGTGATCTCCTGACACATCATACTGACCTTACTGCGACATTACACTGTGATCTCCTGACACATCATACTGACCTTACCGCAATATTACACTGTGATCTCCTGACATATCATACTGACCTTACAGAGACATTACACTGTGATCTCCTGACATATCATACTGACCTTACAGAGACATTACACTGTGATTTCCTGACACATCATACTGACCTTACAGCGAAATTACACTGTGATCTCCTGACACGTCATAGTGACCTTACAGCGTCATTACACTGTGATCTCCTGACACGTCATACTGACCTTACAGCAACATTACACTGTGATCTCCTGACACGTCATACTGACCTTACCGCAATATTACACTGTGATCTCCTGACACATCATACTGACCTTACCCACGACATTACACTGTGATCTCCTGACATGTCATACTGACCTTACAGCGACATTACACTGTGATCTCCTGACACGTCATACTGACCTTACTTCGACATTACACTGAGATCTCCTGACACATCATACTAACCTTACAGCGACATTACACTGTGATCTCCTGACACGTCACACTGACCTTACCCACGACATTACACTGTGATCTCCTGACACGTCATACTGATCTTACTGCGAAATTACACTGTGATCTCCTGACACGTCATACTGATCTTACTGCGAAATTACACTGTGATCTCCTGACACGTCATACTGACCTTACAGCGACATTACACTGTGATCTCCTGACACGTCATACTGACCTTACAGCGACTTTACAATGTGATCTCCTGACACGTCATACTGACCTTACAGCGACATTACACTGTGATCTCCTGACACGTCATACTGACCTTACTGCGACAATACACTGTGATCTCCTGACACGTCATAGTGACCTTACAGCGACATTACACTGTGATCTCTGACACATCATAGTGACCTTACAGCGACATTACACTGTGATCTCTTGACACATCATAGTGACCTTACAGCGACATTACACTGTGATCTCCTGACACATCATACTGACCTTACTGCGACATCACCCTGTGGTCTCCTGACACATCATACTGACCTTACAGCAACATCACCCTGTGATCTCCTGACACGTCATACTGACCTTACCGCGAAATTACACTGTGATCTCCTGACACGTCATACTGACCTTACAGCGACATCACACTGTGATCTCCTGACACGTCATACTGACCTTATAGCGACATCACACTGTGATCTCCTGACACGTCATACTGACATTACAGCGACATTACACTGTGATCTCCTGACACGTCATACTGACCTTACTGCGACAATACACTGTGATCTCCTGACACATCATACTGACCTTACAGCGACATTACACTGTGATCTCTGACACATCATAGTGACCTTACAGCGACATTACACTGTGATCTCCTGACATGTCACACTGACCTTACCCACGACATTACACTGTGATCTCCTGACACATCATACTGACCTTACTGCGACATTACACTGTGATCTCCTGACACATCATACTGACCTTACCGCAATATTACACTGTGATCTCCTGACATATCATACTGACCTTACAGAGACATTACACTGTGATCTCCTGACATATCATACTGACCTTACAGAGACATTACACTGTGATTTCCTGACACATCATACTGACCTTACAGCGACATTACACTGTGATCTCCTGACACATCATAGTGACCTTACAGCGACATTACACTGTGATCTCCTGACACATCATATTGACCTTACTGCGACATCACCCTGTGGTCTCCTGACACATCATACTGACCTTACAGCAACATCACCCTGTGATCTCCTGACACGTCATACTGACCTTACCGCGAAATTACACTGTGATCTCCTGACACGTCATACTGACCTTACTGCGACATCACACTGTGATCTCCTGACACGTCATACTGACCTTACTGCGACATCACCCTGTGATCTCCTGACACGTCATACTGACCTTACAGCGACATCACACTGTGATCTCCTGACACGTCATACTGACCTTATAGCGACATCACACTGTGATCTCCTGACACTTAATACTGACCTTACTGCGACATAACCCTGTGGTCTCCTGACACGTCATACTGACCTTACAGCGACATTACACTGTGATCTCCTGACACGTCATACTGACCTTACAGCGACATTACACTGTGATCTCCTGACACGTCATACTGACCTTACAGCGACATTACACTGTGATCTCCTGACACGTCATACTGACCTTACTGCGACAATACACTGTGATCTCCTGACACATCATACTGACCTTACAGCGACATTACACTGTGATCTCCTGACACATCATACTGACCTTACTGCGACATTACACTGTGATCTCCTGACACATCATACTGACCTTACCGCAATATTACACTGTGATCTCCTGACATATCATACTGACCTTACAGAGACATTACACTGTGATCTCCTGACATATCATACTGACCTTACAGAGACATTACACTGTGATTTCCTGACACATCATACTGACCTTACAGCGAAATTACACTGTGATCTCCTGACACGTCATAGTGACCTTACAGCGTCATTACACTGTGATCTCCTGACACGTCATACTGACCTTACAGCGACATTACACTGTGATCTCCTGACACTTCATACTGACCTTACGGCAATATTACACTGTGATCTCCTGACACGTCATACTGACCTTACAGCGAAATTACACTGTGATCTCCTGACACGTCATACTGCCCTTACAGCGAAATTACACTGTGATCTCCTGACACGTCATACTGACCTTACCACGAAATTACACTGTGATCTCCTGACACATCATACTGACCTTACAGCGACATTACACTGTGATCTCCTGACACGTCATACTGACCTTACAGAGACATTACACTGTGATCTCCTGACACGTCATGCTGACCTTACCACGACATTACACTGTGATCTCCTGACACATCATACTGACCTTACAGCGACATTACACTGTGATCTCCTGACACGTCATACTGACCTTACGGCGACTTTACACTGTGATATCCTGACACGTCATACTGACCATATAGCGACATTACACTGTGATCTCCTGACACATCATACTGACTTTACAGCGACATTACACTGTGATCTCCTGACACATCATACTGACTTTACAGCGACATCATACTGTGATTTCCTGAGACGTCACAATGACCTTACCCACGACATTACACTGTGATCTCCTAACACGTCATACTGACCTTACAGCGACATTAAACTGTGATCTCCTGACACGTCATACTGACCTTACTGCGACATTACACTGTGATCTCCTGACACATCATACTGACCTTACAGCGACATTACACTGTGATCTCCTGACACGTCACACTGACCTTACCCACGACATTACACTGTGATCTCCTGACACGTCATACTGACCTTACAGCGACATTACACTGTGATCTCCTAACACGTCATACTGACCTTACTGCGACATTACACTGAGATCTCCTGACACATCATACTAACCTTACAGCGACATTACACTGTGATCTCCTGACACGTCACACTGACCTTACCCACGACATTACACTGTGATCTCCTGACATGTCATACTGACCTTACTGCGACATTACACTGTGATCTATTGACACGTCATACTGACCTTACAGCGACATTACACTGTGATCTCCTGACACGTCATACTGACCTTACAGCGACATTACACTGTGATCTCCTGACACGTCATGCTGACCTTACCGCGACATTACACTGTGATCTCCTGACACATCATACTGACCTTACAGCGACATTACACTGTGATCTCCTGACACGTCATACTGACCTTACTGCGACTTTACACTGTGATATCCTGACACGTCATACTGACCATATAGCGACATTACACTGTGATCTCCTGACACATCATACTGACTTTACAGCGACATTACACTGTGATCTCCTGACACATCATACTGACTTTACAGCGACATCACACTGTGATTTCCTGAGACGTCACACTGACCTTACCCACGACATTACACTGTGATCTCCTGACACGTCATACTGACCTTACAGCGACATTAAACTGTGATCTCCTGATACGTCATACTGACCTTACTGCGACATTACACTGTGATCTCCTGACACATCATACTGACCTTACAGCGACATTACACTGTGATCTCCTGACACGTCACACTGACCTTACCCACGACATTACACTGTGATCTCCTGACACGTCATACTGACCTTACTGCGACATTACACTGTGATCTCCTGACACGTCATAGTGACCTTACAGCGACATTACACTGTGATCTCCTGACACGTCATACTGAACTTACAGCGACATTACACTGTGATCTCCTGACACATCATACTGACCTTACAGCGACATTACACTGTGATCTCCTGACACGTCATACTGACCTTACAGCGACTTTACAATGTGATCTCCTGACACGTCATACTGACCTTACAGCGACATTACACTGTGATCTCCTGACACGTCATACTGACCTTACTGCGAAATTACACTGTGATCTCCTGACACGTCATAGTGACCTTACAGCGACATTACACTGTGATCTCTGACACATCATAGTGACCTTACAGCGACATTACACTGTGATCTCCTGACACATCATAGTGACCTTACAGCGACATTACACTGTGATCTCCTGACACATCATACTGACCTTACTGCGACATCACCCTGTGGTCTCCTGACACATCATACTGACCTTACAGCAACATCACCCTGTGATCTCCTGAAACGTCATACTGACCTTACCGCGAAATTACACTGTGATCTCCTGACACTTCATACTGACCTTACTGCGACATCACACTGTGATTTCCTGACACGTCATACTGACCTTACTGCGACATCACCCTGTGATCTCCTGACACGTCATACTGACCTTACAGCGACATCACACTGTGATCTCCTGACACGTCATACTGACCTTCTAGCGACATCACACTGTGATCTCCTGACACATCATACTGACCTTACTGCGACATCACCCTGTGGTCTCCTGACACGTCATACTGACCTTACAGCGACATTACACTGTGATCTCCTGACACGTCATACTGACCTTACAGCGACATTACACTGTGATCTCCTGACACGTCATACTGACCTTACAGCGACATTACACTGTGATCTCCTGACACGTCATACTGACCTTACTGCGACAATACACTGTGATCTCCTGACACATCATACTGACCTTACAGCGACATTACACTGTGATCTCCAGACACATCATACTGACCTTACTGCGACATTACACTGTGATCTCCTGACACATCATACTGACCTTACCGCAATATTACACTGTGATCTCCTGACATATCATGCTGACCTTACAGAGACATTACACTGTGATCTACTGACATATCATACTGACCTTACAGAGACATTACACTGTGACTTCCTGACACATCATACTGACCTTACAGCGAAATTACACTGTGATCTCCTGACACGTCATAGTGACCTTACAGCGTCATTACACTGTGATCTCCTGACACGTCATACTGACCTTACAGCGACATTACACTGTGATCTCCTGACACGTCATACTGACCTTACCGCAATATTACACTGTGATTTCCTGACACGTCATACTGACCTTACCGCAATATTACACTGTGATCTCCTGACACGTCATACTGACCTTACAGCGACATTACACTGTGATCTCCTGACACGTCATACTGCCCTTACAGCGAAATTACACTGTGATCTCCTGACACGTCATACTGACCTTACCACGAAATTACACTGTGATCTCCTGACACATCATACTGACCTTACAACGACATTACACTGTGATCTCCTGACACGTCATACTGACCTTACAGAGACATTACACTGTGATCTCCTGACACGTCATGCTGACCTTACTGCGACATTACACTGTGATCTCCTGACACGTCATACTGACCTTACAGAGACATTACACTGTGATCTCCTGACACGTCATGCTGACCTTACCGCGACATTACACTGTGATCTCCTGACACATCATACTGACCTTACAGCGACATTACACTGTGATCTCCTGACACGTCATACTGACCTTACTGCGACTTTACACTGTGATATCCTGACACGTCATACTGACCATATAGCGACATTACACTGTGATCTCCTGACACATCATACTGACTTTACAGCGACATTACACTGTGATCTCCTGACATATCATACTGACTTTACAGCGACATCACACTGTGATTTCCTGAGACGTCACACTGACCTTACCCACGACATTACACTGTGATCTCCTGACACGTCATACTGACCTTACAGCGACATTAAACTGTGATCTCCTGATACGTCATACTGACCTTACTGCGACATTACACTGTGATCTCCTGACACATCATACTGACCTTACAGCGACATTACACTGTGATCTCCTGACACGTCACACTGACCTTACCCACGACATTACACTGTGATCTCCTGACACGTCATACTGACCTTACTGCGACATTACACTGTGATCTCCTGACACGTCATAGTGACCTTACAGCGACATTACACTGTGATCTCCTGACACGTCATACTGAACTTACAGCGACATTACACTGTGATCTCCTGACACATCATACTGACCTTACCCACGACATTACACTGTGATCTCCTGACATGTCATACTGACCTTACAGCGACATTACACTGTGATCTCCTGACACGTCATACTGACCTTACTGCGACATTACACTGAGATCTCCTGACACATCATACTAACCTTACAGCGACATTACACTGTGATCTCCTGACACGTCACACTGACCTTACCCACGACATTACACTGTGATCTCCTGACACGTCATACTGATCTTACTGCGAAATTACACTGTGATCTCCTGACACGTCATACTGATCTTACTGCGAAATTACACTGTGATCTCCTGACACGTCATACTGACCTTACAGCGACATTACTCTGTGATCTCCTGACACGTCATACTGACCTTACAGCGACTTTACAATGTGATCTCCTGACACGTCATACTGACCTTACAGCGACATTACACTGTGATCTCCTGACACGTCATACTGACCTTACTGCGACAATACACTGTGATCTCCTGACACGTCATAGTGACCTTACAGCGACATTACACTGTGATCTCCTGACACGTCATACTGACCTTACCGCGAAATTACACTGTGATCTCCTGACACGTCATACTGACCTTACAGCGACATCACACTGTGATCTCTGACACATCATAGTGACCTTACAGCGACATTACACTGTGATCTCCTGACATGTCACACTGACCTTACCCACGACATTACACTGTGATCTCCTGACACATCATACTGACCTTACTGCGACATTACACTGGGATCTCCTGACACATCATACTGACCTTACCGCAATATTACACTGTGATCTCCTGACATATCATACTGACCTTACAGAGACATTACACTGTGATTTCCTGACACATCATACTGACCTTACAGCGAAATTACACTGTGATCTCCTGACACGTCATAGTGACCTTACAGCGTCATTACACTGTGATCTCCTGACACGTCATACTGACCTTACAGCAACATTACACTGTGATCTCCTGACACGTCATACTGACCTTACCGCAATATTACACTGTGATCTCCTGACACATCATACTGACCTTACCCACGACATTACACTGTGATCTCCTGACATGTCATACTGACCTTACAGCGACATTACACTGTGATCTCCTGACACGTCATACTGACCTTACTGCGACATTACACTGAGATCTCCTGACACATCATACTAACCTTACAGCGACATTACACTGTGATCTCCTGACACGTCACACTGACCTTACCCACGACATTACACTGTGATCTCCTGACACGTCATACTGATCTTACTGCGAAATTACACTGTGATCTCCTGACACGTCATACTGATCTTACTGCGAAATTACACTGTGATCTCCTGACACGTCATACTGACCTTACAGCGACATTACACTGTGATCTCCTGACACGTCATACTGACCTTACAGCGACTTTACAATGTGATCTCCTGACACGTCATACTGACCTTACAGCGACATTACACTGTGATCTCCTGACACGTCATACTGACCTTACTGCGACAATACACTGTGATCTCCTGACACGTCATAGTGACCTTACAGCGACATTACACTGTGATCTCTGACACATCATAGTGACCTTACAGCGACATTACACTGTGATCTCTTGACACATCATAGTGACCTTACAGCGACATTACACTGTGATCTCCTGACACATCATACTGACCTTACTGCGACATCACCCTGTGGTCTCCTGACACATCATACTGACCTTACAGCAACATCACCCTGTGATCTCCTGACACGTCATACTGACCTTACCGCGAAATTACACTGTGATCTCCTGACACGTCATACTGACCTTACAGCGACATCACACTGTGATCTCCTGACACGTCATACTGACCTTATAGCGACATCACACTGTGATCTCCTGACACGTCATACTGACCTTACAGCGACATTACACTGTGATCTCCTGACACGTCATACTGACCTTACTGCGACAATACACTGTGATCTCCTGACACATCATACTGACCTTACAGCGACATTACACTGTGATCTCTGACACATCATAGTGACCTTACAGCGACATTACACTGTGATCTCCTGACATGTCACACTGACCTTACCCACGACATTACACTGTGATCTCCTGACACATCATACTGACCTTACTGCGACATTACACTGTGATCTCCTGACACATCATACTGACCTTACCGCAATATTACACTGTGATCTCCTGACATATCATACTGACCTTACAGAGACATTACACTGTGATCTCCTGACACATCATACTGACCTTACAGCGAAATTACACTGTGATCTCCTGACACGTCATAGTGACCTTACAGCGTCATTACACTGTGATCTCCTGACACGTCATACTGACCTTACAGCAACATTACACTGTGATCTCCTGACACGTCATACTGACCGTACCGCAATATTACACTGTGATCTCCTGACACGTCATACTGACCTTACCGCAATATTACACTGTGATCTCCTGACACGTCATACTGACCTTACAGCGACATTACACTGTGATCTCCTGACACGTCATACTGACCTTACAGAGACATTACACTGTGATCTCCTGACACGTCATGCTGACCTTACTGCGACATTACACTGTGATCTCCTGACACGTCATACTGACCTTACAGAGACATTACACTGTGATCTCCTGACACGTCATGCTGACCTTACCGCGACATTACACTGTGATCTCCTGACACATCATACTGACCTTACAGCGACATTACACTGTGATCTCCTGACACGTCATACTGACCTTACTGCGACTTTACACTGTGATATCCTGACACGTCATACTGACCATATAGCGACATTACACTGTGATCTCCTGACACATCATACTGACTTTACAGCGACATTACACTGTGATCTCCTGACACATCATACTGACTTTACAGCGACATTACACTGTGATCTCCTGACACATCATACTGACCTTACAGCGACATTACACTGTGATCTCCTGACACGTCATAGTGACCTTACAGCGACATTACACTGTGATCTCCTGACACGTCATACTGACCTTACAGCGACATTACACTGTGATCTCCTGACACGTCATACTGACCTTACCGCGACATTACACTGAGATCTCCTGACACATCATACTAACCTTACAGTGACATTACACTGTGATCTCCTGACACGTCACACTGACCTTACCCACGACATTACACTGTGATCTCCTGACACGTCATACTGACCTTACAGCGACATTACACTGTGATCTCCTGACACGTCATACTGATCTTACTGCGAAATTACACTGTGATCTCCTGACACGTCATTCTGACCTTACAGCGACATTACACTGTGATCTCCTGACACGTCATACTGACCTTCTAGCGACATCACACTGTGATCTCCTGACACTTAATACTGACCTTACTGCGACATCACCCTGTGGTCTCCTGACACGTCATACTGACCTTACAGCGACATTACACTGTGATCTCCTGACACGTCATACTGACCTTACAGCGACATTACACTGTGATCTCCTGACACGTCATACTGACCTTACAGCGACATTACACTGTGATCTCCTGACACGTCATACTGACCTTACTGCGACAATACACTGTGATCTCCTGACACATCATACTGACCTTACAGCGACATTACACTGTGATCTCCTGACACATCATACTGACCTTACTGCGACATTACACTGTGATCTCCTGACACATCATACTGACCTTACCACAATATTACACTGTGATCTCCTGACATATCATGCTGACCTTACAGAGACATTACACTGTGACTTCCTGACACATCATACTGACCTTACAGAGACATTACACTGTGATCTCCTGACATATCATACTGACCTTACAGAGACATTACACTGTGACTTCCTGACACATCATACTGACCTTACAGCGAAATTACACTGTGATCTCCTGACACGTCATAGTGACCTTACAGCGTCATTACACTGTGATCTCCTGACACGTCATACTGACCTTACAGCGACATTACACTGTGATCTCCTGACACGTCATACTGACCTTACAGCGACATTACACTGTGATCTCCTGACACGTCATACTGACCTTACTGCGACAATACACTGTGATCTCCTGACACATCATACTGACCTTACAGCGACATTACACTGTGATCTCCTGACACATCATACTGACCTTACTGCGACATTACACTGTGATCTCCTGACACATCATACTGACCTTACCACAATATTACACTGTGATCTCCTGACATATCATGCTGTCCTTACAGAGACATTACACTGTGACTTCCTGACACATCATACTGACCTTACAGAGACATTACACTGTGATCTCCTGACATATCATACTGACCTTACCGCAATATTACACTGTGATCTCCTGACACGTCATACTGACCTTACCGCAATATTACACTGTGATCTCCTGACACGTCATACTGACCTTACAGCGACATTACACTGTGATCTCCTGACACGTCATACTGCCCTTACAGCGAAATTACACTGTGATCTCCTGACACGTCATACTGACCTTACCACGAAATTACACTGTGATCTCCTGACACATCATACTGACCTTACAGCGACATTACACTGTGATCTCCTGACACGTCATACTGACCTTACAGAGACATTACACTGTGATCTCCTGACACGTCATGCTGACCTTACTGCGACATTACACTGTGATCTCCTGACACGTCATACTGACCTTACAGAGACATTACACTGTGATCTCCTGACACGTCATGCTGACCTTATCGCGACATTACACTGTGATCTCCTGAAACATCATACTGACCTTACAGCGACATTACACTGTGATCTCCTGACACGTCATACTGACCTTACTGCGACTTTACACTGTGATATCCTGACACGTCATACTGACCATATAGCGACATTACACTGTGATCTCCTGACACATCATACTGACTTTACAGCGACATTACACTGTGATCTCCTGACACATCATACTGACTTTACAGCGACATCATACTGTGATTTCCTGAGACGTCACACTGACCTTACCCACGACATTACACTGTGATCTCCTGACACGTCATACTGACCTTACAGCGACATTAAACTGTGATCTCCTGACACGTCATACTAACCTTACAGTGACATTACACTGTGATCTCCTGACACATCATACTGACCTTACAGTGACATTACACTGTGATCTCCTGACACGTCACACTGACCTTACCCACGACATTACACTGTGATCTCCTGACACGTCATACTGACCTTACTGCGACATTACACTGTGATCTCCTGACACGTCATAGTGACCTTACAGCGACATTACACTGTGATCTCCTGACACGTCACACTGACCTTACCCACGACATTACACTGTGATCTCCTGACATGTCATACTGACCTTACTGCGACATTACACTGTGATCTATTGACACGTCATACTGACCTTACAGCGACATTACACTGTGATCTCCTGACACGTCATACTGACCTTACAGCGACATTACACTGTGATCTCCTGACACGTCATACTGATCTTACTGCGAAATTACACGGTGATCTCCTGACACGTCATACTGATCTTACTGCGAAATTACACTGTGATCTCCTGACACGTCATACTGACCTTACAGCGACATTACATTGTGATCTCCTGACACGTCATACTGACCTTACAGCGACTTTACAATGTGATCTCCTGACAAGTCATACTGACCTTACAGCGACATTACACTGTGATCTCCTGACACGTCATACTGACCTTACTGCGACAATACACTGTGATCTCCTGACACGTCATAGTGACCTTACAGCGACATTACACTGTGATCTCTGACACATCATAGTGACCTTACAGCGACATTACACTGTGATCTCTTGACACATCATAGTGACTTTACAGCGACATTACACTGTGATCTCCTGACACATCATACTGACCTTACTGCGACATCACCCTGTGGTCTCCTGACACATCATACTGACCTTACAGCACCATCACCCTGTGATCTCCTGACACGTCATACTGACCTTACCGCGAAATTACACTGTGATCTCCTGACACGTCATACTGACCTTACTGCGACATCACACTGTGATCTCCTGACACGTCATACTGACCTTACTGCGACATCACCCTGTGATCTCCTGACACGTCATACTGACCTTACAGCGACATCACACTGTGATCTCCTGACACGTCATACTGACCTTATAGCGACATCACACTGTGATCTCCTGACACTTAATACTGACCTTACTGCGACATCACCCTGTGGTCTCCTGACACGTCATACTGACCTTATAGCGACATTACACTGTGATCTCCTGACACGTCATACTGACCTTACTGCGACAATACACTGTGATCTCCTGACACATCATACTGACCTTACAGCGACATTACACTGTGATCTCTGACACATCATAGTGACCTTACAGCGACATTACACTGTGATCTCCTGACACGTCACACTGACCTTACCCACGACATTACACTGAGATCTCCTGACACATCATACTGACCTTACTGCGACATTACACTGTGATCTCCTGACACATCATACTGACCTTACAGAGACATTACACTGTGATCTCCTGACACGTCATGCTGACCTTAGTGCGACATTACACTGTGATCTCCTGACACGTCATACTGACCTTACAGCGACATTACACTGTGATTTCCTGACACATTATACTGACCTTACAGCGAAATTACACTGTGATCTCCTGACACGTCATAGTGACCTTACAGCGTCATTACACTGTGATCTCCTGACACGTCATACTGACCTTACAGCGACATTACACTGTGATCTCCTGACACGTCATACTGACCTTACCGCAATATTACACTGTGATCTCCTGACACGTCATACTGACCTTACCGCAATATTACACTGTGATCTCCTGACACGTCATACTGACCTTACAGCGACATTACACTGTGATCTGACACGTCATACTGACCTTACAGAGACATTACACTTTGATCTCCTGACACGTCATGCTGACCTTACTGCGACATTACACTGTGATCTCCTGACACGTCATACTGACCTTACAGAAGCATTACACTGTGATCTCCTGACACGTCATGCTGACCTTACCGCGACATTACACTGTGATCTCCTGACACATCATACTGACCTTACAGCGACATTACACTGTGATCTCCTGACACGTCATACTGACCATATAGCGACATTACACTGTGATCTCCTGACACATCATACTGACTTTACAGCGACATTACACTGTGATCTCCTGACACATCATACTGACTTTACAGCGACATCATACTGTGATTTCCTGAGACGTCACACTGACCTTACCCACGACATTACACTGTGATCTCCTGACACGTCATACTGACCTTACAGCGACATTAAACTGTGATCTCCTGACACGTCATACTGACCTTACTGCGACATTACACTGTGATCTCCTGACACATCATACTGACCTTACAGCGACATTACACTGTGATCTCCTGACACGTAACACTGACCTTACCCACGACATTACACTGTGATCTCCTGACACGTCATACTGACCTTACTGCGACATTACACTGTGATCTCCTGACACGTCATAGTGACCTTACAGCGACATTACACTGTGATCTCCTGACACGTCATACTGACCTTACAGCGACATTACACTGTGATCTCCTGACACGTCATACTGACCTTACTGCGACATTACACAGAGATCTCCTGACACATCATACTAACCTTACAGCGACATTACACTGTGATCTCCTGACACGTCACATTGACCTTACCCACGACATTACACTGTGATCTCCTGACATGTCATACTGACCTTACTGCGACATTACACTGTGATCTCTTGACACGTCATACTGACCTTACAGCGACATTACACTGTGATCTCCTGACACGTCATACTGACCTTACAGCGACACTACACTGTGATCTCCTGACACGTCATACTGATCTTACTGCGAAATTACACTGTGATCTCCTGACACGTCATTCTGACCTTACAGCGACATTACACTGTGATCTCCTGACACGTCATACTGACCTTACAGCGACTTTACAATGTGATCTCCTGACACGTCATACTGACCTTACAGCGACATAACACTGATCTACTGACACGTCATACTGACCTTACAGCAACATTACACTGTGATCTCCTGACACTTCATACTGACCTTACAGCGATATTACACTTTGATCTCCTGACACATCATACTGACCTTACAGCGACATTACACTGTGATCTCCTGACACATCATACTGACCTTACCGCGATATTACACTGTGATCTCCTGACACGTCATACTGACCTTACAGCGACATTACACTGTGATCTCCTGACACATCATACTGACCTTACAGCGACATTACTGTGATCTCCTGACACATCATACTGACCTTACCGCGAGATTACACTGTGATCTCCTGACACGTTATACTGACCTTACTGCAATATTACACTGTGATCTCCTGACACATCATACTGACCTTACAGCGACATTACACTGTGATCTCCTGACACGTCATAGTGACCTTACAGCGACATTACTCTGTGATCTCCTGACACGTCATACTGACCTTACTGCAACATTACACTGTGATCTCCTGACACATCATACTGACCTTACTGCGACATTACACTGTGATCTCCTGACACGTCACACTGACCTTACAGCGACATTACACTGTGATCTCCTGACACGTCATACTGCCCTTACAGCGACATTACACTCTGTTCTCCTGACACATTATACTGACCTTACAGCGACATTACACTGTGATCTCCTGAAACATCATACTGACCTTACAGCGACATTACACTGTGATCTCCTGACACATCATACTGACCTTACTGCGACATTACACTGTGATCTCCTGACACGTCACACTGACCTTACAGCGACATTACACTGTGATCTCCTGACACGTCATACTGCCCTTACAGCGACATTACACTCTGTTCTCCTGACACATTATACTGACCTTACAGCGACATTACACTGTGATCTCCTGACACGTCATACTGACCTTACAGCGACATTACACTGTGATCTCCTGACACATCATACTGACCTTACTGCGACATTACACTGTGATCTCCTGACACATCATACTGACCTTACTGCGACATTACGTTGTGATCTCCTGACACGTCATACTGACCTTACAGCGAAATTACACTGTGATCTCCTGACACGTCATAGTGACCTTACTCTCAACTTTACACTGTGATTTCCTGACACATCATACTGACCTTACAGCGAAATTACACTGTGATCTCCTGACACATCATACTGACCTTACAGCGAAATTACACTGTGATCTCCTGACACGTCATACTGACCTTACAGCGACATTACACTGTGATCTCCTGACACGTCATACTGACCTTACAGCGACATTACACTGTGATCTCCTGACACATCATACTGACCTTACAGCGACATTACACTGTGATCTCCTGACACATCATACTGACCTTACAGCGAAATTACACTGTGATCTTCTGACACGTCATACTGACCTTACAGCGACATTACCCTGTGATCTCCTGACACGTCATACTGACCTTACTGCGACATTACACTGTGATCTCCTGACACATCATATTGACGTTACAGCGACATTACACTGTGATCGCCTGACACATCATACTGATCTTACAGCGACATTACACTGTGATCTCCTGACACGTCATACTGACCTTACAGCGAAATTACACTGTGATCTCCTGACACGTCATACTGACCTTACAGCAACATTACACTGTGATCTCCTGACACATCATACTAACCTTACTGCCACATTACACTGTGATCTCCTGACACATCATGCTGACATTACTGTGACATTACACTGTGGTCTCCTGACACGTCATACTGACCTTACAGCGAATTTACACTGTGATCTCCTGACACGTCATACTGACCGTACAGCGAAATTACACTGTGATCTCCTGACACGTCATACTGACCTAACTGCGACATTACACTGTGGTCTCCTGACACGTCATACTGCCCTTACCGCGACATTACACTGTGATCTCCTGACACGTTATGCTGACCTTACAGCGACATTACACTGTGATCTTCTGACACGTCATAGTGACCTTACTCTCAACTTTACACTGTGATTTCCTGACACATCATACTGACCTTACAGCGAAATTACACTGTGATCTCCTGACACGTCATACTGACCTTACAGCGACATTACACTGTGATCTCCTGACACGTCATACTGAACTTACAGCGACATTACACTGTGATCTCCTGTCAAGTCATAGTGACCTTACTCTCAACTTTACACTGTGATTTCCTGACACATCATACTGACCTTACAGCGAAATTACACTGTAATCTCCTGACACGTCATACTGACCTTACAGCGACATTACACTGTGATCTCCTGACACGTCATACTGACCTTACTGCGACATTACACTGTGATCTCCTGACACATCATACTGACCTTACAGCGAAATTACACTGTGATCTCCTGACACATCATACTGATCTTACAGCGACATTACACTGTGATCTCCTGACACGTCATACTGACCTTACTGCGACATTACACTGTGATCTCCTGTCACGTCATAGTGACCTTACTCTCAACTTTACACTGTGATTTCCTGACACATCATACTGACCTTACAGCGAAATTACACTGTGATCTTCTGACACGTCATACTGACCTTACAGCGAAATTACACTGTGATCTCCTGACACGTCATACTGACCTTACAGCAACATTACACTGTGATCTCCTGACACATCATAATGACCTTACTGCGACATTACACTGTAATCTCCTGACACGTCATACTGACCTTACTGCGACATTACACTGTGATCTCCTGACACGTCATACTGACCTTACTGTGACATTACACTGTGATCTCCTGACACGTCATACTGACCTTACAGCGAAATTACACTGTGATCTCCTGACACGTCATACTGACCTTACTGCGACATTACACTGTGATCTCCTGACACATCATACTGACCTTACTGCGACATTACACTGTGATCTCCTGACACGTCATACTGACCTTACAGCGACATTACACTGTGGTCTCCTGACACGTCATACTGACCTTACAGCGACATTACACTGATCTCCTGACACGTCATACTGACCTTACTGCGACATTACTCTGTGATCTCCTGACACATCATACTGACCTTACTGCGACATTACACTGTGATCTCCTGACACATCATACTGACCTTACTGCGACATTACGTTGTGATCTCCTGACACGTCATACTGACCTTACAGCGAAATTACACTGTGATCTCCTGACACGTCATAGTGACCTTACTCTCAACTTTACACTGTGATTTCCTGACACATCATACTGACCTTACAGCGAAATTACACTGTGATCTCCTGACACATCATACTGACCTTACAGCGAAATTACACTGTGATCTCCTGACACGTCATACTGACCTTACAGCGACATTACACTGTGATCTCCTGACACGTCATACTGACCTTACAGCGACATTACACTGTGATCTCCTGACACATCATACTGACCTTACAGCGACATTACACTGTGATCTCCTGACACATCATACTGACCTTACAGCGAAATTACACTGTGATCTTCTGACACGTCATACTGACCTTACAGCGACATTACCCTGTGATCTCCTGACACGTCATACTGACCTTACTGCGACATTACACTGTGATCTCCTGACACATCATATTGACGTTACAGCGACATTACACTGTGATCGCCTGACACATCATACTGATCTTACAGCGACATTACACTGTGATCTCCTGACACGTCATACTGACCTTACAGCGAAATTACACTGTGATCTCCTGACACGTCATACTGACCTTACAGCAACATTACACTGTGATCTCCTGACACATCATACTAACCTTACTGCCACATTACACTGTGATCTCCTGACACATCATGCTGACATTACTGTGACATTACACTGTGGTCTCCTGACACGTCATACTGACCTTACAGCGAATTTACACTGTGATCTCCTGACACGTCATACTGACCGTACAGCGAAATTACACTGTGATCTCCTGACACGTCATACTGACCTAACTGCGACATTACACTGTGGTCTCCTGACACGTCATACTGCCCTTACCGCGACATTACACTGTGATCTCCTGACACGTTATGCTGACCTTACAGCGACATTACACTGTGATCTTCTGACACGTCATAGTGACCTTACTCTCAACTTTACACTGTGATTTCCTGACACATCATACTGACCTTACAGCGAAATTACACTGTGATCTCCTGACACGTCATACTGACCTTACAGCGACATTACACTGTGATCTCCTGACACGTCATACTGAACTTACAGCGACATTACACTGTGATCTCCTGTCAAGTCATAGTGACCTTACTCTCAACTTTACACTGTGATTTCCTGACACATCATACTGACCTTACAGCGAAATTACACTGTAATCTCCTGACACGTCATACTGACCTTACAGCGACATTACACTGTGATCTCCTGACACGTCATACTGACCTTACTGCGACATTACACTGTGATCTCCTGACACATCATACTGACCTTACAGCGAAATTACACTGTGATCTCCTGACACATCATACTGATCTTACAGCGACATTACACTGTGATCTCCTGACACGTCATACTGACCTTACTGCGACATTACACTGTGATCTCCTGTCACGTCATAGTGACCTTACTCTCAACTTTACACTGTGATTTCCTGACACATCATACTGACCTTACAGCGAAATTACACTGTGATCTTCTGACACGTCATACTGACCTTACAGCGAAATTACACTGTGATCTCCTGACACGTCATACTGACCTTACAGCAACATTACACTGTGATCTCCTGACACATCATAATGACCTTACTGCGACATTACACTGTAATCTCCTGACACGTCATACTGACCTTACTGCGACATTACACTGTGATCTCCTGACACGTCATACTGACCTTACTGTGACATTACACTGTGATCTCCTGACACGTCATACTGACCTTACAGCGAAATTACACTGTGATCTCCTGACACGTCATACTGACCTTACTGCGACATTACACTGTGATCTCCTGACACATCATACTGACCTTACTGCGACATTACACTGTGATCTCCTGACACGTCATACTGACCTTACAGCGACATTACACTGTGGTCTCCTGACACGTCATACTGACCTTACAGCGACATTACACTGATCTCCTGACACGTCATACTGACCTTACTGCGACATTACTCTGTGATCTCCTGACACATCATACTGACCTTACTGCGACATTACTCTGTGATCTCCTGACACATCATACTGACCTTACTGCGACATTACACTGTGATCTCCTGACACGTCATACTGACCTTACAGCGACATTAAACTGTGATCTCCTGACACGTCATACTGACCTTACTGCGAAATTACACTGTGATCTCCTGACACCTCATACTGACCTTACAGCGACATTACACTGTGATTTCCTGACACGTCATACTGACCTTACTGCGACTTTACACTGTGATATCCTGACACGTCATACTGACCATATAGCGACATTACACTGTGATCTCCTGACACATCATACTGACCTTACAGCGACATCATACTGTGATCTTCTGACACGTCACACTGACCTTACCCACGACATTACACTGTGATCTCCTGACACATCATACTGACCTTACTGCGACATTACACTGTGATCTCCTGACACATCATACTGACCTTACAGCGAAATTACACTGTGATCTCCTGACACGTCATACTGACCTTACTGCGACATTACACTGTGATCTCCTGACACGTCATACTGACCTTACTGCGACATTACACTGTGATCTCTTGACACGTCATACTGACCTTACAGCGACATTACACTGTGATCTCCTGACACGTCATACTGACCTTACAGCGACATTACACTGATCACCTGACACGTCATACTGACCTTACTGCGAAATTACACTGTGATCTCCTGATACATCATACTGACCTTGCAGCGACATTACACTGTGATCTCCTGACACGTCATACTGACCTTACAGCGACATTACAATGTGACCTCCTGATACATCATACTGACCTTACAGCGACATTACACTGTGATCTCCTGACACGTCATACTGACCTTACAGCGACATTACACTGTGGTCTCCTGACACATCATACTGACCTTACAGCGACATTACACTGTGATCTCCTGACACGTCATACTGCCCTTACTGCGACATTACACTGTGGTCTCCTGACACGTCATACAGCCCTTACCGCGACATTACACTGTGATCTCCTGACACAGCATACTGACCTTACAGCAACATCACACTGTGATCTCCTGACACGTCATACTGACCTTACAGCGACATTACAATGTGATCTCCTGACAAGTCATACTGACCTTACTGCGAAATTACACTGTGATCTCCTGACACATCATACTGACCTTACAGCGACATTACAATGTGATCTCCTGACACGTCATACTGACCTTACAGCGACATTACACTGTGGTCTCCTGACACATCATACTGACCTTACAGCGACATTACACTGTGATCTCCTGATACGTCATACTGCCCTTACTGTGACATTACACTGTGGTCTCCTGACACGTCATACTGACCTTACAGCGACATTACACTGTGATCTCCTGACACGTCACACTGACCTTACTGCGACATTACACTGTGATCTCCTGACACATCACCCTGACCTTACAGCGACATTACACTGTGATCTCCTGACACGTCATACTGACCTTACAGCGAAATTACACTCTGATCTCCTGACACGTCATACTGACCTTACTGCGACATTACACTGTGGTCTCCTGACACGTCATACTGCCCTTACCGCGACATTACACTGTGATCTCCTGACACAGCATACTGACCTTACAGCGACATTACACTGTGATCTCCTGACACATCATACTGACCTTACTGCGACATTACACTGTGATCTCCTGACACGTCATACTGCCCTTACAGCGACATTACACTGTGATCTCCTGACACATCATACTGACCTCACTGCGACATTACACTGTGATCTCCTGACACATCATACTGACCTTACAGCGACATTACACTGTGATCTCCTGACACGTCATACTGACCTTACAGCGAAATTACACTGTGATCTCCTGACACGTCATACTGACCTTACAGCGACATTACACTGTGATCTCCTGACACATCATACTGACCTTACTGCGACATTACACTGTGATCTCCTGACACGTCATACTGACCTTACAGCGACATTACACTGTGATCTCCTGACACATCATACTGACCTTACAGCGACATTACACTGTGATCTCCTGACACGTCATACTGACCTTACAGCGACATTACACTGTGATCTCCTGACACGTCATACTGACCTTACAGCGACATTACACTGTGATCTCCTGACACGTCATAGTGACCTTACTCTCAACTTTACATTGTGATTTCCTGACACATCATACTGACCTTACAGCGACATTGCACTGTGGTCTCCTGACACGTCATACTGACCTTACAGCGACATTACACTGTGATCTCCTGACACGTCATACTGACTTTACAGCGACATTACACTGTGATCTCCTGACACGTCATACTGAACTTACAGCGACATTACACTGTGATCTCCTGTCAAGTCATAGTGACCTTACTCTCAACTTTACACTGTGATTTCCTGACACATCATACTGACCTTACAGCGAAATTACACTGTAATCTCCTGACACGTCATACTGACCTTACAGCGACATTACACTGTGATCTCCTGACACGTCATACTGACCTTACTGCGACATTACACTGTGATCTCCTGACACATCATACTGACCTTACAGCGAAATTACACTGTGATCTCCTGACACATCATACTGATCTTACAGCGACATTACACTGTGATCTCCTGACACGTCATACTGACCTTACTGCGACATTACACTGTGATCTCCTGTCACGTCATAGTGACCTTACTCTCAACTTTACACTGTGATTTCCTGACACATCATACTGACCTTACAGCGAAATTACACTGTGATCTTCTGACACGTCATACTGACCTTACAGCGAAATTACACTGTGATCTCCTGACACGTCATACTGACCTTACAGCAACATTACACTGTGATCTCCTGACACATCATAATGACCTTACTGCGACATTACACTGTAATCTCCTGACACGTCATACTGACCTTACTGCGACATTACACTGTGATCTCCTGACACGTCATACTGACCTTACTGTGACATTACACTGTGATCTCCTGACACGTCATACTGACCTTACAGCGAAATTACACTGTGATCTCCTGACACGTCATACTGACCTTACAGCGACATTACACTGTGATCTCCTGACACGTCATACTGACCTTACAGCGACATTACACTGTGATCTCCTGACACATCATACTGACCTTACTGCGACATTACACTGTGATCTCCTGACACGTCATACTGACCTTACAGCGACATTACACTGTGGTCTCCTGACACGTCATACTGACCTTACAGCGACATTACACTGATCTCCTGACACGTCATACTGACCTTACTGCGACATTACTCTGTGATCTCCTGACACATCATACTGACCTTACTGCGACATTACACTGTGATCTCCTGACACGTCATACTGACCTTACAGCGACATTAAACTGTGATCTCCTGACACGTCATACTGACCTTACTGCGAAATTACACTGTGATCTCCTGACACCTCATACTGACCTTACAGCGACATTACACTGTGATTTCCTGACACGTCATACTGACCTTACTGCGACTTTACACTGTGATATCCTGACACGTCATACTGACCATATAGCGACATTACACTGTGATCTCCTGACACATCATACTGACCTTACAGCGACATCATACTGTGATCTTCTGACACGTCACACTGACCTTACCCACGACATTACACTGTGATCTCCTGACACATCATACTGACCTTACTGCGACATTACACTGTGATCTCCTGACACATCATACTGACCTTACAGCGAAATTACACTGTGATCTCCTGACACGTCATACTGACCTTACTGCGACATTACACTGTGATCTCCTGACACGTCATACTGACCTTACTGCGACATTACACTGTGATCTCTTGACACGTCATACTGACCTTACAGCGACATTACACTGTGATCTCCTGACACGTCATACTGACCTTACAGCGACATTACACTGATCACCTGACACGTCATACTGACCTTACTGCGAAATTACACTGTGATCTCCTGATACATCATACTGACCTTGCAGCGACATTACACTGTGATCTCCTGACACGTCATACTGACCTTACAGCGACATTACAATGTGACCTCCTGATACATCATACTGACCTTACAGCGACATTACACTGTGATCTCCTGACACGTCATACTGACCTTACAGCGACATTACACTGTGGTCTCCTGACACATCATACTGACCTTACAGCGACATTACACTGTGATCTCCTGACACGTCATACTGCCCTTACTGCGACATTACACTGTGGTCTCCTGACACGTCATACAGCCCTTACCGCGACATTACACTGTGATCTCCTGACACAGCATACTGACCTTACAGCAACATCACACTGTGATCTCCTGACACGTCATACTGACCTTACAGCGACATTACAATGTGATCTCCTGACAAGTCATACTGACCTTACTGCGAAATTACACTGTGATCTCCTGACACATCATACTGACCTTACAGCGACATTACAATGTGATCTCCTGACACGTCATACTGACCTTACAGCGACATTACACTGTGGTCTCCTGACACATCATACTGACCTTACAGCGACATTACACTGTGATCTCCTGATACGTCATACTGCCCTTACTGTGACATTACACTGTGGTCTCCTGACACGTCATACTGACCTTACAGCGACATTACACTGTGATCTCCTGACACGTCACACTGACCTTACTGCGACATTACACTGTGATCTCCTGACACATCACCCTGACCTTACAGCGACATTACACTGTGATCTCCTGACACGTCATACTGACCTTACAGCGAAATTACACTGTGATCTCCTGACACGTCATACTGACCTTACTGCGACATTACACTGTGGTCTCCTGACACGTCATACTGCCCTTACCGCGACATTACACTGTGATCTCCTGACACAGCATACTGACCTTACAGCGACATTACACTGTGATCTCCTGACACATCATACTGACCTTACTGCGACATTACACTGTGATCTCCTGACACGTCATACTGCCCTTACAGCGACATTACACTGTGATCTCCTGACACATCATACTGACCTCACTGCGACATTACACTGTGATCTCCTGACACATCATACTGACCTTACAGCGACATTACACTGTGATCTCCTGACACGTCATACTGACCTTACAGCGAAATTACACTGTGATCTCCTGACACGTCATACTGACCTTACAGCGACATTACACTGTGATCTCCTGACACATCATACTGACCTTACTGCGACATTACACTGTGATCTCCTGACACGTCATACTGACCTTACAGCGACATTACACTGTGATCTCCTGACACATCATACTGACCTTACAGCGACATTACACTGTGATCTCCTGACACGTCATACTGACCTTACAGCGACATTACACTGTGATCTCCTGACACGTCATACTGACCTTACAGCGACATTACACTGTGATCTCCTGACACGTCATAGTGACCTTACTCTCAACTTTACATTGTGATTTCCTGACACATCATACTGACCTTACAGCGACATTGCACTGTGGTCTCCTGACACGTCATACTGACCTTACAGCGACATTACAATGTGATCACCTGACACGTCATACTGACCTTACTGCGAAATTACACTGTGATCTCCTGATACATCATACTGACCTTGCAGCGACATTACACTGTGATCTCCTGACACGTCATACTTACCTTACAGCGACATCACACTGTGATCTCCTGACACGTCATACTGACTTTACAGCGACATTACAATGTGACCTCCTGATACATCATACTGACCTTACAGCGACATTACACTGTGATCTCCTGACACGTCATACTGACCTTACAGCGACATTACACTGTGGTCTCCTGACACATCATACTGACCTTACAGCGACATTACACTGTGATCTCCTGACACGTCATACTGCCCTTACCGCGACATTACACTGTGGTCTCCTGACACGTCATACAGCCCTTACCGCGACATTACACTGTGATCTCCTGACACGTCATACTGACCTTACTGCGAAATTACACTGTGATCTCCTGACACATCATACTGACCTTACAGCGACATTACACTGTGATCTCCTGACACGTCATACTGACCTTACAGCGAAATTACACTGTGATCTCCTGACACGTCATACTGACCTTACTGCGACATTAAACTGTGATCTCCTGACACGTCATACTGCCCTTACAGCGACATTACAATGTGACCTCCTGATACATCATACTGACCTTACAGCGACATTACAATGTGATCTCCTGACACGTCATACTGACCTTACTGCGAAATTACACTGTGATCTCCTGACACATCATACTGACCTTACAGCGACATTACAATGTGATCTCCTGACACGTCATACTGACCTTACAGCGACATTACACTGTGGTCTCCTGACACATCATACTGACCTTACAGCGACATTACACTGTGATCTCCTGACACATCATACTGACCTTACAGCAACATCACACTGTGATCTCCTGACACGTCATACTGACCTTACAGCGACATTACAATGTGACCTCCTGATACATCATACTGACCTTACAGCGACATTACAATGTGATCTCCTGACACGTCATACTGACCTTACTGCAAAATTACACTGTGATCTCCTGACACATCATACTGACCTTACAGCGACATTACAATGTGATCTCCTGACACGTCATACTGACCTTACAGCGACATTACACTGTGGTCTCCTGACATATCATACTGACCTTACAGCGACATTACACTGTGATCTCCTGATACGTCATACTGCCCTTACTGCGACATTACACTGTGGTCTCCTGACACGTCATACTGCCCTTACCGCGACATTACACTGTGATCTCCTGACACAGCATACTGACCTTACAGCGACATTACACTGTGATCTCCTGCCACATCATACTGACCTTACAGCGAAATTACACTGTGATCTCCTGCCACATCATACTGACCTTACAGCGACATTACACTGTGATCTCCTGACACATCATACTGACCTCACTGCGACATTACACTGTGATCTCCTGACACATCATACTGACCTCACTGCGACATTACACTGTGATCTCCTGACACATCATACTGACCTTACAGCGAAATTACACTGTGATCTCCTGACACGTCATACTGACCTTACAGCGACATTACACTGTGATCTCCTGACACATCATACTGACCTTACTGCGACATTACACTGTGATCTCCTGACACGTCATACTGACCTTACAGCGACATTACACTGTGATCTCCTGACACATCATACTGACCTTACAGCGACATTACACTGTGATCTCCTGACACGTCATACTGACCTTACAGCGACATTACACTGTGATCTCCTGACACGTCATACTGACCTTACAGCGACATTACACTGTGATCTCCTGACACGTCATAGTGACCTTACTCTCAACTTTACATTGTGATTTCCTGACACATCATACTGACCTTACAGCGACATTACACTGTGGTCTCCTGACACGTCATACTGACCTTACAGCGACATTACACTGTTATCTCCTGACACGTCATACTGACCTTACAGCGACATTACACTGTGATCTCCTGACACGTCATACTGACCTTACAGCGACATTACACTGTGATCTCCTGACACATCATACTGACCTTACAGCGACATTACACTGTGATCTCCTGACACATCATACTGACCTTACAGCGACATTACACTGTGATCTCCTGACACATCATACTGACCTTACAGCGAAATTACACTGTGATCTCCTGACACATCATACTGACCTTACAGCGACATTACACTGTGATCTCCTGACACGTCATACTGACCTTACAGCGACATTACACTGTGATCTCCTGACACATCATACTGACCTTACAGCGACATTACACTGTGATCTCCTGACACATCATACTGACCTTACAGCGACATTACACTGTGATCTCCTGACACATCATACTGACCTTACAGCGAAATTACACTGTGATCTCCTGACACATCATACTGACCTTACAGCGACATTACACTGTGATCTCCTGACACGTCATACTGACCTTACAGCGACATTACACTGTGGTCTCCTGACACGTCATACTGACCTTACAGCGACATTACACTGTGATCTCCTGACACGTCATACTGACCTTACAGCGACATTACACTGTGATCTCCTGTCACGTCATAGTGACCTTACTCTCAACTTTACACTGTGATTTCCTGACACATCATACTGACCTTACAGCGACATTACACTGTGATCTCCTTACACATCATACTGACCTTACAGCGACATTACACTGTGATTTCCTGACACATCATACTGACCTGACTGCGACATTACACTGTGATTTCCTGACACGTCATACTGACTGTAGCGCCGGCGTCCCTGCCCTCTGCTAGGCAGGGACGCTGTTCCCCTCACCCCTCTGCTCCGATCCCGGCGTCCTCCTCCCGCTCTGCTGGCAGCGCGCGCTCCTTACCGGTAACTGTGCTTAGGGCGCGCGCGCTCTCCCTCCCTCTTAAAGGGGCCGCGCGCGCCGTCCTAAGGAGTCCCCGGCCAATGGCCGGAGGACTTCACCATATATAAGGCACCTCCTCCAAAATGGAGGTGCCCGAGCAATGTTGTTCCACTGTTCACTACTCTGCTTCAGCCCTCAGGTCCCGTTGCCAGTTACCTGCCAGATTCCTGCCAGTTTGCTGTCTGATTCCTGCCTGATATTCTGCTTACCTGCCTGCTAGCCTGAGGTCCGACGGTCTGCCTACCAACTCCTGTCAGTCTGTCTATGGACCAGCTTGCCCGCTCACCTGGGAGCGCTCCTCTGCTACCTGCCTGCTAGCCTACCTGGAGGCTCCGCCGTCACGTGCTGTGACCACCTGCCATTCCAGAGACTCCTGCCCGCTCACCTGGGAGCGCACACCTGTTACCTGCCTGCTAGCCTACCTGGAGGCTCCGCCGTCACGTGCTGTGACCATCTGCCATTCCAGAGACTCTCGCTTGCTCACCTGGGAGCTCACATCTACCATCTGCCTGCTAGCCTACCTGGAGGCTCTGCCATCACAGGTCGTACCTACCCTTTACCCAGAGACTGCCACGGTCACTTGCCGTGACCTCCTGCCCGTTCATCCAGAGACTGCCCCGGTCACTTGCCGTGATTTCCTGCCCGTTCATCCAGAGACTGCCCCGGTCACTTGCCGTGACCTCCTGCCCGTTCATCCAGAGACTGCCCCGGTCACTTGCCGTGACCTCCAGCCCGTTCACTCAGAGACTGTCCCGGTCACCTGCTGTGACTGCCTGCCCGTCTTCCCTGGTCGCCACCCGCTCCCTTACAAGGACCGCCCCCTTGTATAGTAGCTCAGAGGTTCCGCCTCCCAGACCCGTTACAGTTTGCTCGGGCCATGGAACCCGGTGGCACCCAAGCTCCCTCACTCTCGGACCTGTGTCATGAACTGTCCCGTCAGAGGTCCCAACAGGAGTCCATCCTGGGTCACCTGCGGAATGTCAATACTCGCCTGGACACTCTGACTGCTCCACCAGCAACCACCGCCAGAGCCATGACTCGCAATCCGGCAGCTCCGCTGCCCACCAATACTACGGTATCCTACCCCGGACCCCGGCTTTCTGCACCTCCTCGCTTCGGAGGCGACTCCGCTCAGGCTCGGGGCTTTATAAATCAGTGCACCCTGCACTTTGAACTCCTGTCCCACCAGTTTAACTCCGACCGGGCCAAAATTGCCTTCATCATGTCCCATCTCACCGGGGAGGCCCTGGCCTGGCTAAATCCTCTATGGGAGAGAGGAGACCCCCTGGTGTCCGACCTGCCAGCCTTTCTCACGGCTTTCCGGAAAGTCTTCGACGAACCTGGACGGAAGACCTCATCCGCATCATCTCTGCTACGCCTCCGTCAGGGAAGTCTCACCGTGGGCCAATATGCCATACGGTTCCGTACCCTTGCCTCGGAGCTGGCCTGGGATAACGACGCTCTGGTATCTGTCTTCTGGGAGGGTCTGTCCGGCCGTATCAAAGATGAACTTGCCGGTCGAGACATTCCTACCACTCTCGATGACCTAATAACTCTTGCCACCCGGATTGACCTACGGTTCCAGGAGCGTGCCAAAGAAGTCACCCGTGAGAGGAGGTTACCACGTCTAGCTCCTACTTTTCAGAAATCCGTCACTCCCTCCATCTCTCCCGAGGTACACTCTCCTGAGCCTATGCAGGTCGACCAGACCAAGATGGTCAAAACCCGTCAGGACTTACGCCGTGCCGAGGGGAGCTGCTTCTACTGTGGCAGTAAGGAGCACCGGATCCGTACCTGCCCGGAGAGGTCGGGAAACGCCTGTGTCTAGGTTCGCTCAGAGAGGTCGACCTAGACAAGAATAAATCCTCTCCATCTCTGCTGCTGTCAGTCTCAATTATCTTCGGGGAGAATCGTTATTTCGAACTAGCCCAACTTGACTCTGGAGCGGCCGGGAATCTTATTTCACAGGCCCTGGTAGAAAAATACCGCATTCCCACCAAACCTCTGGCTATACCATTATCTGTCGCTGCTGTGGATGGGGGCCTCTTACCACGTCCCATCCAACTCATCACCGAATCCATAACTCTGCAGGTGGGAATGCTGCATTCTGAGAGCATCTCTTTTCATGTTCTGCCTGGACTCTCTCACGCCCTCTTACTAGGTCTACCTTGGCTCCAGAGACATGCACCCGTGCTTGACTGGCAGACCGGAGAAGTCCTTCGCTGGGGACAGGACTGTCATAAGACTTGTTTGGTTCCTGTTCATCCCGCCCGTCCTTCTCCTACCCCAACTAATCTACCTGGACTTCTGATTCCCTATTGGTCATTTGCTGATGTCTTTAATAAAAAGGAGGCAGAGACATTACCCCCTCATAGACCATACGACTGTCCTATCGACCTGTTACCCGGTACTACGCCTCCCCGTGGGCGTATTTACCCATTGTCCGCTGCTGAGACCCGGTCGATGTCCGAATATATTGAGGAAAATTTGGCCAGGGGATTCATCCGGAAATCTACCTCCCCGGCGGGAGCAGGCTTCTTTTTCGTAAAAAAGAAGGACGGCTCTCTCCGTCCCTGTATAGACTATAGAGGCCTTAACCAGATCACGGTGAAGAATAAGTACCCCCTTCCGCTCATTCCAGAATTATTTGATCGTCTGAGGGGGGCTAGAATCTTCACCAAACTGGACCTCCGTGGGGCGTACAACCTGGTCCGTATCCGTCAAGGGGATGAATGGAAGACTGCATTCAACACCCGGGACGGCCACTATGAATATCTGGTAATGCCCTTTGGTCTCTGTAACGCTCCTGCCGTCTTTCAAGAGTTGGTCAATGACATCTTCCGGGATCTTCTCTACTCCTGCGTAGTGGTGTACCTGGACGACATCTTGGTCTTCTCTCCGGATCTCCAGACTCACCGGAGAGACGTTCGTCAGGTCCTGCTCAGGCTCAGGCAGAATCACCTCTTCGCTAAATATGAGAAGTGCCTCTTTGAGCAGACCTCGCTTCTGTTTTTGGGCTACATTATTTCTCAGACCGGCCTTCGAATGGATCCAGAGAAACTGTCTGCCATCGAGAAATGGCCCCGACCGGAGGGGTTGAAGGCCATTCAGCGGTTCCTGGGCTTCGCCAACTACTACCGCCTCTTCATACCGCACTTCTCTTCCCGGACTGCCCCAATTTCCGCGCTCACCCGTAAGGGCACTAATCCCAGAGAGTGGCCACCCGAAGCAGAGGAGGACTTTCTTTCCTTAAAACAGGCCTTCTCTTCCGCCCCGGTGCTGCATCGCCCAGATGGCAACAAGCAGTTCTTCCTGGAGGTTGACGCATCCTCCTCTGGAGCCGGAGCGGTACTTACCCAAAAATCATCTTCCGGGAGAATGGTAACTTGTGGCTTCTTCTCCAAACTCTTCTCCTCTTCTGAGCGCAACTATTCCATAGGAGATCGAGAGTTATTGGCCATCAAGCTGGCATTGGAGGAGTGGCGTTACCTGCTCGAAGGGGCTCTTCACCCGGTAATAATTTACACTGACCACAAGAACTTGGCTTACCTCCAGCATGCCCAGAGACTTAACCCGCGCCAAGCTCGGTGGTCCTTGTTTTTTGCTCGCTTTGATTTTATTCTTCATTTCCGCCCGGCTGACAAAAACATCAAGGCGGACGCCTTGTCCCGATCCTTTCTGGTGTCTGATCTCGAGGAGGAACCGAAACACATCATCGATCCCGCCAGAGTAATGCAGGTGGCTCCCGTGAGTCTAAATCGTCTCCCTCCCGGTAAGACGTTCGTATCAGTACCTGATCGGGAGAAGATCCTACACTGGGGTCACTCGTCTAAACTAGCTGGCCACGCCGGTCAGAAAAAGACCCTCCAGCTTATTACCCGGCACTACTGGTGGCCTACCCTGCACAAGGACGTAATAGACTTTGTTTCTGCCTGTGTGTCCTGCGCCCGTAACAAGGTTCCGAGACATCTGCCAGACGGTCGCCTCCTTCCGCTCCCAGTACCTGCTGCCCCCTGGCAGCATATAGCAATGGACTTTATAACTGATCTCCCCGTCTCTGCCGGTTGTACGGTCATTTGGGTGGTCGCTGACCGCTTTTCCAAGATGGCTCATTTCGTTCCCCTGCCAGGCCTCCCGTCTGCACTCGAGCTAGCCAAAGACTTTATCCGCCACATCTTCCGTCTTCATGGCCTGCCCCTCCACATCATGTCGGATCGTGGGGTACAGTTCACCTCACGCTTCTGGAGAGCCACTTGTAAACTGCTAGACATCACCCTGGACTTCTCCTCCGCTTACCACCCACAGTCTAATGGTCAAGTGGAGCGGATCAATCAGAACCTGACCAGTTACCTCCGGCACTTCGTTAATGCCCACCATTCAGACTGGGTGGATCTCCTGCCATGGGCCGAATTTTCTTACAACAATCACGAGAGCGAATCTTCCTCCAAATCCCCGTTTTTTGTTGTCTTCGGTCAGCATCCTCGGATCCCATTTCCCGTCTCCACCTCGGTGGACAATCCGTCTGCGGAATCTCTTGTTAACAAATTTTCCTCCATATGGGAGAGTACCCGGTCCGCACTCCTTCTGTCATCCGAGCGTATGAAAAGACATGCTGACAAAAAACGCCTGGATCCTCCTCAATTCCGTCCAGGGGATAAGGTCTGGCTCTCGTCCAAGTATGTCCGGCTCAAGATTCCTTCCTATAAGTTAGGGCCTCGGTTCATCGGTCCTCTGGAGGTCATCAGTCAGATCAACCCGGTGGCCTATAAGTTGAAACTCCCGGCCAACTTGCGGATCCCTAACTCCTTCCATGTATCTCTCCTCAAACCTGTGGTACTTAACTCTTTTTCCAAGTCTACAGGTACGCCTCCTGCTCCGGTTTCCGCTGAAAACGAATTTGAGGTAGAGAACATTCTGGCCACAAAAAGGGTAAGAGGGAGGACCTTTTTTCTAGTAGATTGGAATGGGTTTGGTCCTGAAGAGAGAACGTGGGAGCCCCGGGAGAACATCCATGCCCCTCTCATCCTAGCTAAATTTCTCTCTGGCCTAAAAAAGGGGGGGCCTAAAGGGGGGGTACTGTAGCGCCGGCGTCCCTGCCCTCTGCTAGGCAGGGACGCTGTTCCCCTCACCCCTCTGCTCCGAGCCCGGCGTCCTCCTCCCGCTCTGCTGGCAGCGCGCGCTCCTTCCCGGCCACTGTGCTTAGGGCGCGCGCGCACTCCCTCCCTCTTAAAGGGGCCCCGCGCGCCATCCTAAGGAGTCCCCGGCCAATGGCCGGAGGACTTCACCATATATAAGGCACCTCCTCCAAAATGGAGGTGCCCGAGCAATGTTGTTGCACTGTTCACTACTCTGCTTCAGCCCTCAGGTCCCGTTGCCAGTTACCTGCCAGATTCCTGCCAGTTTGCTGTCTGATTCCTGCCTGATATTCTGCTTACCTGCCTGCTAGCCTGAGGTCCGACGGTCTGCCTACCAACTCCTGTCAGTCTGTCTATGGACCAGCTTGCCTGCTCACCTGGGAGCGCTCCTCTGCTACCTGCCTGCTAGCCTGAGGTCCGACGGTCTGCCCTCCAACTCCTGTCAGTCTGTCTATGGACCAGCTTGCCCGCTCACCTGGGAGCGCACATCTACTACCTGCCTGCTAGCCTACCTGGAGGCTCCGCCATCACGTGCTGTGACCACCTGCCATTCCAGAGACTCCTGCCCGCTCACCTGGGAGCGCTCATCTGCTACCTGCCTGTTAGCCTACCTGGAGGCTCCGCCGTCACGTGCTGTGACCACCTGCCATTCCAGAGACTCTCGCTTGCTCAACTGGGAGCTCACATCTACCATCTGCCTGCTAGCCTACCTGGAGGCTCTACCATCACAGGTCGTACCTACCCTTTACCCAGAGACTGCCACGGTCACTTGCCGTGACCTCCTGCCCGTTCATCCAGAGACTGCCCCGGTCACTTGCCGTGATCTCCTGCCCGTTCATCCAGAGACTGCCCCGGTCACTTGCCGTGACCTCCTGCCCGTTCATCCAGAGACTGCCCCGGTCACTTGCCGTGACCTCCAGCCCGTTCACTCAGAGACTGTCCCGGTCACCTGCTGTGACTGCCTGCCCGTCTTCCCTGGTCGCCACCCGCTCCCTTACAAGGACCGCCCCCTTGTATAGTAGCTCAGAGGTTCCGCCTCCCAGACCCGTTACACTGACCTTACTGCGTCATTACACTGTGGTCTCCTGACACATCATACTGACCTTACAGCGACATTACACTGTGATCTCCTGACACGTCATAGTGACCTTACAGCGACATTACTCTGTGATCTCCTGACACTTCATACTGACCTTACTGCGACATTACACTGTGATCTCCTGACACGTCATAGTGACCTTACAGCGAAATTACACTGTGATCTCCTGACACGTCATACTGACCATACAGCGACATTACAATGTGATCTCCTGACACATCATAGTGACCTTACTCTCACCTTTACACTGTGATTTCCTGACACATCATACTGACCTTACAGCGACATTACACTGTGATCTCCTGACACGTCATAGTGACCTTACTCTCAACTTTACATTGTGATTTCCTGACACATCATACTGACCTTACAGCGACATTACACTGTGATCTCCTGACACGTCATACTGACCTTACAGCGACATTACACTGTGATCTCCTGACACGTCATACTGACCTTACAGCGACATTACACTGTGATCTTCTGACACGTCATAGTGACCTTACTCTCAACTTTACACTGTGATTTCCTGACACATCATACTGACCTTACAGCGAAATTACACTGTGATCTCCTGACACGTCATACTGACCTTACTGCGACATTACACTGTGATCTCCTGACACGTCATATTGACCTTACAGCGACATTACACTGTGATCTCCTGACACATCATACTGATCTTACAGCGACATTACACTGTGATCTCCTGACACGTCATACTGACCTTACAGCGACATTACACTGTGATCTCCTGACACGTCATACTGACCTTACAGCGACATTACACTGTGGTCTCCTGACACGTCATACTGACCTTACAGCGACATTACACTGTGATCTCCTGACACGTCATACTGACCTTACAGCGACATTACACTGTGATCTCCTGACACGTCATACTGACCTTACAGCGACATTACACTGTGATCTCCTGTCACGTCATAGTGACCTTACTCTCAACTTTACACTGTGATTTCCTGACACATCATACTGACCTTACAGCGAAATTACACTGTGATCTCCTGACACGTCATACTGACCTTACTGCGACATTACACTGTGATCTCCTGACACATCATACTGACCTTACAGCGACATTACACTGTGATCTCCTGACACATCATACTGATCTTACAGCGACATTACACTGTGATCTCCTGACACGTCATACTGACCTTACAGCGAAATTACACTGTGATCTCCTGACACGTCATACTGACCTTACAGCGACATTACACTGTGATCTCCTGACACATCATACTGACCTTACAGCGACATTACACTGTGATCTCCTGACACATCATACTGACCTGACTGCGACATTACACTGTGATCTCCTGACACGTCATACTGACCTTACAGCGACATTACACTGTGGTCTCCTGACACATCATACTGACCTTACAGCAACATTACACTGTGATCTCCTGACACATCATACTGAACTTACTGCGACAGTACACTGTGATCTCCTGACACGTCGTACTGACCTTACTGCGACATTACACTGTGATCTCCTGACACATCATACTGACCTTACAGCGACATTACACTGTGATCTCCTGACACATCATACTGACCTGACTGCGACATTACACTGTGATCTCCTGACACGTCATACTGACCTTACAGCGACATTACACTGTGGTCTCCTGACACATCATACTGACCTTACAGCAACATTACACTGTGATCTCCTGACACATCATACTGAACTTACTGCGACAGTACACTGTGATCTCCTGACACGTCGTACTGACCTTACTGCGACATTACACTGTGATCTCTTGACACGTCATACTGACCTCACAGCGTCATTACACTGTGATCTCCTGACTCATCATACTGACCTTACTGCGGCATTACACTGTGGTCTCCTGACACGTCATACTGACCTTACAGCGAAATTACACTGTGATCTCCTGACACGTCATACTGACCTTACAGCGACATTACACTGTGATCTCCTGACACATCATACTGACCTTACTGCGATATTACACTGTGATTTCCTGACACGTCATACTGACCTTACAGCGACATTACACTGTGATTTCCTGACACGTCATACTGACCTTACAGCGACATTACACTGTGATCTCCTGACACGTCATACTGACCTTACAGCGACATTACACTGTGATCTCCTGACACGTCATACTGACGTTACAGCGACATTACACTGTGATCTCCTGACACATCATACTGACCTTACAGCGAAATTACACTGTGATCTCCTGACACATCATACTGACCTTACAGCGAAATTACACTGTGATCTCCTGACACATCATACTGACCTTACAGCGATATAACACTGTGGTCTCCTGACACGTCATACTGACCTTACAGCGACATCACACTGTGATCTCCTGACACGTCATACTGACCTTACTGCGACATTACACTGTGATCTCCTGACACGTCATGCTGATCTTACAGCGACATAACACTGTGGTCTCCTGACACGTCATACTGACCTTACTGCGACATTACACTGTGATCTCCTGACACGTCATGCTGACCTTACAGCGACATAACACTGTGGTCTCCTGACACGTCATACTGACCTTACAGCGACATAACACTGTGGTCTCCTGACACGTCATACTGACCTTACAGCGACATTACACTGTGATCTCCTGACACGTCATGCTGACCTTACAGCGACATAACACTGTGGTCTCCTGACACGTCATACTGACCTTACTGCGACATTACACTGTGATCTCCTGACCCATCATACTGACCTTACAGCGACATTACACTGTGATCTCCTGAAAAGTCATACTGACCTTACAGCGACATTACACTGTGATCTCCTGATACATCATACTGACCTTACAGCGACATTACACTGTGATCTCCTGACACGTCATACTGACCTTACAGCGACATTACACTGTGATCTCCTGACACGTCATACTGACCTTACTGCGACATTACACTGTGATCTCCTGACACATCATACTGACCTTACAGCGACATTACACTGTGATCTCCTGACACATCATACTGACCTTACAGCGAAATTACACTGTGATCTCCTGAAAAGTCATACTGACCTTACAGCGACATTACACTGTGATCTCCTGATACATCATACTGACCTTACAGCGACATTACACTGTGATCTCCTGACACGTCATACTGACCTTACAGCGACATTACACTGTGATCTCCTGACACGTCATACTGACCTTACTGCGACATTACACTGTGATCTCCTGACACATCATACTGACCTTACAGCGACATTACACTGTGATCTTCTGACACATCATACTGACCTTACAGCGACATTACACTGTGATCTCCTGACACATCATACTGACCTTACTGCGACATTACACTGTGATCTCCTGACACGTCATACTGACCTTACAGCGACATTACACTGTGATCTTCTGACACATCATAGTGACCTTACTCTCACCTTTACACTGTGATCTCCTGATACATCATACTGACCTTACTGCGACATTACACTGTGATCTCCTGACACATCATACTGACCTTACAGCGACATTACACTGTGATCTTCTGACACATCATAGTGACCTTACAGCGACATTACACTGTGGTCTCCTGACACATCATACTGACCTTACAGCGACATTACACTGTGATCTCCTGACACGTCATACTGACCTTACAGCGACATTACACTGTGATCTCCTGACACGTCATACTGACCTTACAGCGACATTACACTGTGATCTCCTGACACGTCATACTGACCTTACAGCGACATTACACTGTGATCTCCTGACACGTCATACTGACCTTACAGCGACATTACACTGTGGTCTCCTGACACATCATACTGACCTTACAGCGACATTACACTGTGATCTCCTGACACATCATACTGACCTTACAGCGAAATTACACTGTGATCTCCTGACACATCATACTGACCTTACAGCGACATTACACTGTGATCTCCTGACACGTCATAGTGACCTTACTCTCAACTTTACACTGTGATTTCCTGACATATCATACTCATAGCTCCCAATTGTCCCGCATATTGGGGGACCTTCTCGATTTTGAGCCTCAATCCCGCAGTCCCGGCTGGGACCCTCCTTCTCCCGCGCGACAGTGAGAAGCAGATGACACGCCCCCTTGTATCAGGCTACGCACCCTGTGTCTCCTCAGCCTCGCCCTGTATCATTCCAGCGTGGTTCTCCTGGACTGAGGTAATTTCAGCAGCAGCTCTGTCTTCGGTGGTCTCCGTCGTGTGACTGCAGCAGCCATAGCACCGAAGAAGCCTATACACCCAGGTACTCAGAGCAGCCACAATGGAGCACACAGGAGGCGGAGGCCCCAAGGAGACACCGTGGATTCCACAGCTAGTAATCATAATGATGTAAGGTGTCGCGCCCAGGGGATGGGGACGACTCGGTAACCGGGCCTTTGCCTGGTTTGGGGGATGTCGCGGTGGTCGGCTCCCGGGCCCGTACCCTGGGGTCGCTCTTGAAAAAGGGGATTGGAACTTGGATAAAAATAAGATAAATAGTTTGTGACGTGTGGTTTCCGGTAATGATTACCAGCGCTGCTGCAGACCTCCGGGGGTGTTGGGATGGCAGCTGAGGTGTTTCTGCTCCCCACAGGTGGAGCGGGCCCCCGGGGCAGTGTGGAGTTTGATGGTGGTGATGCTGGTGCTTGTAGTGCAGGCGGGATGGCGCAGCAAGAGTAACAGACAGAGACAGGGGATTCGCTTCAATACCTTTACTGGTGTGGATGTCAGGTACGTTGCAGGGTACTCAGTAGGATGGGTGCACTTCAGGACTTCTCCCCAGTGAGCGGGTATAAGGCCTCCTGGTCCGTGTCTGCCTCTCTGTATTCTCCTGGCCAGCCTGCAACTGGGCCTAGCTTATGTGTCGTGCTGTTCCTTCACCTGTCGCTCGGTAGTAGGACCTTCTGCTGGCAACCACTCTCCCTGGGCGCCGGGGCCTTCGTGGTTCCTGGTCCTGTGTGGTCGGCCAGGGACTTGTAGTCCTCCTGGAATGCCGGTGATCCCTACTGGGTATAAAGGGACCCTGTAGGCGCGGACCCGGTGTCAGGTTTGTATATCGGGGTGAGCCTATGATGCTCCTCTGCCCCCTCAACTCCTCTCTCCTTTCTCTTCTTGCCTTTGGCCACATTCGGGGCCCTCAGAACTCAGCAGCAGACGTGCTGCGTCTTCGCTGCTCTCAGCGTCAGCACGCTCTCAGACTCTCTGACTCTGTCTGACTCTCTCTTCTGACTGACTGCCTGGCTCCACCCTCCATATATATATCCCTATCAGGGCTCCCTCTGGTGGTATGAGGTGGAAGGGTGGAGGTGTTTGTATGTAATGAGGGCCTCTTGTGCAGAAGTCCATCCATGCAACCTTGGTCCAGTGGTACCTGTGCACAGCAAGGTGCCACAAAGGCATCCTCCCCTTCCCCCTATTACACGGACCAGCCTGCATCCAGACCCTGAGAACAAGTGAGTGCAATGTTCCCTCCACTCCATGTAACAGGTCCAGGATGCACTCCTAGTTAGTGATGAGTGAGCATGCTCGGAGCTCGGCGAGTATTTCCGGGGTTGTTCGGGCGGGAGCTCGGGTCCCCTCCCTGCATGTTTGGCGCTCTTTAGAGAGCCAGTGAACAGCGTTATCAGGTGTATATCAGACCTGGCGCCGCCATGCTCGTCACAGTCACTCCGGATCAGACAGTGTAGGGAGAGCTGCTGCTGCGTCAGGGAGAGATTCTCTTGTGTATTAGGTAGTGTAGGGAGAAAAACCGTACATTACACATATCCATCTTAACAAACAGTCCTTCTGAGGTCTAATCCATCTGCAGAGATATCAGGCAGGCAGTGTATATAGGCAGGCAGGCAGTGTATATAGGCAGGCGGTGTATATAGCAGACTGCAGTGCATATAGCACAAGAGGCTCCATTCCAGTTCTGCCTTCTGCTGCTGTTAGATATTTCTATACAAAGGCCCAGGTCTCAGGGGCCCGGAATAATTTTCTTTGGATCTTAATCCTCATTACTTGCTTAAATAGCAATCCAGAGAACACGTTTTTCTGCGAAATTTGCTTGTTGGCGCTGCAGAATACAGCCAGGTCCTTTCCATATTACAGAGCTAGAAATCCAGCTATTTAAAACTGTGTTTTCTCCATCACACGGATCACATATACGTTGTCAGAAAATTCTGCCATTTCTGGCCTCCATTGAAATTTTGTTTCAGTGTGTCAGTGAAGCAATTGACACCAGTTTGCTGTTAAAAATAGTTACCTACAGGCCAGGAATTTAAAACTGTGGGCGTCCGTCACACGTATCACATATCACTGCGGTTCAAATCCAGCCATTTGTACTGAACATGGAAAATATTGTCCTCCATTTAAAATGGGCAAAGCACGTGGCAAGGGACGGGGAACTGGACGTGATGGTGATGGTGCATGCAGAGGCGGAGGCCGTGGGCAAGCTGAAATTGTGCCACAACAAACACCCACATCTTCTCGCCCGACCTTCCTGTCCCAATTTCTAGGGGACCGCAGAACACCACCATTGAACCCAGAGCAGTGTCAAAAGGTTGTTGGGTGGATAGCCGATAATGTCTCCAGTCACTTAGCCACCACCACCACCACCCTGTCTTCCACACGGTCAAGTCTCAGTAGCCGTGAGTCTGGACCGCATATTCCTCACCCTGATCCTCCTTCCTCCCACCATGCCGAGTACCCAGAGACAACTGATCCCACACTTGGACACTCTGAAGAGCTGTTCACTTTTCCATTTATAGATTCGGGCCTCTCGCCAGGTCCACTTGAAGCGGGGCAAGAGGAGATCGCGTGTAGCGATGCCCAAATATTTGAGCAGCCACGGTCACATGAAAGCGATGGTGGGAAAGTGTCACAAGAGGTGGACGATGATGAGACACAATTGCCAGAAAGTCAGGAGGAGGACCAGGGTGCGGAAGTGGAAGACGAAGTGGTGGACGATATAGTAACTGACCCAACCTGGCAGGCGGACATGCAGAGCGAGGACAGCAGCACACAGGGGGAGAGAGGCAGAGCACCCCAACAGGCAGGAAGAAGCAGTGTGGTGGCCGCAGACAGAAGGCAGGCAACCGTTCCCCGTAACACCAACACGAAGAAAGTTGCCAGTACAATTGTTAGGTCTTCCCGAGTCTGGTTGTTTTTTAAAGACTCTGCCAATAACCCCAAAAAGGCCATTTGCACCACCTGCCATGCCAGCATCTGCAGGGGTAGCAAAACGACCAGCCTGACCACCACCAGCATGATCAGGCACATGACAGCAAAGCACCCAACTTTGTGGACCGAACCCCAGGGTCCAGGAAAAGTGTCTGCAGGTCACACCACTTCTTCTTCCGCTGTTGTGCTTGCCAGCCAATCCTCTGTCCATGGCACATGCGAAGATGCCTCCTGCCCTGCACCTGTCATTGCACACTCTGAACTAGCACCATCAGCAAGCACGTCCTTGTCCCAGCGCAGCTTTCAGTTGTCCATACCCCAGTCCTTGGAACGCAAGCGCAAATACGGAGCCAACGCCCCACAGGCTACACTACTAAATTCACATATTTCGCGACTGCTTGTGCTCGAAACTTTGCCTTGTAGGCTCATGGAGACAGAAGCTTTCCACAACCTGATGGTGGTGGCCGTCCCTCGGTCCCCGGCCGCCACTATTTCTCCCGGTGTGCCGTCCCTGCATTACACAAGCACGTGTCCCACAACATTAGCCGTGCCCTCAGCAACGCAGTTACTGGGAAAGTCCACCTAACCACGGACACGTGGACAAGTGATTGTGGGCAGGGATGGTACATCTTGCTGATGGCACACTCGGTTAACATAGTGGAAGCCGGGACCCAGTCGGACCTTGGGACGGAACACGTCCTCTCGACACCGAGGATTGCGGGCCCTGGGTCAATCAGGGTTTCGCCCACATTCTACAGTTCCTGCACCTCCTCCTCCTCCTTCTCTTCAGCATACATCTCCAAAATGACCATATCAGTCGCAAGCTGGAAGAACTGCAGCACTGCCTCGGCCAAGCGGCAACAGGCTGTGCTGAAGCTAATATGCTTGGGTGACAAACCGCACAATGCTGAAGAGTTGTGCACAGCTGTGAAAAAGCAGGCAGATCTGTGGCTCACACCGCTGACCTTACAGCCAGGCATGGTCGTGTGTAACAATGGCCGGAACCTGGTGGTGGCTCTGAGGCGAGCTCACACACGTACCATGCCTGGCCCATGTGCTTAACCACTGCCGGATCTGCTTGTCAAAGTATGCCGCCTGTGTGCCCATTTTAGAAAGTCACCTACAGCTTCCGCCGCCCTTGCCGTGTTTCAGCAGCGTTTGCAGCTTCCGGCTCACCGACTGGTGTGTGAAGTCCCCACGAGTTGGAACTCTACATTGCAGATTTTGGGAAGGATTTGTGAGCAGAAGAGGGCAGTTGTTGACTACCAGCATCAACAAGCCCGTCAGTATTCAATTCAGACTCCACACATAAGACCTCAGGAGTGGACATGGATGTCAGACATATGTACCATCCTCCAAAACTTTGAGGACGCCACCAAGATGGTGAGCGGCGATGACGCCATAATTAGCATCACCATCCCGCTTCTCTGTCTTCTGAAACGCTCTCTGCTCACAATCAAAGAGGAGGCATTGCAGGCGGAGCATGATGAGATGGAGCAAGGAACCAAACAGGGTGATTACATACAGCCCAGCCTCATCTCATCCCAACGTGGATTGGGTGACAATGAGGAGGAGGAGGAGCTAGTTTCATGCGCTATAGATGATACTACCTGCACAACTGTCATACCGTCTGTTCAGCGTGGATGGCCTGAGGACAAGGAGGAGGAGGAGAGCATGGTCAGTCGTCCTCTTGGTGACGACACGGAAGTCTTGCCTGTTAGCAGTCTGGCACGTATGGCTGAGTTTATGTTACGCTGCCTTTCCCGTGACCCTCGCGTTCTCCAAATTTTGGGTGACAGTCATTACTGGTTGGTGACACTTCTAGACCCACGCTACAAGGAGAACTTTATATCTCTTATTCCTGAGGTGGACAGGTCTACTAAAATGGGGCAGTACCAGAAGGCCCTTGCTGCGGAATTATGAAAAAAATTCCCATCTGAAAATGCTGGTGGCAGAGGTCACAGTTCGTTGGACAACCAAGGAGTACAGGCAAGAGAGACACAACTCCAATCCAGCAGAGGCAGGGGAACACTGTCAAAGTTCTGGGAGAGTTTTCTCAGCCCCTCCCATCGCACAGGTCCTGAGGCGCGGGGTACACTCACAAGAAGTGCAAAGTTTGGGAAGATGGTGAGGGAGTACCTTGCCGACCGTACCAACTTCCTCCATGATTCCTCTGTGACTTATAATTATTGGGTATCCAAGCTGGATACGTGGAATGAACTGGCTCTCTACGCCTTGGAGGTCCTGGCCTGCCCTGCCACCAGCATTTTATCAGAGCGGGTTTTCAGTGCCGCTGGTGGAATTATAACCGATAGGCGCATCCGCCTGTCATCTGAAAATGCTGACAGGGTGACTCTTATAAAAATGAACAAGGGCTGGATTGGGCCAGACTTCTCAACATCACCGAATGATAGCAGCGTAACATAAACTCCAATCCAGTGTCTTTTTTTGGGAGGAGTATTCCCATGCACCTTTTCACACCCACACATGGGTATACGCTTCCTGATTTTGGCTATTTGCTCTTGTCCTCCTCTTTCTCCTCATCCTCCATCACCATATCATTCACCGCCATATCTACCATACCACCTCCTGTAAGGCAGCGCTCGTCATCATACTGGGGGTAACTCGCTTCGCTGCGTCAATCAATGCACACGTGCAATGTCTTTACGTTTTTCACACAGTGTTGCAGTTTATTATGGCACTTCATAAACCGCTGTTCACACACAGTTCATCTTAGTCCGCCGCCGGCAGGTTTACACACATAAACAATTCATGAGCCAAGTGGCACACCGGCCCACTTGCTCCAGGGTACAGCTTACGGCAAGGTAATAAAGTAGCAATGTTCATATCACAATGTCCATATAGCACCGGGTATTACCTTTGCCGGGTATAGCTGTCTCAGTCCGTTATTCTGCCACCACTGTGGCTCTGCGGATTCCCAGGTAGGGGTCTCCAGCCGTCGTTCCCTCAAAGGCCACTGACATCCACACAGGATCCAGGCTCTGCCTTCCAGGACTCTTACTCAAGCCGGCTCTCCCTCAAAGGCCACTGACATCCGCACAGGATCCAGGCTTGACCTTTCAGGTACCAGGCTTCACTTCAAAGCCGCTGCCTTCCAAGGCCACTAGCATCCGCACAGGATCTAGTCTTTGCCTTCAGGCTGCCAGGCTTCACGGTATCACGGTATCCCACACACATGGGGAACAGGCCTCACGCCTCTCACACCGAACACACCTGTCTCAAATTAAGCAGGTTTATATATGCTGTGCACAGACAGCCTCATACTGACAGGACCTTGCTGATGTCACAGTCATGTGATCAGTCAGCTGTGTGTATAGGTCCTGTGTGCTGTCCCAGTCATGTATACAGAGCTTTACTGTGCATGCAGGACCTGGGTGATGTCACAGTCATGTGACCAGTCAGATAAAGGGGAAGGTACATGGTCCAGTAAGCACATCCTGGACCATTTACAGTAATGCTAGCAACCTGCTGCATTACATATCCCCCCTCTCTGTTCAAACTTGTGGGGTTGAACACATAATATACACAATAACATTATAACCCCCAGCTCACATATAGACCATGAACTTTACAATTGTGCTACTCAGCCCCTTAGTCAATGACATTAGCCCATTCCTTAGGGACCTACCATTTGTCACTGTCACTGACTTCGTCAGGTCACCTTTCCGGGTCGTAACTTTGTCAGGTCTCCCCCGCTCCCAGCGGTCAATACAGCAGCGCAACTCGCATGCCCCGGTATCTAAGGTCCGGTTCGACTCCGTACTGTCCCGTCCTCTATTGGGTCGTTTGTATGGGCTGCTCAAACCGGAGTTACTGGAGGTCTCACTACCTCTAAACCCACGCCCACTACTCTCAGGACATCCTAAAAGGTCCCTAACTTCAGCTGTAGCTGTTCTGTTATTTAGGGGGCCCTTTCTCTGTCGGGTCTCACTATTTCTAGACGGCTTCCATCTTCTGCTGCTCAGATGATGCTGTCTATCTACTCGCAGTCTAGCGAGATTCAATTGTTCTACCTCCTGCAGGCAGGTCACTCGGTACTCAATCAGCATGCGTATATATTCTAGGCTTTCTTCTGTTCCTACAGCGGAAAAGGACACCATGCCGTCTTTGTCTGGTATCCAGTCCTGTTGATCACGTGGACTGCTTACTTTCACCACACCAGACTTCTTGACCATCATCTGCATGGCTCGACCGCTTCTCCCAATGAGCTTTCTCACCAGAACATGAGGCACCCGGATGACCTCTTCACGCATACTGTGAGCTTTTCTCCTAAGCTCCAGTTGTCTAACGGCTTGTTCCGTCTTCAACCGGAGAAACCGCTTCGTGCGAACACATCGCCAGTGCATGTCACTTAGGATAGCCACCCTCTTCACTGTGACTTTGGTCGTGGACAGGACCACCAGCTGTTTAGTTTCTGAGGTCAAGTAGACCTTACAGGCTCCCACAGCCTTCTTAAACTCTTCATGCACGGACTCACGGGTGCATTCTTCCCTCAAGTCCTCGGGTACTTCTACGAGGCACTTGTACCGAGACGTTTCGGTCTCACCAGTGGTTTCCAGACGATCAACCAGCTCAGGTTTCAGGAACAACTGACTTCCAGCTTCTTCACCCTGGATGCTTCCCCTGAGCTGACTCACAGCTACCACTTCACAACTTTTCGTCTTGACCACCTCCACTTCACCTTTATCTTCCAACACCATACTTTTAGCTCTCCTCAGGTCCTCCTTCTCAGGGTCTAAGGGAGTAAGTGCAACTTGTTTGCCTTTTCCCTTCTCCAAGGAGACCTCGTTCACCACGTGACACTTTGCTAGGCGACCTTTGAGCTCTAAAACTTCTCCTTCCAGCTCAGTTACTCGCCTCTCAGCGGCCCGTCTCTGAAGCTCTTCCTGCTTCAACTGCTCTTCCAGCAGCAGAGCTCTCTCAGACCTCTCCGTCTCCAATGTGCCCACTCGGCTCTCAATAGCCAGTCTCTCACGCTTCTCTTGCGTCCACTGGGTTTGTAGCAACTCCTTGAGCTCCCTGATCTCGGCTCTTACTTCCACCGAATCATCCAAGCTCGCATCACTCGAGGAGGTATCTGCTTCACACCTCCCCTCACCAGCGGCCAACTCCTGGCCCTGGTCTGTGGATTCTCCGACAGACTCCTCCATCTTTTTCCGCTCAGCTTCCATCTTGCTGACGGTTTCTTTAAGGTACGCCTCCGCCTTCTGGAGAGCATCACAGGACATCTGTAGCTCCTTCACCTGAGCTTCCAGATCTAGGGTCTTTCCCCGGAGACCATCATTCTCCTCACGGGTGTCTTGCAGAGTGGTCTCAACCGCTTGGTGCACTTGCTCTGCACCCACCTTATCCTCCTCTAGTTTCTCCTTCACCTTGAGGAGACCCTCATAATCTCTCTTACTCTGTTGCAGTTCCCTACTGCGTTCACCACACTCCTTCTTGGAGTCACACAGCTCCTGGTTGAGCTGTTTGCGCAGTCGTTCTAGGATTTGTTCGCGTCTAGAAACACCATTCTGCCGCGCCTCCTTCTCAAGCTTCAACTGCAAAACCTCTTCCTGGATTTTGCGGCGGTCCTCCTTAATTGCGTAGAACATTTCCTTCCACTGGTTAATTTCCTCGTTGCTTCCCTTTAGATCTCGCTGTAAGTCCTTCACAAGCTGGAGTATTTTCTGCTGTACAGACTCCAGGTTCAGCTGGTCTGAGGACACGTTCCCCAGGTTTCCACATAATTGCTGCCCATCACTCTGACCCTGCTGGCCGATAGGTTCCAGCTCTTGGTCACGACTGGCCGCCTCCCCTTCCAGGGCTGTCAGATCCTTCTGACTCGGTACCGTACCGGAGGTTGCTACTGGCAACGTCACCTCCTCTTCTACCTCTAATGGAGGATCCACACTTGAAGCAAAGGCACACAGTACTACCCTCTCTTTATTTTTATTTTCAGCCAAGTCTACAGGAGCAACCTTTTTGTGGCCCTTGCGCCGTCTACGAGATGGGGACTCTCTCACCACGTCTAGCCCCTCCTGACTGAACTCACTTTTTACTTTCATAGTGTCACAGTCAACTACGGGGTCTGTGTCACTCCCCATGGTGTTGTGGACTAACAGGTCACCTCCCACTTTGACGTCACCCCCTTCTACTGGAGTTACCCCGTTATCAACGGTCACATTGTCATTTTTAGGAGGCACCAACCCACCAACAGTAACAATTTTCAGTTTTCTACACTCCACACTCTTGTGAAAATCCGCCCCTTTTTTAGACTCCGCCCCCTTTTTAACAACCACACCGGCAGGGTAATTTTTACACAAAAAATCTGCAGTAGTCTTAGGACTCAGTTCACAACATCTCTTACCACCTCCCTGGGCACTCTGGGACAACACTGGCGCCCCCGGAGAGTCCATAGAATGGTCCACTGCAGCCATTCCATATGGTGCCCACAGCTCCTGCGGTTCCTGCACCATGTCCAGAAAAAGTTTCCCAAATACCTGCTCCGGTCCCAACCGGTCCTTCAACCGCTCAATAGCTCCAGACAGATCTGCTGCTTTGCTCACAGCCATCGCGGTACACTGTTCACACTAGCACTTCATCGCTCTCCCGGAAAAATTTTCGTGGCCCCACCAAGCCACCGCAAAACCGGATTTGAGTGCGATGAGAATCTTCGCAACCCCGCCGAGTTGCCGCAAGATGCTTTATACTTCGTGAGCCCCGCCGAGCCACAGCAAACCAGGTTTGAGTGCGACGCCAATCTTCGCAACCCCGCCGAGTTGCCGCAAGATGCTTTATCCACACTCGTCGTCCTGTGCCGTTGCCCCTAGCAACCGGGGTTGTCGTTGCCACTAGCAACCGGGCTGCCGTTGCCCGCACTCTCGAACCATATGTAAGGCAGCGCTCGTCATCATACTGGGGGTAACTCGCTTCGCTGCGTCAATCAATGCACACGTGCAATGTCTTTACGTTTTTCACACAGTGTTGCAGTTTATTATGGCACTTCATAAACCGCTGTTCACACACAGTTCATCTTAGTCCGCCGCCGGCAGGTTTACACACATAAACAATTCATGAGCCAAGTGGCACACCGGCCCACTTGCTCCAGGGTACAGCTTACGGCAAGGTAATAAAGTAGCAATGTTCATATCACAATGTCCATATAGCACCGGGTATTACCTTTGCCGGGTATAGCTGTCTCAGTCCGTTATTCTGCCACCACTGTGGCTCTGCGGATTCCCAGGTAGGGGTCTCCAGCCGTCGTTCCCTCAAAGGCCACTGACATCCGCACAGGATCCAGGCTCGACCTTTCAGGTACCAGGCTTCACTTCAAAGCCGCTGCCTTCCAAGGCCACCAGCATCCGCACAGGATCTAGTCTTTGCCTTCAGGCTGCCAGGCTTCACAGTATCACGGTATCACGGTATCCCACACACATGGGGAACAGGCCTCACGCCTCTCACACCGAACACACCTGTCTCAAATTAAGCAGGTTTATATATGCTGTGCACAGACAGCCTCATACTGACAGGACCTTGCTGATGTCACAGTCATGTGATCAGTCAGCTGTGTGTATAGGTCCTGTGTGCTGTCCCAGTCATGTATACAGAGCTTTACTGTGCATGCAGGACGTGGGTGATGTCACAGTCATGTGACCAGTCAGATAAAGGGGAAGGTACATGGTCCGGTAAGCACATCCTGGACCATTTACAGTAATGCTAGCAACCTGCTGCATTACACTCCTCTACGTGTCTTGCAAGGGGCATTGGAGGTCCTTAAAATTTTTGGCAGCTGTTGCTTCACTGCATAGGCAAACAGTATGGGAGACCCACTTACTAATAATGGGAACATTGTTTTTAGGAGGCCCTCCGACCTCTATGTCTCTTGCAAGGGGCATTGGAGTTCCTTCAAATTTTTGGCAGCCCTTGCAGTCACTGCATACACAATAACAGTATAGGAGACCCACTTGTTAATAATGGGAACAACAAAGTATAGCCGGCTGATGGCTCTCTAACAATGGCGAGGGCCAACATCTGGCCCTTTAAGAATAGTAAAGGTTGTCTGATGGCCCTATAAAAATAGGCTTTGTGACTTTCAGAGTCCCTCCTTCATAAATGAAACAGCATGTGTCTGATGATGTGTCACACACTCCATGGCCAGATAAGGTTGTATAATGTTAAAATGACATTTCCCGGTGAACGCATTTGTCTTGGTTGAAAGCAATAGAAAAGTGCAAAAACGCTTCAAAAACGCTACGTGTGAACATAGCCCAAGGTGTAGAGGAGCATTTTTATTTTTGGTTATTTATTTTGCCTTATACACAAGTCCTTACCCTGGAAAGGATTTTCCTTAACATATTTCCCAGGAAAATCCATTTAGGTTTTGTTTTTGTATGTGTTATTGTGAGTCTGTAAAAGTGGCGTAATACTCTGACCACGTTGTTGACAGCAGTGACCTGGGGGTCAGAAATGCTTCCAGGGGTCTTCCCCATGCTGTTCCCATGCCACTTGAGCACTGTTCCCATCGATTTGGGCAATTTTTAGGCCTTTGCAGACCGCCGGGGGGCTGCCTGAAAAATGCTCGCCCATCACTACTCCTAGTATCTGCCCGGCCTCACCTGCACATGTAGCAACTCTGTGTGATACATTGTAGTAGTGTGACAATATATAGGACTGCAGGTGAGCTAACAATTCACTACCCAGAATCAGCGCAGCCACAAGTGACCAACTCGGCCCCGCAACATTACCTGTAACACTGACTGCAGCCGTACCCACCAACACATCCATGCTGGGCAAAAGTTGTAATATGACAGTCTGCGCTTTACATAGGACTGCAGATAAACTTACTGCATTCTCGCATTATGAGAACTGTACTAACAAGTAAAAAAAAATAAATAAATGACACAACCGCTGCACTCCTAATGGAAAAATGTAGCCGGAAGCTTCATCGCATGTCCGCAGTGTGTTTTCTGTTATTCTACATAGGACTGCATTAAATATTCTACACTTATGAGTTAAAAAAAACGAATTCAGCTCTGCTGCATCTCTATCAATAGCCATACAGGAATAATAATGTGTTCTGCATTACTCAGGAAGATGTATTGCTATATGCATTGTAATATACATATACAAACACAATGTGGGCATATCATAGAATGGTAGAGTTGGAGGGTCCTCCAGGGTCCTCGTGTCCACCCCCGGCTCAAAGCAGGATTCAGTAGATCATCTCAGACAGATGTCGGTCCGGCCTCTGAAGACGTCCATTGAAGGGGAACTCACCACCTCTCGTGGCCGCCTGTATGTACTGTATAGCCCTGTACAGTGTGTGTATACCGCCTGTATATACTGTATACACCTCTCGTGGCCGCCTGTATATACTGTATAGCCCTGTACAGTGTGTGTATACCGCCTGTATATACTGTATACACCTCTCGTGGCCGCCTGTATGTACTGTATAGCCCTGTACAGTGTGTGTATACCGCCTGTATATACTGTATACACCTCTCGTGGCCGCCTGTATGTACTGTATAGCCCTGTACAGTGTGTGTATACCGCCTGTATATACTGTATACACCTCTCGTGGCCGCCTGTATGTACTGTATAGCCCTGTACAGTGTGTGTATACCGCCTGTATATACTGTATACACCTCTCGTGGCCGCCTGTATGTACTGTATAGCCCTGTACAGTGTGTGTATACCGCCTGTATATACTGTATACACCTCTCGTGGCCGCCTGTATGTACTGTATAGCCCTGTACAGTGTGTGTATACCGCCTGTATATACTGTATACACCTCTCGTGGCCGCCTGTATGTACTGTATAGCCCTGTACAGTGTGTGTATACCGCCTGTATATACTGTATACACCTCTCGTGGCCGCCTGTATGTACTGTATAGCCCTGTACAGTGTGTGTATACCGCCTGTATATACTGTATACACCTCTCGTGGCCGCCTGTATGTACTGTATAGCCCTGTACAGTGTGTGTATACCGCCTGTATATACTGTATACACCTCTCGTGGCCGCCTGTATGTACTGTATAGCCCTGTACAGTGTGTGTATACCGCCTGTATATACTGTATACACCTCTCGTGGCCGCCTGTATGTACTGTATAGCCCTGTACAGTGTGTGTATACCGCCTGTATATACTGTATACACCTCTCGTGGCCGCCTGTATGTACTGTATAGCCCTGTACAGTGTGTGTATACCGCCTGTATATACTGTATACACCTCTCGTGGCCGCCTGTATGTACTGTATAGCCCTGTACAGTGTGTGTATACCGCCTGTATATACTGTATACACCTCTCGTGGCCGCCTGTATGTACTGTATAGCCCTGTACAGTGTGTGTATACCGCCTGTATATACTGTATACACCTCTCGTGGCCGCCTGTATGTACTGTATAGCCCTGTACAGTGTGTGTATACCGCCTGTATATACTGTATACACCTCTCGTGGCCGCCTGTATGTACTGTATAGCCCTGTACAGTGTGTGTATACCGCCTGTATATACTGTATACACCTCTCGTGGCCGCCTGTATGTACTGTATAGCCCTGTACAGTGTGTGTATACCGCCTGTATATACTGTATACACCTCTCGTGGCCGCCTGTATGTACTGTATAGCCCTGTACAGTGTGTGTATACCGCCTGTATATACTGTATACACCTCTCGTGGCCGCCTGTATATACTGTATAGCCCTGTACAGTGTGTGTATACCGCCTGTATATACTGTATACACCTCTCGTGGCCGCCTGTATATACTGTATAGCCCTGTACAGTGTGTGTATACCGCCTGTATATACTGTATACACCTCTCGTGGCCGCCTGTATATACTGTATAGCCCTGTACAGTGTGTGTATACCGCCTGTATATACTGTATACACCTCTCGTGGCCGCCTGTATATACTGTATAGCCCTGTACAGTGTGTGTATACCGCCTGTATATACTGTATACACCTCTCGTGGCCGCCTGTATATACTGTATAGCCCTGTACAGTGTGTGTATACCGCCTGTATATACTGTATACACCTCTCGTGGCCGCCTGTTCCACTCATTGATCTCCTCACTGTCATACAGTGTCTTCTAATATCTAATCTGTGTCTCCCATTTAGTTTCATCCCATTGCTTCTAGTCTTTCCTTGTGCAAATGAGAATAAAGATGATCCTTCTACAATGTGACAGCCCTTGACATATTTGTAGACAGCTATTAAGTCTCCTCTCAGTCTTCTTTTTTGCAAGCTAAACATTCCCAAATCCTGCAACCGTTCCTCATAGGACATGGTTTGCAGACCAGTCACCATTCTGGTCGCTCTTCTCTGAACTTGCTCCAGTTTGTCTATGTCTTTTTTAAAATGTGGTGCCCAAAACTGTACACAGTATTCCAGATGAGGTCTGACCAAAGAGGAGTAAAGACCGATAATGACTTCACGTGATCTAGACTGTATGCTTCTGTTAATACATCCCAGAATTGTATTTGCCTTTTTTGCTGCTGCATCACACTGTTGACTCATGTTCAGTCTATGATCTATTAGTATACCTAAGTCTTTTTCACATGTACTGTTGCTTAGCTCTATTCCTCCAATTCTGTATATGCTTTTTTCATTTTTATTGCCCAGATGTAGTACTTTGCATTTTTCCTTGTTAAAAACCATTCTGTTGGTTGCTGCCCACATCTCCAGTTTATTTAGGTCTTTTTGAATCCTCTCTCTCTCTTCTCTAGTATTAGCTATCCCTCCTAGCTTTGTGTCATCAGCAAATTTAATCAGTTTACCCTCAATTCCTTCATCTAAATCATTGATAAAGATGTTGAACAATACAGGTCCCAGGACAGAGCCCTGTGGTACCCCACTTGAGACATTCATCCAGCTGGATGTGAAGCCATTTGTGACCACTTTTTGAGTCCGATTACTAAGCCAGTTATGAATCCACCTAACAGTTGCCTGGTCCATTCCATACTTGGTCATTTTTTCAATAAGGATGGTGTGAGATACTTTGTCAAATGCTTTGCTGAAGTCAAGATATACTATATCGACAGCATTTCCCTGATCCACCCAGTCAGTGATTCTGTCATAGAAGGAAATTAAGTTAGTCTGACATGACTTGTTAGTTACAAACCCATGCTGACTCTGGTTAATCACTTCATTCTTATCCAGGTACTTACATACATGTTGTTTAATAATTTGTTCAAAGATCTTTCCTGGTATAGAAGTCAGACTCACCGATAGCCGTGGTCCTAGTAATAAATATGGCCGTGGTCCTAGCAATAAATAGTATAACAGCTTCTTCCTCATCAGTGATTTGGGTATTGCGTTGCTTGATCTTAGAAAGCTTAATGTTGAACGCTCGTGCAACTGCTTCTCACGTTCCAGGAGTAAGTAACTCGATCGCTGACGCTCTTTCTCGTTTCCAGTGGGATCGATTCCGGTTGTTGGCGCCCGACGCAGTCGTGAAGGGGTTGGGTGTGTCCACGGGAGTTATGGAACTTGGCATTCGAGCAGCCCAATTGGTGATTGGCGCATCGCTGTCAAGTAGTACGTGGTCAAGTACCAGTTCACGGAGGTTTTTAGGAGCAGTTTAGGAAGTTTGGGTTTAGTCCCGTTCAGTTCTGCTCCCCATTCCTTCTGGATAGGGGCAGCTACGGAAGCAGCTGTATGCGGCTTGAGTCCAGAAACTGTAAAGATGATTGATAGGTGGGAATCACGCCGTTTTTTGTCATATGTGAGGCCGGAAGCGGTAGTTACAGTAAACTAATAGTGTTCAGTGTTTATTATTACTAATCTGTTGTCTCTATGCAGGTCCCCCCTTCTTGGTCTCGATAATGGGACATTCATATGTTCATTGGGGCGCGATTCGAGCCGATGTGGAGGCAGGTGACTGGAGGCAGACCGGGTTTTCAAGAGACAAGGCCATGGTTCGAGACTCAGTTTTCGGGGCATAGGGTGGGGCAGGGTGTTGGGGGAAGTGTATAATTTTGTGCGCTTGGACCGACCCCCGGACATATTATGTTTACATTTAGGGGGAACGATCTAGGGGTCCGTCCCTGTAGGGAATTAATACGGGACATGAAGCACCATTTTCTTCGTATTTGGACATCTTTTCCGGGTCTAGTGACGGTCTGGTCTGACATTGTTCTGAGGAAAGTTTGGCAGAAGGCACGATCAGCGGAAAAGATAAATAAGGCTCGGAAGAAGGTTAATAGGGCGATTTCAAATTTTCTGTCTCGAAACGGGGGGGTTGCAGTAAGGTAGATGATTTGGAAGATAGCTCAGGAAAGTTTTGGCAGAAAGACGGGGTACACCTTAACGAGGTGAGGATAGATTTATGTACTCTAGCACTGGAAGTGGGCATTGATCAAGCCTTCTTCTTAAAGGAGAAGGGGGTCTCGACCATTTGAGGAGGTCAAACTCTCTTGTGGTGGCATGTATCAAGGTCCTTGAAGTTGGTAAAATTTGTTCAGGGGATTCATCAAGACTTGGATCCCTTGGGATACCTTGGCTTTGGGTCTGGTAATTTCTGGGGCTTACGGTAAAAGGAATGCCGGGCTCCTGCTTTGGCGGTTATCCGTTTATAAACCCTTTGGGGTTATGGGTGCTCCTGAGCCTGTGGTAGCGGTCGGGAGTAATTCTTGGCTAGTTAATTTGTGGTCCCCAGATTTCGGAACTTCAAGGACCTTAGCACGTGTTCTCTTATTAATGTTTTCCATGTTTGTATTGTTTATAATAAAGGCCACTGTGGCCGAGATTTATCCAACCTTATGAGTTTGTGGTTCTTTGGAAAACGTTGTAAAGGGGTTGGGTAGGTTAAGGGTTCAAGAGGGGATTAGGGGGATAAAAGGTAGGTTCAATGGACCACACTGCTAGTTGACAATGCCAGCGTCATGTAATAGTTCACTGCACGCAGGCCGTCAGGTTCTCGGCAGGGCAAGTCTTGTTTAGAGGACGATGCTCCACAGAGAACAATGATCTTTTTACCCAATGAACGAGCGTTTTGCTAATTCATTGGCTGATCAGCAGCCTGTTTACACTAATTCATTGGGTGATCAGCAGCCTGTTTACACTGAAAGAATATATCTTAAGGCTTGTTCAGCGATAATTATCTTTCTGTATAAATGCAGCTAAATTTGCAGTGAAGTGATTGGAGTAATTGCCTTGTGTGCAAAAAAAACTCCCTCAGGGCTCATGCACACGTCCAACTATATCGGACAGGTGCTATCTGTAGTTTTCACGGGTAGCACTCGTATCCATGATATTCTATAGGGTCAATTTTTTCCTTGGACTGAGTGGTCCGAGGAAAAGATCAGTGACATGTCAGATTTTGATCAATCATCAAACTCAGTGACATGTTCATACACATGGCATGAACCTCAGAGCTCAGAGACTGTCTGCAGTGCTATCAACGTGACATCACCGCTGCAGCTGATCAGCAGACACCCAGAGCAGTGGCATAGGTTTAGCCCTGAGATGGGTAAGTGGAGCACGGTTGAGCTCATTTCTACAAACAGCTGAGCCTGGAGGGGATGAGATCTTTAAGCCTCATAGGCCTGTGACATTATATCACAGCCTCGCATCTGCTGCAGAGGAGAACTGGTTACACAAGCGCCGGCTCCAGAACATGTGCCGACCCGCGGGACATTCTACAGGGGAGAGACGCTACCTCTGCTCTATCCCCATACTGCCCAACTACCTCTGGTGGAGAAGCCCTCTACACTGAGTCTACGACTATGAAGTGCTGTGAGGTCCCAAAAATACAAAACCTGTATCTGTCTCCAGCCAAACGGTTTGACGTGCCAATGCCCAAACTGCAACTTGTCCAATTGTTGGTATTATCCGGTAAGAAGAAGGAGAATGGGCAATCAGAGATCCGACATGGAAGAAAACACCAAGAAATCCTGAGCCTGCCGAGGCCAAAGGAACATCCGCCTGTGCCAACAGGCGACAGCTGACATCATGAGCAGTAGCCACGAGCCCGTCCACGGCTACCTGTAGGCCTTCGCCACTAACTATTTCTACATTCAGGGCGGAATCGGCTCATATAGGTGGCGGACGATCACTTTTTGTGTTTTCCACTATGAGTGATACAGTCAATCATCTGGACACAGGGTCCTGAAGGTTTGGCTCGGTCTAGTGGAGTATTGTGAGAGTAGTCCTATATTCCCCACGTAAAACTACTTATAACACTTAAGCCATAGGTAAAGGTGAGCATGAACCAGAAGCGAAGGTGAAACGGAGCATGGATTAGCAAGGACCAGAACAGCCGGGTATGCAGGATGGCAGACAAATAAGCAGAGCAGGTAGTACAGAGGGAGCTGAGCCAAGTGTGCAGATTCATAAGGGAATGATACCTGTGTAGGAAACTGGTATGTCCAGCAGAGACGTAATTATGGTAATCAGAGAATTGCAGGCTGGTATTGTCCAGCAGGGAAATCATTAATAGCAGCAATATATGCAAACTGGAATTTGCAGAGAAGAAATGGTTAACTGTAGAAGTATAGGCAAACAGGAGACTCATTTAAAGACATCCATTACCTTGGTTGCAGAGGCCAGGTGTGTACAGCACCGAGAACAGTTGAAAGAAGTTGGTAACTTGCTTGCTGAGAGGTTGGTGTGAACACTCGGGAAAGCTGGATGGAGCCTGGATATAACGCTTCTTGTAGCATGGGAGTCACGAGTACAGGAGGAGATGACAGATGTGGCTGGAGCTCAGCCAGAGATCTCCAGGTTATGGATAAATTGTGCAGTCCCTGAATATGGCCCCCGGACACTGCTTCTTCTCAGTGGATTAATTCATGTTGTATCACTGAACTGCACAGAAATGTGGAAATGCCGAGCCCGGACTTGTGACTCCAACAAGTCCAAGCAAGTGTTGTGACCGCAGTAAAGACATTTCTGCTTCTGTTCTTCCCTGTGCATCTCCTACCCATACAGTATGTATATATATATATACTAGTAAGCTCGTCCTCGGCCACCATCAGCATGACACGGCAGTAATGCAGTCCATGGAGAGGTGAGTCTAGGAATAGGTCAGGTTCAGAGTAGTCGACAGGTTAGGGCTGTGTAACAGATTCACATTCCCTCACATATTCCCTATGGCTGCTCACCAATAACACCTGGATAACAATGATTCCAGGGAGACCTGCAGGACCCCAATCCTGAGGAACTCTAGATAGACCTCCGGAGGAACAAACAATCTCTGCGAGGGGATAATGTCTGGGACACCTTGTGATAGCACTGCTCCACACCGACCTCAGAGGCCTCCACCTCCACTATAGATGGAGCAGAGGGATAGATGGGGCACCCTAAGATAGCACTGCTCTACACTGACCTCAGAGGCCTCCACCTCCACTATAGATGGAACTGAGTGATAGATGGGGAACCCTATGATAGCACCGCTCTACACTGACCTCAGAGGCCTCCACCTCCACTATAGATGGAGCACAGGGATAGATGGGGCACCCTATGATAGCACTGCTCCACACCGACCTCAGAGGCCTCCACCTCCACTATAGATGGAGCAGAGTGATAGATGGGGAACCCTATGATAGCACTGCTCCACGCTGACCTCAGAGGCCTCCACCTCCACTATAGATGGAGCTGAGTGATAGATGGGGAACCCTATGATAGCACTGCTCCACACCGACCTCAGAGGCCTCCACCTCCACTATAGATGGAGCAGAGGGATAGATGGGGCACCCTATGATAGCACTGCTCCACACTGACCTCAGAGGCCTCCACCTCCACTATAGATGGAGCTGAGTGATAGATGGGGAACCCTATGATAGCACTGCTCCACACCGACCTCAGAGGCCTCCACCTCCACTATAGATGGAGCTGAGTGATAGATGGGGAACCCTATGATAGCACTGCTCCACACCGACCTCAGAGGCCTCCACCTCCACTATAGATGGAGCAGAGGGATAGATGGGGAACCCTATGATAGCACCGCTCCACACTGACCTCAGAGGCCTCCACCTCCACTATAGATGGAACTGAGTGATAGATGGGGAACCCTATGATAGCACTGCTCTACACTTACCTCAGAGGCCTCCACCTCCACTATAGATGGAGCACAGGGATAGATGGGGCACCCTATGATAGCACTGCTCCACACCGACCTCAGAGGCCTCCACCTCCACTATAGATGGAGCAGAGTGATAGATGGGGAACCCTATGATAGCACTGCTCTACACCAACCTCAGAGGCCTCCACCTCCACTATAGATGGAGCAGAGGGATAGATGGGGAACCCTATGATAGCACTGCTCTACACTGACCTCAGAGGCCTCCACCTCCACTATAGATGGAGCAGAGGGATAGATGGGGAACCCTATGATAGCACTGCTCCACACTGACCTCAGAGGCCTCCACCTCCACTATAGATGGAGCAGAGGGATAGATGGGGAACCCTATGATAGCACTGCTCTACACTGACCTCAGAGGCCTCCACCTCCACTATAGATGGAGCAGAGGGATAGATGGGGAACCCTATGATAACACTGCTCCACACTGACCTCAGAGGCCTCCACCTCCACTATAGATGGAGCTGAGTGATAGATGGGGAACCCTATGATAGCACTGCTCTACACTGACCTCAGAGGCCTCCACCTCCACTATAGATGGAGCAGAGGGATAGATGGGGAACCCTATGATAGCACCGCTCTACACCAACCTCAGAGGCCTCCACCTCCACTATAGATGGAGCTGAGTGATAGATGGGGAACCCTATGATAGCACTGCTCTACACTGACCTCAGAGGCCTCCACCTCCACTATAGATGGAGCTGAGTGATAGATGGGGAACCCTATGATAGCACTGCTCCACACCGACCTCAGAGGCCTCCACCTCCACTATAGATGGAGCAGAGGGATAGATGGGGAACCCTATGATAGCACCGCTCCACACTGACCTCAGAGGCCTCCACCTCCACTATAGATGGAGCACAGGGATAGATGGGGCACCCTATGATAGCACTGCTACACACCGACCTCAGAGGCCTCCACCTCCACTATAGATGGAGCAGAGTGATAGATGGGGAACCCTATGATAGCACTGCTCCACGCTGACCTCAGAGGCCTCCACCTCCACTATAGATGGAGCTGAGTGATAGATGGGGAACCCTATGATAGCACTGCTCCACACCGACCTCAGAGGCCTCCACCTCCACTATAGATGGAGCAGAGGGATAGATGGGGCACCCTATGATAGCACTGCTCTACACTGACCTCAGAGGCCTCCACCTCCACTATAGATGGAGCTGAGTGATAGATGGGGAACCCTATGATAGCACTGCTCCACACCGACCTCAGAGGACTCCACCTCCACTATAGATGGAGCTGAGTGATAGATGGGGAACCCTATGATAGCACTGCTCCACACCGACCTCAGAGGCCTCCACCTCCACTATAGATGGAGCTGAGTGATAGATGGGGAACCCTATGATAGCACTGCTCTACACCGACCTCAGAGGCCTCCACCTCCACTATAGATGGAGCAGAGGGATAGATGGGGAACCCTATGATAGCACCGCTCCACACTGACCTCAGAGGCCTCCACCTCCACTATAGATGGAGCACAGGGATAGATGGGGCACCCTATGATAGCACTGCTACACACCGACCTCAGAGGCCTCCACCTCCACTATAGATGGAGCAGAGTGATAGATGGGGAACCCTATGATAGCACTGCTCCACGCTGACCTCAGAGGCCTCCACCTCCACTATAGATGGAGCTGAGTGATAGATGGGGAACCCTATGATAGCACTGCTCCACACCGACCTCAGAGGCCTCCACCTCCACTATAGATGGAGCAGAGGGATAGATGGGGCACCCTATGATAGCACTGCTCCACACTGACCTCAGAGGCCTCCACCTCCACTATAGATGGAGCAGAGGGATAGATGGGGAGCCCTATGATAGCACTGCTCTGCACTGACCTCAGAGGCCTCCACCTCCACAATAGATGGAGCAGAGGGATAGATGGGGAACCCTATGATAGCACTGCTCCACACTGACCTCAGAGGCCTCCACCTCCACTATAGATGGAGCAGAGGGATAGATGGGGAACCCTATGATAGCACTGCTCCACACTGACCTCAGAGGCCTCCACCTCCACTATAGATGGAGCAGATGGATAGATGGGGCACCCTATGATAGCACTGCTTTACACCAACCTCAGAGGCCTCCACCTCCACTATAGATGGAGCAGAGGGATAGATGGGGAACCCTATGATAGCACTGCTCCACACTGACCTCAGAGGCCTCCACCTCCACTATAGATGGAGCAGAGGGATAGATGGGGAACCCTATGATAGCACTGCTCTACACTGACCTCAGAGGCCTCCACCTCCACTATAGATGGAGCTGAGTGATAGATGGGGAACCCTATGATAGCACTGCTCCACACCGACCTCAGAGGCCTCCACCTCCACTATAGATGGAGCAGAGGGATAGATGGGGAACCCTATGATAGCACTGCTCCACACCGACCTCAGAGGCCTCCACCTCCACTATAGATGGAGCAGAGGGATAGATGGGGAACCCTATGATAGCACTGCTCTACACGAACCTCAGAGGCCTCCACCTCCACTATAGATGGAGCTGAGTGATAGATGGGGAACCCTATGATAGCACTGCTCCACACCGACCTCAGAGGCCTCCACCTCCACTATAGATGGAGCAGAGGGATAGATGGGGAACCCTATGATAGCACTGCTCTACACCAACCTCAGAGGCCTCCACCTCCACTATAGATGGAGCAGAGGGATAGATGGGGAACCCTATGATAGCACTGCTCCACACTGACCTCAGTGGCCTCCACCTCCACTATAGATGGAGCAGAGGGATAGATGGGGAACCCTATGATAGCACTGCTCTACACCGACCTCAGAGGCCTCCACCTCCACTATAGATGGAGCAGAGGGATAGATGGGGAATCCTATGATAGCACCGCTCCACACCGACCTCAGAGGCCTCCACCTCCACTATAGATGGAGCAGAGGGATAGATGGGGAACCCTATGATAGCACTGCTCCACACTGACCTCAGAGGCCCCCACCTCCACTATAGATGGAGCAGAGGGATAGATGGGGAACCCTATGATAGCACTGCTCCACACCGACCTCAGAGGCCTCCACCTCCACTATAGATGGAGCTGAGTGATAGATGGGGAACCCTATGATAGCACTGCTCCACACTGACCTCAGAGGCCTCCACCTCCACTATAGATGGAGCAGAGGGATAGATGGGGAACCCTATGATAGCACTGCTCCACACCGACCTCAGAGGCCTCCACCTCCACTATAGATGGAGCTGAGTGATAGATGGGGAACCCTATGATAGCACTGCTCCACACTGACCTCAGAGGCCTCCACCTCCACTATAGATGGAGCAGAGGGATAGATGGGGAACCCTATGATAGCACCGCTCCACACTGACCTCAGAGGCCTCCACCTCCACTATAGATGGAGCTGAGTGATAGATGGGGAACCCTATGATAGCACTGCTCCACACTGACCTCAGAGGCCTCCCCCTCCACTATAGATGGAGCAGAGGGATAGATGGGGCACCCTATGATAGCACTGCTCCACACTGACCTCAGAGGCCTCCACCTCCACTATAGATGGAGCAGAGGGATAGATGGGGAACCCTATGATAGCACTGCTCCACACTGACCTCAGAGGCCTCCACCTCCACTATAGATGGAGCAGAGGGATAGATGGGGAACCCTATGATAGCACTGCTCCACACTGACCTCAGAGGCCTCCACCTCCACTATAGATGGAGCAGAGGGATAGATGGGGAACCCTATGATAGCACTGCTCCACACTGACCTCAGAGGCCTCCACCTCCACTATAGATGGAGCTGAGTGATAGATGGGGAACCCTATGATAGCACTGCTCCACACTGACCTCAGAGGCCTCCACCTCCACTATAGATGGAGCAGAGGGATAGATGGGGAACCCTATGATAGCACTGCTCCACACTGACCTCAGAGGCCTCCACCTCCACTATAGATGGAGCTGAGTGATAGATGGGGAACCCTATGATAGCACTGCTCCACACTGACCTCAGAGGCCTCCACCTCCACTATAGATGGAGCAGAGGGATAGATGGGGAACCCTATGATAGCACTGCTCCACACTGACCTCAGAGGCCTCCACCTCCACTATAGATGGAACTGAGTGATAGATGGGGAACCCTATGATAGCACTGCTCCACACCGACCTCAGAGGCCTCCACCTCCACTATAGATGGAGCAGAGGGATAGATGGGGAACCCTATGATAGCACCGCTCCACACTGACCTCAGAGGCCTCCACCTCCACTATAGATGGAGCAGAGGGATAGATGGGGAACCCTATGATAGCACTGCTCTACACTGACCTCAGAGGCCTCCACCTCCACTATAGATGGAGCAGAGGGATAGATGGGGAACCCTATGATAGCACTGCTCTACACCGACCTCAGAGGCCTCCACCTCCACTATAGATGGAGCAGAGGGATAGATGGGGAACCCTATGATAGCACTGCTCTACACCGACCTCAGAGGCCTCCACCTCCACTATAGATGGAGCAGAGGGATAGATGGGGAACCCTATGATAGCACTGCTCCACACCGACCTCAGAGGCCTCCACCTCCACTATAGATGGAGCAGAGGGATAGATGGGGAACCCTATGATAGCACTGCTCCACACTGACCTCAGAGGCCTCCACCTCCACTATAGATGGAGTAGAGGGATAGATGGGGAACCCTATGATAGCACTGCTCCACACTGACCTCAGAGGCCTCCACCTCCACTATAGATGGAGCAGAGGGATAGATGGGGAACCCTATGATAGCACTGCTCTACACCGACCTCAGAGGCCTCCACCTCCACTATAGATGGAGCAGAGGGATAGATGGGGAACCCTATGATAGCACTGCTCCACACCGACCTCAGAGGCCTCCACCTCCACTATAGATGGAGCAGAGGGATAGATGGGGAACCCTATGATAGCACTGCTCCACACTGACCTCAGAGGCCTCCACCTCCACTATAGATGGAGCTGAGTGATAGATGGGGAACCCTATGATAGCACTGCTCCACACTGACCTCAGAGGCCTCCACCTCCACTATAGATGGAGCAGAGGGATAGATGGGGAACCCTATGATAGCACTGCTCTACACCGACCTCAGAGGCCTCCACCTCCACTATAGATGGAGCAGAGGGATAGATGGGGCACCCTATGATAGCACTGCTCCACACTGACCTCAGAGGCCTCCACCTCCACTATAGATGGAGCAGAGGGATAGATGGTGAACCCTATGATAGCACTGCTCTACACCGACCTCAGAGGCCTCCACCTCCACTATAGATGGAGCAGAGGGATAGATGGGGCACCCTATGATAGCACTGCTCCACACTGACCTCAGAGGCCTCCACCTCCACTATAGATGGAGCAGAGGGATAGATGGGGAACCCTATGATAGCACTGCTCTACACTGACCTCAGAGGCCTCCACCTCCACTATAGATGGAGCAGAGGGATAGATGGGGAGCCCTATGATAGCACTGCTCTACACTGACCTCAGAGGCCTCCACCTCCACTATAGATGGAGCAGAGGGATAGATGGGGAACCCTATGATAGCACCGCTCCACACTGACCTCAGAGGCCTCCACCTCCACTATAGATGGAACTGAGTGATAGATGGGGAACCCTATGATAGCACTGCTCCACACTGACCTCAGAGGCCTCCACCTCCACTATAGATGGAGCAGAGGGATAGATGGGGAACCCTATGATAGCACTGCTCCACACTGACCTCAGAGGCCTCCACCTCCAATATAGATGGAGCAGAGGGATAGATGGGGAACCCTATGATAGCACTGCTCTACACTGACCTCAGAGGCCTCCACCTCCACTATAGATGGAACTGAGTGATAGATGGGGAACCCTATGATAGCACTGCTCCACACTGACCTCAGAGGCCTCCACCTCCACTATAGATGGAGCAGAGGGATAGATGGGGAACCCTATGATAGCACTGCTCCACACCGACCTCAGAGGCCTCCACCTCCAATATAGATGGAGCAGAGGGATAGATGGGGAACCCGATGATAGCACTGCTCCACACTGACCTCAGAGGCCTCCACCTCCAATATAGATGGAGCAGAGGGATAGATGGGGAACCCTATGATAGCACTGCTCCACACTGACCTCAGAGGCCTCCACCTCCACTATAGATGGAGCAGAGGGATAGATGGGGAACCCTATGATAGCACTGCTCCACACCGACCTCAGAGTCCTCCACCTCAAATATAGATGGAGCAGAGGGATAGATGGGGAACCCTATGATAGCACTGCTCCACACTGACCTCAGAGGCCTCCACCTCCACTATAGATGGAGCAGAGGGATAGATGGGGAGCCCTATGATAGCACTGCTCCACACTGACCTCAGAGGCCTCCACCTCCACTATAGATGGAGCTGAGTGATAGATGGGGAACCCGATGATAGCACTGCTCCACACCGACCTCAGAGGCCTCCACCTCCACTATAGATGGAGCAGAGGGATAGATGGGGAACCCTATGATAGCACTGCTCCACACTGACCTCAGAGGCCTCCACCTCCACTATAGATGGAGCAGAGGGATAGATGGGGAACCCTATGATAGCACTGCTCCACACTGACCTCAGAGGCCACCACCTCCACTATAGATGGAGCAGAGGGATAGATGGGGAACCCTATGATAGCACTGCTCCACACTGACCTCAGAGGCCTCCACCTCCACTATAGATGGAGCAGAGGGATAGATGGGGAGCCCTATGATAGCACTGCTCCACACTGACCTCAGAGGCCTCCACCTCCACTATAGATGGAGCAGAGGGATAGATGGGGCACCCTATGAAAGCACCGCTCCACACTGACCTCAGAGGCCTCCACCTCCACTATAGATGGAACTGAGTGATAGATGGGGAACCCTATGATAGCACTGCTCCACACTGACCTCAGAGGCCTCCACCTCCACTATAGATGGAGCAGAGGGATAGATGGGGAACCCTATGATAGCACTGCTCTACACTGACCTCAGAGGCCTCCACCTCCACTATAGATGGAGCAGAGGGATAGATGGGGAACCCTATGAAAGCACCGCTCCACACTGACCTCAGAGGCCTCCACCTCCACTATAGATGGAACTGAGTGATAGATGGGGAACCCTATGATAGCACTGCTCCACACTGACCTCAGAGGCCTCCACCTCCAATATAGATGGAGCAGAGGGATAGATGGGGAACCCGATGATAGCACTGCTCCACACCGACCTCAGAGGCCTCCACCTCCACTATAGATGGAGCAGATGGATAGATGGGGAGCCCTATGATAGCACTGCTCTACACTGACCTCAGAGGCCTCCACCTCCACTATAGATGGAGCAGAGGGATAGATGGGGAACCCTATGATAGCACTGCTCCACACTGACCTCAGAGGCCTCCACCTCCACTATAGATGGAGCAGAGGGATAGATGGGGAACCCTATGATAGCACTGCTCCACACTGACCTCAGAGGCCTCCACCTCCACTATAGATGGAGCAGAGGGATAGATGGGGAGCCCTATGATAGCACTGCTCCACACTGACCTCAGAGGCCTCCACCTCCACTATAGATGGAGCAGAGGGATAGATGGGGAACCCTATGATAGCACCGCTCCACACTGACCTCAGAGGCCTCCACCTCCACTATAGATGGAGCAGAGGGATAGATGGGGAACCCTATGATAGCACTGCTCTACACTGACCTCAGAGGCCTCCACCTCCACTATAGATGGAGCAGAGGGATAGATGGGGAGCCCTATGATAGCACTGCTCTACACTGACCTCAGAGGCCTCCACCTCCACTATAGATGGAGCAGAGGGATAGATGGGGAACCCTATGAAAGCACCGCTCCACACCGACCTCAGAGGCCTCCACCTCCACTATAGATGGAGCAGAGGGATAGATGGGGAACCCTATGATAGCACTGCTCCACACTGACCTCAGAGGCCTCCACCTCCAATATAGATGGAGCAGAGGGATAGATGGGGAACCCGATGATAGCACTGCTCCACACCGACCTCAGAGGCCTCCACCTCCACTATAGATGGAGCAGAGGGATAGATGGGGAACCCTATGATAGCACTGCTCCACACTGACCTCAGAGGCCTCCACCTCCACTATAGATGGAGCAGAGGGATAGATGGGGCACCCTATGATAGCACTGCTCTACACTGACCTCAGAGGCCTCCACCTCCACTATAGATGGAGCTGAGTGATAGATGGGGAACCCTATGATAGCACTGCTCCACACTGACCTCAGAGGCCTCCACCTCCACTATAGATGGAGCAGAGGGATAGATGGGGCACCCTATGATAGCACTGCTCTACACTGACCTCAGAGGCCTCCACCTCCACTATAGATGGAACTGAGGGATAGATGGGGAACCCTATGATAGCACTGCTCTACACCAACCTCAGAGGCCTCCACCTCCACTATACATGGAGCTGAGTGATAGATGGGGAACCCTATGATAGCACTGCTCTACACTGACCTCAGAGGCCTCCACCTGCACTATAGATGGAGCAGAGGGATAGATGGGGAACCCTATGATAGCACTGCTCCACACTGACCTCAGAGGCCTCCACCTCCACTATAGATGGAGCTGAGTGATAGATGGGGAACCCTATGATAGCACTGCTCTACACTGACCTCAGAGGCCTCCACCTCCACTATAGATGGAGCAGAGGGATAGATGGGGAACCCTATGATAGCACTGCTCTACACTGACCTCAGAGGCCTCCACCTCCACTATAGATGGAGCAGAGGGATAGATGGGGAACCCTATGATAGCACTGCTCCACACTGACCTCAGACGCCTCCACCTCCACTATAGATGGAGCAGAGGGATAGATGGGGAACCCTATGATAGCACCGCTCCACACTGACCTCAGAGGCCTCCAACTCCACTATAGATGGAGCAGAGGGATAGATGGGGAACCCTATGATAGCACTGCTCCACACCGACCTCAGAGGCCTCCACCTCCACTATAGATGGAGCAGAGGGATAGATGGGGAACCCTATGATAGCACTGCTCCACACTGACCTCAGAGGCCTCCACCTCCACTATAGATGGAGCAGAGGGATAGATGGGGAACCCTATGATAGCACTGCTCCACACTGACCTCAGAGGCCTCCACCTCCACTATAGATGGAGCTGAGTGATAGATGGGGAACCCTATGATAGCACTGCTCCACACTGACCTCAGACGCCTCCACCTCCACTATAGATGGAGCAGAGGGATAGATGGGGCACCCTATGATAGCACTGCTCCACACCGACCTCAGAGGCCTCCACCTCCACTATAGATGGAGCAGAGGGATAGATGGGGAACCCTATGATAGCACTGCTCCACACTGACCTCAGAGGCCTCCACCTCCACTATAGATGGAGCAGAGGGATAGATGGGGTACCCTATGATAGCACCGCTCCACACTGACCTCAGAGGCCTCCACCTCCACTATAGATGGAGCAGAGGGATAGATGGGGCACCCTATGATAGCACCGCTCCACACTGACCTCAGAGGCCTCCACCTCCTCTATAGATGGAGCAGAGGGATAGATGGGGAACCCTATGATAGCACTGCTCCACACTGACCTCAGAGGCCTCCACCTCCACTATAGATGGAGCAGAGGGATAGATGGGGAACCCTATGATAGCACTGCTCTGCACTGACCTCAGAGGCCTCCACCTCCACTATAGATGGAACTGAGTGATAGATGGGGAACCCTATGATAGCACCGCTCCACACTGACCTCAGAGGCCTCCACCTCCACTTTAGATGGAACTGAGTGATAGATGGGGAACCCTATGATAGCACTGCTCTACACTGACCTCAGAGGCCTCCACCTCCACTATAGATGGAGCAGAGGGATAGATGGGGAACCCTATGATAGCACCGCTCCACACTGACCTCAGAGGCCTCCACCTCCACTATAGATGGAGCAGAGGGATAGATGGGGAACCCTATGATAGCACTGCTCCACACTGACCTCAGAGGCCACCACCTCCACTATAGATGGAGCAGAGGGATAGATGGGGAACCCTATGATAGCACTGCTCTACACTGACCTCAGAGGCCTCCACCTCCACTATAGATGGAGCAGAGGGATAGATGGGGAACCCTATGAAAGCACCGCTCCACACTGACCTCAGAGGCCTCCACCTCCACTATAGATGGAACTGAGTGATAGATGGGGAACCCTATGATAGCACTGCTCCACACTGACCTCAGAGGCCTCCACCTCCACTATAGATGGAGCAGAGGGATAGATGGGGAACCCTATGATAGCACTGCTCCACACTGACCTCAGAGGCCTCCACCTCCAATATAGATGGAGCAGAGGGATAGATGGGGAACCCGATGATAGCACTGCTCTACACCGACCTCAGAGGCCTCCACCTCCACTATAGATGGAGCAGAGGGATAGATGGGGAACCCTATGATAGCACTGCTCCACACCGACCTCAGAGGCCTCCACCTCCACTATAGATGGAGCAGAGGGATAGATGGGGAACCCTATGATAGCACTGCTCCACACTGACCTCAGAGGCCTCCACCTCCACTATAGATGGAGCAGAGGGATAGATGGGGCACCCTATGATAGCACTGCTCTACACTGACCTCAGAGGCCTCCACCTCCACTATAGATGGAGCAGAGGGATAGATGGGGAACCCTATGATAGCACTGCTCCACACTGACCTCAGAGGACTCCACCTCCACTATAGATGGAGCAGAGGGATAGATGGGGCACCCTATGATAGCACCGCTCCACACTGACCTCAGAGGCCTCCACCTCCACTATAGATGGAACTGAGTGATAGATGGGGAACCCTATGATAGCACTGCTCCACACCGACCTCAGAGGCCTCCACCTCCACTATAGATGGAGCAGAGGGATAGATGGGGAACCCTATGATAGCACTGCTCCACACTGACCTCAGAGGCCTCCACCTCCACTATAGATGGAGCAGAGGGATAGATGGGGCACCCTATGATAGCACTGCTCTACACTGACCTCAGAGGCCTCCACCTCCACTATAGATGGAGCAGAGGGATAGATGGGGAACCCTATGATAGCACTGCTCCACACTGACCTCAGAGGACTCCACCTCCACTATAGATGGAGCAGAGGGATAGATGGGGCACCCTATGATAGCACCGCTCCACACTGACCTCAGAGGCCTCCACCTCCACTATAGATGGAACTGAGTGATAGATGGGGAACCCTATGATAGCACTGCTCCACACCGACCTCAGAGGCCTCCACCTCCACTATAGATGGAGCAGAGGGATAGATGGGGAACCCTATGATAGCACTGCTCCACACTGATCTCAGAGGCCTCCACCTCCACTATAGATGGAGCAGAGGGATAGATGGGGAGCCCTATGATAGCACTGCTCCACACTGACCTCAGAGGCCTCCACCTCCACTATAGATGGAGCAGAGGGATAGATGGGGAGCCCTATGATAGCACTGCTCCACACTGACCTCAGAGGCCTCCACCTCCACTATAGATGGAGCAGATGGATAGATGGGGCACCCTATGATAGCACTGCTCTACACTGACCTCAGAGGCCTCCACCTCCACTATAGATGGAGCAGAGGGATAGATGGGGCACCCTATGATAGCACTGCTCCACACTGACCTCAGAGGCCTCCACCTCCACTATAGATGGAGCAGAGGGATAGATGGGGAACCCTATGATAGCACTGCTCTACACTGACCTCAGAGGCCTCCACCTCCACTATAGATGGAGCAGAGGGATAGATGGGGAACCCTATGATAGCACTGCTCCACCCTGACCTCAGAGGCCTCCACCTCCACTATAGATGGAGCAGATGGATAGATGGGGCACCCTATGATAGCACTGCTCTACACCAACCTCAGAGGCCTCCACCTCCACTATAGATGGAGCTGAGTGATAGATGGGGAACCCTATGATAGCACTGCTCCACACTGACCTCAGACGCCTCCACCTCCACTATAGATGGAGCAGAGGGATAGATGGGGAACCCTATGATAGCACCGCTCCACACTGACCTCAGAGGCCTCCAACTCCACTATAGATGGAGCAGAGGGATAGATGGGGAACCCTATGATAGCACTGCTCCACACTGACCTCAGAGGCCTCCACCTCCACTATAGATGGAGCAGAGGGATAGATGGGGAACCCTATGATAGCACTGCTCCACACTGACCTCAGAGGCCTCCACCTCCACTATAGATGGAGCAGAGGGATAGATGGGGAACCCTATGATAGCACTGCTCTACACTGACCTCAGAGGCCTCCACCTCCACTATAGATGGAGCTGAGTGATAGATGGGGAACCCTATGATAGCACTGCTCCACACTGACCTCAGAGGCCTCCACCTCCACTATAGATGGAGCAGAGGGATAGATGGGGAACCCTATGATAGCACTGCTCTACACCGACCTCAGAGGCCTCCACCTCCACTATAGATGGAGCAGAGGGATAGATGGGGCACCCTATGATAGCACTGCTCCACACCGACCTCAGAGGCCTCCACCTCCACTATAGATGGAGCAGAGGGATAGATGGTGAACCCTATGATAGCACTGCTCCACACTGACCTCAGAGGCCTCCACCTCCACTATAGATGGAGCAGAGGGATAGATGGGGAACCCTATGATAGCACTGCTCTGCACTGACCTCAGAGGCCTCCACCTCCACTATAGATGGAGCAGAGGGATAGATGGGGAACCCTATGATAGCAGCGCTCCACACTGACCTCAGAGGCCTCCACCTCCACTATAGATGGAACTGAGTGATAGATGGGGAACCCTATGATAGCAGCGCTCCACACTGACCTCAGAGGCCTCCACCTCCACTATAGATGGAGCAGAGGGATAGATGGGGAACCCTATGATAGCACTGCTCTACACTGACCTCAGAGGCCTCCACCTCCACTATAGATGGAGCAGAGGGATAGATGGGGAACCCTATGATAGCACTGCTCTACACTGACCTCAGAGGCCTCCACCTCCACTATAGATGGAGCAGAGGGATAGATGGGGAACCCTATGATAGCACTGCTCTACACTGACTTCAGAGGCCTCCACCTCCACTATAGATGGAGCAGAGGGATAGATGGGGAACCCTATGATAGCACTGCTCTGCACTGACCTCAGAGGCCTCCACCTCCACTATAGATGGAGCAGAGGGATAGATGGGGAACCCTATGATAGCACTGCTCTACACTGACCTCAGAGGCCTCCACCTCCACTATAGATGGAGCAGAGGGATAGATGGGGCACCCTATGATAGCACCGCTCCACACTGACCTCAGAGGCCTCCACCTCCACTATAGATGGAGCAGAGGGATAGATGGGGCACCCTATGATAGCACTGCTCTACACTGACCTCAGAGGCCTCCACCTCCACTATAGATGGAGCAGAGGGATAGATGGGGCACCCTATGATAGCACCGCTCCACACTGACCTCAGAGGCCTCCACCTCCACTATAGATGGAGCAGAGGGATAGATGGGGCACCCTATGATAGCACTGCTGTACACTGACCTCAGAGGCCTCCACATCCACTATAGATGGAGCAGAGGGATAGATGGGGAACCCTATGATAGCACTGCTCCACACCGACCTCAGAGGCCTCCACCACCACTATAGATGGAGCTGAGTGATAGATGGGGAACCCTATGATAGCACTGCTCTACACTGACCTCAGCGGCCTCCACTTCCACTATAGATGGAGCAGAGGGATAGATGGGGAACCCTATGATAGCACTGCTCTACACCAACCTCAGAGGCCTCCACCTCCACTATAGATGGAGCAGAGGGATAAATGGGGAACCCTATGATAGCACCGCTCTACACTGACCTCAGAGGCCTCCACCTCCACTATAGATGGAGCAGAGGGATAGATGGGGAACCCTATGATAGCACTGCTCCACACCGACCTCAGAGGCCTCCACCTCCACTATAGATGGAGCTGAGTGATAGATGGGGAACCCTATGATAGCACTGCTCTACACTGACCTCAGAGGCCTCCACCTCCACTATAGATGGAGCAGAGGGATAGATGGGGAACCCTATGATAGCACCGCTCCACACTGACCTCAGAGGCCTCCACCTCCACTATAGATGGAGCAGAGGGATAGATGGGGAACCCTATGATAGCACTGCTCCATACTGACCTCAGAGGCCTCCACCTCCACTATAGATGGAGCTGAGTGATAGATGGGGAACCCTATGATAGCACTGCTCTACACTGACCTCAGAGGACTCCACCTCCACTATAGAAGGAGCAGAGGGATAGATGGGGAACCCTATGATAGCACTGCTCTACACTGACCTCAGAGGCCTCCACCTCCACTATAGATGGAGCTGAGGGATAGATGGGGAACCCTATGATAGCACTGCTCCACACCAACCTCAGAGGCCTCCACCTCCACTATAGAAGGAGCAGAGGGATAGATGGGGCACCCTATCATAGCACTGCTCCACACTGACCTCAGAGGCCTCCACCTCCACTATAGATGGAGCAGAGGGATAGATGGGGAACCCTATGATAGCACTGCTCTACACTGACCTCAGAGGCCTCCACCTCCACTATAGATGGAGCTGAGTGATAGATGGGGAACCCTATGATAGCACTGCTCTACACTGACCTCAGAGGCCTCCACCTCCACTATAGATGGAGCTGAGTGATAGATGGGGAACCCTATGATAGCACTGCTCCACACCAACCTCAGAGGCCTCCACCTCCACTATAGAAGGAGCAGAGGGATAGATGGGGCACCCTATCATAGCACTGCTCCACACTGACCTCAGAGGCCTCCACCTCCACTATAGATGGAGCAGAGGGATAGATGGGGAACCCTATGATAGCACTGCTCTACACTGACCTCAGAGGCCTCCACCTCCACTATAGATGGAGCTGAGTGATAGATGGGGAACCCTATGATAGCACTGCTCTACACCAACCTCAGAGCCATCCACCTCCACTATAGATGGAGCAGAGGGATAGATGGGGCACCCTATGATAGCACTGCTCCACACTGACCTCAGAGGCCTCCACCTCCACTATAGATGGAGCAGAGGGATAGATGGGGAACCCTATGATAGCACTGCTCTACACTGACCTCAGAGGCCTCCACCTCCACTATAGATGGAGCTGAGTGATAGATGGGGAACCCTATGATAGCACTGCTCTACACTGACCTCAGAGGCCTCCACCTCCACTATAGATGGAGCAGAGGGATAGATGGGGAACCCTATGATAGCACTGCTCCACACTGACCTCAGAGGCCTCCACCTCCACTATAGATGGAGCAGAGGGATAGATGGGGAACCCTATGATAGCACTGCTCCACACCGACCTCAGAGGCCTCCACCTCCACTATAGATGGAGCAGAGGGATAGATGGGGCACCCTATGATAGCACCGCTCCACACTGACCTCAGAGGCCTGCACCTCCACTATAGATGGAGCAGAGGGATAGATGGGGAACCCTATGATAGCACTGCTCCACACTGACCTCAGAGGCCTCCACCTCCACTATAGATGGAGCTGAGTGATAGATGGGGATCCCTATGATAGCACTGCTCCACACTGACCTCAGAGGCCTCCACCTCCACTATAGATGGAGCTGAGTGATAGATGAGGCACCCTATGATAGCACTGCTCCACACTGACCTCAGAGGCCTCCACCTCCACTATAGATGGAGCAGAGGGATAGATGGGGCACCCTATGATAGCACTGCTCTACACTGACCTCAGAGGCCTCCACCTCCACTATAGATGGAGCAGAGGGATAGATGGGGCACCCTATGATAGCACTGCTCTACACTGACCTCAGAGGCCTCCACCTCCACTATAGATGGAGCAGAGGGATAGATGGGGCACCCTATGATAGCACTGCTCTACACTGACCTCAGAGGCCTCCACCTCCACTATAGATGGAGCTGAGTGATAGATGGGGAACCCTATGATAGCACTGCTCCACACCGACCTCAGAGGCCTCCACCTCCACTATAGAGGGAGCTGAGTGATAGATGGGGAACCCTATGATAGCACTGCTCCACACAGACCTCAGAGGCCTCCACCTCCACTATAGATGGAGCAGAGGGATAGATGGGGCACCCTATGATAGCACTGCTCTACACCGACCTCAGAGGCCTCCACCTCCACTATAGATGGAGCAGAGGGATAGATGGGGCACCCTATGATAGCACTGCTCTACACCGACCTCAGAGGCCTCCACCTCCACTATAGATGGAGCAGAGGGATAGATGGGGAACCCTATGATAGCACTGCTCCACACTGACCTCAGAGGCCTCCACCTCCACTATAGATGGAGCAGAGGGATAGATGGGGCACCCTATGATAGCACTGCTCTACACCGACCTCAGAGGCCTCCACCTCCACTATAGATGGAGCAGAGGGATAGATGGGGCACCCTATGATAGCACTGCTCTACACCAACCTCAGAGGCCTCCACCTCCACTATAGATGGAGCTGAGTGATAGATGGGGAACCCTATGATAGCACTGCTCCACACTGACCTCAGACGCCTCCACCTCCACTATAGATGGAGCAGAGGGATAGATGGGGAACCCTATGATAGCACTGCTCCACACTGACCTCAGAGGCCTCCACCTCCACTATAGATGGAGCAGAGGGATAGATGGGGAACCCTATGATAGCACTGCTCCACACTGACCTCAGAGGCCTCCACCTCCACTATAGATGGAGCAGAGGGATAGATGGGACACCCTATGATAGCACTGCTCCACACCGACCTCAGAGGCCTCCACCTCCACTATAGATGGAGCAGAGGGATAGATGGGGAACTTTATGATAGCACTGCTCCACACTGACCTCAGAGGCCTCCACCTCCACTATAGATGGAGCAGAGGGATAGATGGGGAACCCTATGATAGCACTGCTCCACACTGACCTCAGAGGCCTCCACCTCCACTATAGATGGAGCAGAGGGATAGATGGGGAACCCTATGATAGCACTGCTCCACACTGACCTCAGAGGCCTCCACCTCCACTATAGATGGAGCAGAGGGATAGATGGGGAACCCTATGATAGCACTGCTCCACACTGACCTCAGAGGCCTCCACCTCCACTATAGATGGAGCTGAGTGATAGATGGGGCACCCTATGATAGCACTGCTCTACACTGACCTCAGAGGCCTCCACCTCCACTATAGATGGAGCAGAGGGATAGATGGGGAACCCTATGATAGCACTGCTCTACACTGACCTCAGAGGCCTCCACCTCCACTATAGATGGAGCAGAGGGATAGATGGTGAACCCTATGATAGCACTGCTCTGCACTGACCTCAGAGGCCTCCACCTCCACTATAGATGGAGCTGAGTGATAGATGGGGAACCCTATGATAACACTGCTCTACACTGACCTCAGAGGCCTCCACCTCCACTATAGAGGGAGCTGAGTGATAGATGGGGAACCCTATGATAGCACTGCTCCACACCGACCTCAGAGGCCTCCACCTCCACTATAGATGGAGCAGAGGGATAGATGGGGAACCCTATGATAGCACCGCTCCACACTGACCTCAGAGGCCTCCACCTCCACTATAGAGGGAGCTGAGTGATAGATGGGGAACCCTATGATAGCACTGCTCCACACTGACCTCAGAGGCCTCCACCTCCACTATAGATGGAGCAGAGGGATAGATGGGGAACCCTATGATAGCACTGCTCCACACTGACCTCAGAGGCCTCCACCTCCACTATAGATGGAGCAGAGGGATAGATGGGGCACCCTATGATAGCACTGCTCTACACTGACCTCAGAGGCCTCCACCTCCACTATAGATGGAGCTGAGTGATAGATGGGGAACCCTATGATAGCACTGCTCCACACCGACCTCAGAGGCCTCCACCTCCACTATAGAGGGAGCTGAGTGATAGATGGGGAACCCTATGATAGCACTGCTCTACACTGACCTCAGAGGCCTCCACCTCCACTATAGATGGAGCAGAGGGATAGATGGGGAACCCTATGATAGCACTGCTCCACACTGACCTCAGAGGCCTCCACCTCCACTATAGATGGAGCAGAGGGATAGATGGGGAACCCTATGATAGCACTGCTCCACACTGACCTCAGAGGCCTCCACCTCCACTATAGATGGAGCAGAGGGATAGATGGGGCACCCTATGATAGCACTGCTCTACACCGACCTCAGAGGCCTCCACCTCCACTATAGATGGAGCAGAGGGATAGATGGGGAACCCTATGATAGCACTGCTCCACACTGACCTCAGAGGCCTCCACCTCCACTATAGATGGAGCAGAGGGATAGATGGGGAACCCTATGATAGCACTGCTCCACACTGACCTCAGAGGCCTCCACCTCCACTATAGATGGAGCTGAGTGATAGATGGGGAACCCTATGATAGCACTGCTCCACACTGACCTCAGAGGCCTCCACCTCCACTATAGATGGAGCAGAGGGATAGATGGGGAACCCTATGATAGCACTGCTCTACACTGACCTCAGAGGCCTCCACCTCCACTATAGATGGAGCAGAGGGATAGATGGGGAACCCTATGATAGCACTGCTCCACACTGACCTCAGAGGCCTCCACCTCCACTATAGATGGAGCTGAGTGATAGATGGGGAACCCTATGATAGCACTGCTCCACACTGACCTCAGAGGCCTCCACCTCCACTATAGATGGAGCTGAGGGATAGATGGGGAACCCTATGATAGCACCGCTCTACACTGACCTCAGAGGTCTCCACCTCCACTATAGATGGAGCAGAGGGATAGATGGGGAACCCTATGATAGCACCGCTCCACACTGACCTCAGAGGCCTCCACCTCCACTATAGATGGAGCAGAGGGATAGATGGGGAACCCTATGATAGCACCGCTCTACACTGACCTCAGAGGCCTCCATCTCCACTATAGATGGAGCTGAGTGATAGATGGGGAACCCTATGATAGCACTGCTCCACACTGACCTCAGAGGCCTCCACCTCCACTATAGATGGAGCAGAGGGATAGATGGGGAACCCTATGATAGCACCGCTCTACACTGACCTCAGAGGTCTCCACCTCCACTATAGATGGAGCAGAGGGATAGATGGGGAACCCTATGATAGCACCGCTCCACACTGACCTCAGAGGCCTCCACCTCCACTATAGATGGAGCAGAGGGATAGATGGGGAACCCTATGATAGCACTGCTCCACACTGACCTCAGAGGCCTCCACCTCCACTATAGATGGAGCAGAGGGATAGATGGGGCACCCTATGATAGCACCGCTCCACATTGAACTCAGAGGCCTCCACCTCCACTACAGATGGAGCAGAGGGATAGATGGGGAACCCTATGATAGCACTGCTCCACACTGACCTCAGAGGCCTCCACCTCCACTATAGATGGAGCAGAGGGATAGATGGGGCACCCTATGATAGCACCGCTCCACATTGAACTCAGAGGCCTCCACCTCCACTATAGATGGAGCTGAGTGATAGATGGGGAACCCTATGATAGCACTGCTCTACACTGACCTCAGAGGCCTCCAACTCCACTATAGATGGAGCAGAGGGATAGATGGGGAACCCTATGATAGCACTGCTCTACACCGACCTCAGAGGCCTCCACCTCCACTATAGATGGAGCAGAGGGATAGATGGGGAACCCTATGATAGCACTGCTCCACGCTGACCTCAGAGGCCTCCACCTCCACTATAGATGGAGCAGAGGGATAGATGGGGAACCCTATGATAGCAGAGCTCCACACTGACCTCAGAGGCCTCCACCTCCACTATAGATGGAGCAGAGGGATAGATGGTGAACCCTATGATAGCACTGCTCCACACTGACCTCAGAGGCCTCCACCTCCACTATAGATGGAGCAGAGGGATAGATGGGGAACCCTATGATAGCACTGCTCTACACTGACCTCAGAGGCCTCCACCTCCACTATAGATGGAGCAGAGGGATAGATGGGGAGCCCTATGATAGCACTGCTCTACACTGACCTCAGAGGCCTCCACCTCCACTATAGATGGAGCAGAGGGATAGATGGGGAACCCTATGATAGCACCGCTCCACACTGACCTCAGAGGCCTCCACCTCCACTATAGATGGAACTGAGTGATAGATGGGGAACCCTATGATAGCACTGCTCCACACCGACCTCAGAGGCCTCCACCTCCACTATAGATGGAGCTGAGGGATAGATGGGGAACCCTATGATAGCACTGCTCTACACTGACCTCAGAGGCCTCCACCTCCAATATAGATGGAGCTGAGTGATAGATGGGGAACTCTATGATAGCACTGCTCCACACCGACCTCAGAGGCCTCCACCTCCACTATAGATGGAGCTGAGGGATAGATGGGGAACCCTATGATAGCACTGCTCCACACTGACCTCAGAGGCCTCCACCTCCACTATAGATGGAGCAGAGGGATAAATGGGGCACCCTATGATAGCACTGCTCCACACTGACCTCAGAGGCCTCCACCTCCACTATAGATGGAGCAGATGGATAGATGGGGCACCCTATGATAGCACTGCTCTACACCAACCTCAGAGGCCTCCACCTCCACTATAGATGGAGCAGAGGGATAGATGGGGAACCCTATGATAGCACTGCTCCACACTGACCTCAGAGGCCTCCACCTCCACTATAGATGGAGCAGATGGATAGATGGGGCACCCTATGATAGCACTGCTCTACACCAACCTCAGAGGCCTCCACCTCCACTATAGATGGAGCAGAGGGATAGATGGGGAACCCTATGATAGCACTGCTCCACACTGACCTCAGACGCCTCCACCTCCACTATAGATGGAGCAGAGGGATAGATGGGGAACCCTATGATAGCACTGCTCCACACTGACCTCAGACGCCTCCACCTCCACTATAGATGGAGCTGAGTGATAGATGGGGAACTCTATCATAGCACCGCTCCACACTGACCTCAGAGGCCTCCACCTCCACTATAGATGGAGCAGAGGGATAGATGGGGAACCCTATGATAGCACTGCTCCACACTGACCTCAGAGGCCTCCACCTCCACTATAGATGGAGCAGATGGATAGATGGGGCACCCTATGATAGCACTGCTTTACACCAACCTCAGAGGCCTCCACCTCCACTATAGATGGAGCTGAGTGATAGATGGGGAACCCTATGATAGCACTGCTCTACACTGACCTCAGAGGCCTCCACCTCCACTATAGATGGAGCAGAGGGATAGATGGGGAACCCTATGATAGCACTGCTCCACACTGACCTCAGAGACCTCCACCTCCACTATAGATGGAGCAGAGGGATAGATGGGGAACCCTATGATAGCACTGCTCCACACCGACCTCAGAGGCCTCCACCTCCACTATAGATGGAGCTGAGTGATAGATGGGGAACCCTATGATAGCACTGCTCCACACTGACCTCAGAGGCCTCCACCTCCACTATAGATGGAGCAGAGGGATAGATGGGGAACCCTATGATAGCACTGCTCTACACTGACCTCAGAGGCCTCCACCTCCACTATAGATGGAGCAGATGGATAGATGGGGAACCCTATGATAGCACTGCTCTACACTGACCTCAGAGGCCTCCACCTCCAGTATAGATGGAGCTGAGTGATAGATGGGGAACCCTATGATAGCAATGCTACACACCGACCTCAGAGGCCTCCACCTCCACTATAGATGGAGCAGAGGGATAGATGGGGAACCCTATGATAGCACTGCTCCACACCGACCTCAGAGGCCTCCACCTCCACTATAGATGGAGCAGAGGGATAGATGGGGAACCCTATGATAGCACCACTCCACACTGACCTCAGAGGCCTCCACCTCCACTATAGATGGAGCCGAGTGATAGATGGGGAACCCTATGATAGCACTGCTCCACACTGACCTCAGAGGCCTCCACCTCCACTATAGATGGAGCTGAGGGATAGATGGGGAACCCTATGATAGCACTGCTCTAAACTGACCTCAGAGGCCTCCACCTCCACTATAGATGGAGCAGAGGGATAGATGGGGCACCCTATGATAGCACTGCTCTACACCAACCTCAGAGGCCTCCACCTCCACTATAGATGGAGCAGAGGGATAGATGGGGCACCCTATGATAGCACTGCTCTACACCAACCTCAGAGGCCTCCACCTCCACTATAGATGGAGCATAGGGATAGATGGGGCACCCTATGATAGCACTGCTCCACACTGACCTCAGAGGCCTCCACCTCCACTATAGATGGAGCAGAGGGATAGATGGGGAACCCTATGATAGCACAGCTCCACACTGACCTCAGAGGCCTCCACCTCCACTATAGATGGAGCAGATGGATAGATGGGGCACCCTATGATAGCACTGCTCTACACCAACCTCAGAGGCCTCCACCTCCACTATAGATGGAGCAGAGGGATAGATGGGGAACCCGATGATAGCACTGCTCCACACCGACCTCAGAGGCCTCCACCTCCACTATAGATGGAGCAGAGGGATAGATGGGGAACCCTATGATAGCACAGCTCCACACTGACCTCAGAGGCCTCCACCTCCACTATAGATGGAGCAGATGGATAGATGGGGCACCCTATGATAGCACTGCTCTACACCAACCTCAGAGGCCTCCACCTCCACTATAGATGGAGCAGAGGGATAGATGGGGAACCCTATGATAGCACTGCTCCACACTGACCTCAGTGGCCTCCACCTCCACTATAGATGGAGCAGAGGGATAGATGGGGAACCCTATGATAGCACTGCTCCACACTGACCTCAGTGGCCTCCACCTCCACTATAGATGGAGCAGAGGGATAGATGGGGAACCCTATGATAGCACTGCTCTACACCGACCTCAGAGGCCTCCACCTCCACTATAGATGGAGCTGAGTGATAGATGGGGAAGCCTATGATAGCACTGCTCTACACCGACCTCAGAGGCCTCCACCTCCACTATAGATGGAGCAGAGGGATAGATGGGGAACCCTATGATAGCACTGCTCTACACCGACCTCAGAGGCCTCCACCTCCACTATAGATGGAGCAGAGGGATAGATGGGGAGCCCTATGATAGCACTGCTCCACACTGACCTCAGAGGCCTCCACCTCCACTATAGATGGAGCAGAGGGATAGATGGGGAGCCCTATGATAGCACTGCTCTACACTGACCTCAGAGGCCTCCACCTCCACTATAGATGGAGCAGAGGGATAGATGGGGAACCCTATGATAGCACCGCTCCACACTGACCTCAGAGGCCTCCACCTCCACTATAGATGGAGCAGATGGATAGATGGGGCACCCTATGATAGCACTGCTCTACACCAACCTAAGAGGCCTCCACCTCCACTATAGATGGAGCTGAGTGATAGATGGGGAACCCTATGATAGCACTGCTCTACACTGACCTCAGAGGCCTCCACCTCCACTATAGATGGAGCAGAGGGATAGATGGGGAACCCTATGATAGCACTGCTCCACACTGACCTCAGAGGCCTCCACCTCCACTATAGATGGAGCAGAGGGATAGATGGGGAACCCTATGATAGCACTGCTCCACACTGACCTCAGAGGCCTCCACCTCCACTATAGATGGAGCAGAGGGATAGATGGGGCACCCTATGATAGCACTGCTCCACACTGACCTCAGAGGCCTCCACCTCCACTATAGATGGAGCAGAGGGATAGATGGGGCACCCTATGATAGCACTGCTCCACACTGACCTCAGAGGCCTCCACCTCCACTATAGATGGAACTGAGTGATAGATGGGGAACCCTATGATAGCACTGCTCTACACTGACCTCAGAGGCCTCCACCTCCACTATAGATGGAGCAGAGGGATAGATGGGGAACCCTATGATAGCACTGCTCCACACTGACCTCAGAGGCCTCCAACTCCACTTTAGATGGAGCAGAGGGATAGATGGGGAACCCTATGATAGCACTGCTCTACACTGACCTCAGAGGCCTCCAACTCCACTTTAGATGGAGCAGAGGGATAGATGGGGAACCCTATGATAGCACTGCTCCACACTGACCTCAGAGGCCTCCACCTCCACTATAGATGGAGTAGAGGGATAGATGGGGCACCCTATGATAGCACTGCTCTACACTGACCTCAGAGGCCTCCCCCTCCACTATAGATGGAGCTGAGTGATAGATGGGGAACCCTATGATAGCACTGCTCTACACTGACCTCAGAGGCCTCCACCTCCACTATAGATGGAGCAGAGGGATAGATGGGGAACCCTATGATAGCACTGCTCCACACCGACCTCAGAGGCCTCCACCTCCACTATAGATGGAGCAGAGGGATAGATGGGGAACCCTATGATAGCACTGCTCCACACTGACCTCAGAGGCCTCCACCTCCACTATAGATGGAGCAGAGGGATAGATGGGGAACCCTATGATAGCACTGCTCCACACTGACCTCAGAGGCCTCCACCTCCACTATAGATGGAGCAGAGGGATAGATGGGGAACCCTATGATAACACTGCTCCACACTGACCTCAGAGGCCTCCACCTCCACTATAGATGGAGCTGAGTGATAGATGGGGAACCCTATGATAGCACTGCTCTACACTGACCTCAGAGGCCTCCACCTCCACTATAGATGGAGCAGAGGGATAGATGGGGCACCCTATGATAGCACTGCTCCACACTGACCTCAGAGGCCTCCACCTCCACTATAGATGGAGCAGAGGGATAGATGGGGAACCCTATGATAGCACTGCTCCACACTGACCTCAGAGGCCTCCACCTCCACTATAGATGGAGCAGAGTGATAGATGGGGAACCCTATGATAGCACCGCTCCACACTGACCTCAGAGGCCTCCACCTCCACTATAGATGGAGCAGAGGGATAGATGGTGAACCCTATGATAGCACTGCTCCACACTGACCTCAGAGGCCTCCACCTCCACTATAGATGGAGCAGAGGGATAGATGGGGAACCCTATGATAGCACCGCTCTACACTGACCTCAGAGGCCTCCACCTCCACTATAGATGGAGCAGAGGGATAGATGGTGAACCCTATGATAGCACTGCTCCACACTGACCTCAGAGGCCTCCACCTCCACTATAGATGGAGCAGAGGGATAGATGGGGAGCCCTATGATAGCACTGCTCCACACTGACCTCAGAGGCCTCCACCTCCACTATAGATGGAGCTGAGTGATAGATGGGGAACCCTATGATAGCACTGCTCCACACTGACCTCAGAGGCCTCCACCTCCACTATAGATGGAGCTGAGTGATAGATGGGGAACCCTATGATAGCACTGCTCTACACTGACCTCAGAGGCCTCCACCTCCACTATAGATGGAGCAGAGGGATAGATGGGGAACCCTATGATAGCACTGCTCCATACTGACCTCAGAGGCCTCCACCTCCAGTATAGATGGAGCAGAGGGATAGATGGGGAACCCTATGATAGCACTGCTCTACACTAACCTCAGAGGCCTCCACCTCCACTATAGATGGAGCAGAGGGATAGATGGGGAACCCTATGATAGCACTGCTCTACACTGACCTCAGAGGCCTCCACCTCCACTATAGATGGAGCAGAGGGATAGATGGGGAACCCTATGATAGCACTGCTCTACACTGACCTCAGAGGCCTCCACCTCCACTATAGATGGAGCAGAGGGATAGAGGGGGAACCCTATCACAGCACTGCTCCACACCAACCTCAGAGGCCTCCACCTCTACTATAGATGGAGCAGAGGGATAGATGGGGAACCCTATGATAGCACCGCTCCACACTGACCTCAGAGGCCTCCACCTCCACTATAGATGGAACAGAGGGATAGATGGGGAACCCTATGATAGCACTGCTCCACACCGACCTCAGAGGCCTCCACCTCCACTATAGATGGAGCAGAGGGATAGATGGGGAACCCTATGATAGCACTGCTCTACACCGACCTCAGAGGCCTCCACCTCCACTATAGATGGAGCAGAGGGATAGATGGGGAACCCTATGATAGCACTGCTCCACACTGACCTCAGAGGCCTCCAACTCCACTATAGATGGAGCAGAGGGATAGATGGGGCACCCTATGATAGCACCGCTCCACACTGACCTCAGAGGCCTCCACCTCCACTATAGATGGAGCAGAGGGATAGATGGGGAACCCTATGATAGCACTGCTCCACACTGACCTCAGAGGCCTCCACCTCCACTATAGATGGAGCAGATGGATAGATGGGGCACCCTATGATAGCACTGCTCTACACCAACCTCAGAGGCCTCCACCTCCACTATAGATGGAGCAGAGGGATAGATGGGGAACCCTATGATAGCACTGCTCCACACTGACCTCAGAGGCCTCCACCTCCACTATAGATGGAGCAGAGGGATAGATGGGGAACCCTATGATAGCACTGCTCTACACTGACCTCAGAGGCCTCCACCTCCACTATAGATGGAGCAGAGGGATAGATGGGGCACCCTATGATAGCACTGCTCCACACTGACCTCAGAGGCCTCCACCTCCACTATAGATGGAGCAGAGGGATAGATGGGGAACCCTATGATAGCACTGCTCCACACTGACCTCAGAGGCCTCCACCTCCACTATAGATGGAGCTGAGTGATAGATGGGGAACCCTATGATAGCACTGCTCCACAGTGACCTCAGAGGCCTCCACCTCCACTATAGATGGAGCTGAGTGATAGATGGGGTACCCTATGATAGCACCGCTCCACACTGACCTCAGAGGCCTCCAACTCCACTATAGATGGAGCAGAGGGATAGATGGGGAACCCTATGATAGCACTGCTCCACACTGACCTCAGAGGCCTCCACCTCCTCTATAGATGGAGCAGAGGGATAGATGGGGAACCCTATGATAGCACTGCTCCACACTGACCTCAGAGGCCTCCACCTCCACTATAGATGGAGCAGATGGATAGATGGGGCACCCTATGATAGCACTGCTCCACACTGACCTCAGAGGCCTCCACCTCCTCTATAGATGGAGCACAGGGATAGATGGGGAACCCTATGATAGCACTGCTCCACACTGACCTCAGAGGCCTCCACCTCCACTATAGATGGAGCAGAGTGATAGATGGGGAACCCTATGATAGCACTGCTCCACACTGACCTCAGAGGCCTCCACCTCCTCTATAGATGGAGCACAGGGATAGATGGGGAACCCTATGATAGCACTGCTCCACACTGACCTCAGAGACCTCCACCTCCACTATAGATGGAGCAGAGGGATAGATGGGGCACCCTATGATAGCACCGCTCCACACCGACCTCAGAGGCCTCCACCTCCACTATAGATGGAGCTGAGTGATAGATGGGGAACCCTATGATAGCACTGCTCTACACTGACCTCAGAGGCCTCCACCTCCTCTATAGATGGAGCAGAGGGATAGATGGGGAACCCTATGATAGCACTGCTCTACACTGACCTCAGAGGCCTCCACCTCCACTATAGATGGAGCAGAGTGATAGATGGGGAACCCTATGATAGCACCGCTCCACACTGACCTCAGAGGCCTCCACCTCCACTATAGATGGAGCAGAGGGATAGATGGGGAACCCTATGATAGCACTGCTCCACACTGACCTCAGAGGCCTCCACCTCCACTATAGATGGAGCAGAGGGATAGATGGGGAACCCTATGATAGCACCGCTCCACACTGACCTCAGAGGCCTCCACCTCCACTATAGATGGAGCACAGGGATAGATGGGGAACCCTATGATAGCACTGCTCCACACTGACCTCAGAGGCCTCCACCTCCACTATAGATGGAACTGAGTGATAGATGGGGAACCCTATGATAGCACTGCTCTACACTGACCTCAGAGGCCTCCACCTCCACTATAGATGGAGCAGAGGGATAGATGGGGAACCCTATGATAGCACTGCTCCACACTGACCTCAGAGGCCTCCACCTCCACTATAGATGGAGCACAGGGATAGATGGGGAACCCTATGATAGCACTGCTCCACACTGACCTCAGAGGCCTCCACCTCCACTATAGATGGAACTGAGTGATAGATGGGGAACCCTATGATAGCACTGCTCTACACTGACCTCAGAGGCCTCCACCTCCACTATAGATGGAGCAGAGGGATAGATGGGGAACCCTATGATAGCACTGCTCCACACTGACCTCAGAGGCCTCCAACTCCACTTTAGATGGAGCAGAGGGATAGATGGGGAACCCTATGATAGCACTGCTCTACACTGACCTCAGAGGCCTCCAACTCCACTTTAGATGGAGCAGAGGGATAGATGGGGAACCCTATGATAGCACTGCTCCACACTGACCTCAGAGGCCTCCACCTCCACTATAGATGGAGTAGAGGGATAGATGGGGCACCCTATGATAGCACTGCTCTACACTGACCTCAGAGGCCTCCCCCTCCACTATAGATGGAGCTGAGTGATAGATGGGGAACCCTATGATAGCACTGCTCCACACTGACCTCAGAGGCCTCCACCTCCACTATAGATGGAGCAGAGGGATAGATGGGGCACCCTATGATAGCACTGCTCTACACTGACCTCAGAGGCCTCCACCTCCACTATAGATGGAGCAGAGGGATAGATGGGGAACCCTATGATAGCACTGCTCTACACTGACCTCAGAGGCCTCCACCTCCACTATAGATGGAGCAGAGGGATAGATGGGGAACCCTATGATAGCACTGCTCCACACCGACCTCAGAGGCCTCCACCTCCACTATAGATGGAGCAGAGGGATAGATGGGGAACCCTATGATAGCACTGCTCCACACTGACCTCAGAGGCCTCCACCTCCACTATAGATGGAGCAGAGGGATAGATGGGGAACCCTATGATAGCACTGCTCCACACTGACCTCAGAGGCCTCCACCTCCACTATAGATGGAGCAGAGGGATAGATGGGGAACCCTATGATAACACTGCTCCACACTGACCTCAGAGGCCTCCACCTCCACTATAGATGGAGCTGAGTGATAGATGGGGAACCCTATGATAGCACTGCTCTACACTGACCTCAGAGGCCTCCACCTCCACTATAGATGGAGCAGAGGGATAGATGGGGCACCCTATGATAGCACTGCTCCACACTGACCTCAGAGGCCTCCACCTCCACTATAGATGGAGCAGAGGGATAGATGGGGAACCCTATGATAGCACTGCTCCACACTGACCTCAGAGGCCTCCACCTCCACTATAGATGGAGCAGAGTGATAGATGGGGAACCCTATGATAGCACCGCTCCACACTGACCTCAGAGGCCTCCACCTCCACTATAGATGGAGCAGAGGGATAGATGGTGAACCCTATGATAGCACTGCTCCACACTGACCTCAGAGGCCTCCACCTCCACTATAGATGGAGCAGAGGGATAGATGGGGAACCCTATGATAGCACCGCTCTACACTGACCTCAGAGGCCTCCACCTCCACTATAGATGGAGCAGAGGGATAGATGGTGAACCCTATGATAGCACTGCTCCACACTGACCTCAGAGGCCTCCACCTCCACTATAGATGGAGCAGAGGGATAGATGGGGAGCCCTATGATAGCACTGCTCCACACTGACCTCAGAGGCCTCCACCTCCACTATAGATGGAGCTGAGTGATAGATGGGGAACCCTATGATAGCACTGCTCCACACTGACCTCAGAGGCCTCCACCTCCACTATAGATGGAGCTGAGTGATAGATGGGGAACCCTATGATAGCACTGCTCTACACTGACCTCAGAGGCCTCCACCTCCACTATAGATGGAGCAGAGGGATAGATGGGGAACCCTATGATAGCACTGCTCCATACTGACCTCAGAGGCCTCCACCTCCAGTATAGATGGAGCAGAGGGATAGATGGGGAACCCTATGATAGCACTGCTCTACACTAACCTCAGAGGCCTCCACCTCCACTATAGATGGAGCAGAGGGATAGATGGGGAACCCTATGATAGCACTGCTCTACACTGACCTCAGAGGCCTCCACCTCCACTATAGATGGAGCAGAGGGATAGATGGGGAACCCTATGATAGCACTGCTCTACACTGACCTCAGAGGCCTCCACCTCCACTATAGATGGAGCAGAGGGATAGAGGGGGAACCCTATCACAGCACTGCTCCACACCAACCTCAGAGGCCTCCACCTCTACTATAGATGGAGCAGAGGGATAGATGGGGAACCCTATGATAGCACCGCTCCACACTGACCTCAGAGGCCTCCACCTCCACTATAGATGGAACAGAGGGATAGATGGGGAACCCTATGATAGCACTGCTCCACACCGACCTCAGAGGCCTCCACCTCCACTATAGATGGAGCAGAGGGATAGATGGGGAACCCTATGATAGCACTGCTCTACACCGACCTCAGAGGCCTCCACCTCCACTATAGATGGAGCAGAGGGATAGATGGGGAACCCTATGATAGCACTGCTCCACACTGACCTCAGAGGCCTCCAACTCCACTATAGATGGAGCAGAGGGATAGATGGGGCACCCTATGATAGCACCGCTCCACACTGACCTCAGAGGCCTCCACCTCCACTATAGATGGAGCAGAGGGATAGATGGGGAACCCTATGATAGCACTGCTCCACACTGACCTCAGAGGCCTCCACCTCCACTATAGATGGAGCAGATGGATAGATGGGGCACCCTATGATAGCACTGCTCTACACCAACCTCAGAGGCCTCCACCTCCACTATAGATGGAGCAGAGGGATAGATGGGGAACCCTATGATAGCACTGCTCCACACTGACCTCAGAGGCCTCCACCTCCACTATAGATGGAGCTGAGTGATAGATGGGGAACCCTATGATAGCACTGCTCCACAGTGACCTCAGAGGCCTCCACCTCCACTATAGATGGAGCTGAGTGATAGATGGGGTACCCTATGATAGCACCGCTCCACACTGACCTCAGAGGCCTCCAACTCCACTATAGATGGAGCAGAGGGATAGATGGGGAACCCTATGATAGCACTGCTCCACACTGACCTCAGAGGCCTCCACCTCCTCTATAGATGGAGCAGAGGGATAGATGGGGAACCCTATGATAGCACTGCTCCACACTGACCTCAGAGGCCTCCACCTCCACTATAGATGGAGCAGATGGATAGATGGGGCACCCTATGATAGCACTGCTCCACACTGACCTCAGAGGCCTCCACCTCCTCTATAGATGGAGCACAGGGATAGATGGGGAACCCTATGATAGCACTGCTCCACACTGACCTCAGAGGCCTCCACCTCCACTATAGATGGAGCAGAGTGATAGATGGGGAACCCTATGATAGCACTGCTCCACACTGACCTCAGAGGCCTCCACCTCCTCTATAGATGGAGCACAGGGATAGATGGGGAACCCTATGATAGCACTGCTCCACACTGACCTCAGAGACCTCCACCTCCACTATAGATGGAGCAGAGGGATAGATGGGGCACCCTATGATAGCACCGCTCCACACCGACCTCAGAGGCCTCCACCTCCACTATAGATGGAGCTGAGTGATAGATGGGGAACCCTATGATAGCACTGCTCTACACTGACCTCAGAGGCCTCCACCTCCTCTATAGATGGAGCAGAGGGATAGATGGGGAACCCTATGATAGCACTGCTCCACACTGACCTCAGAGGCCTCCACCTCCACTATAGATGGAGCAGAGGGATAGATGGGGAACCCTATGATAGCACCGCTCCACACTGACCTCAGAGGCCTCCACCTCCACTATAGATGGAGCACAGGGATAGATGGGGAACCCTATGATAGCACTGCTCCACACTGACCTCAGAGGCCTCCACCTCCACTATAGATGGAGCAGAGGGATAGATGGGGAACCCTATGATAGCACTGCTCCACACTGACCTCAGAGGCCTCCACCTCCACTATAGATGGAGCTGAGTGATAGATGGGGAACCCTATGATAGCACCGCTCCACACTGACGTCAGAGGCCTCCACCTCCACTATAGATGGAGCAGAGGGATAGATGGGGAACCCTATGATAGCACTGCTCTACACTGACCTCAGAGGCCTCCACCTCCACTATAGATGGAGCTGAGTGATAGATGGGGAACCCTATGATAGCACTGCTCTACACTGACCTCAGAGGCCTCCACCTCCACTATAGATGGAGCAGAGGGATAGATGGGGAACCCTATGATAGCACTGCTCTACACTGACCTCAGAGGCCTCCACCTCCACTATAGATGGAGCTGAGTGATAGATGGGGAACCCTATGATAGCACTGCTCCACACTGACCTCAGAGGCCTCCACCTCCACTATAGATGGAGCAGAGGGATAGATGGGGCACCCTATGATAGCACTGCTCCACACTGACCTCAGAGGCCTCCACCTCCACTATAGATGGAGCAGATGGATAGATGGGGCACCCTATGATAGCACTGCTCTACACCGACCTCAGAGGCCTCCACCTCCACTATAGATGGAGCAGATGGATAGATGGGGCACCCTATGATAGCACTGCTTTACACCAACCTCAGAGGCCTCCACCTCCACTATAGATGGAGCTGAGTGATAGATGGGGAACCCTATGATAGCACTGCTCCACACTGACCTCAGAGGCCTCCACCTCCACTATAGATGGAGCAGAGGGATAGATGGGGAACCCTATGATAGCACTGCTCTACACCGACCTCAGAGGCCTCCACCTCCACTATAGATGGAGCAGATGGATAGATGGGGAACCCTATGATAGCACTGCTCCACACTGACCTCAGAGGCCTCCACCTCCACTATAGATGGAGCAGAGGGATAGATGGGGAACCCTATGATAGCACTGCTCCACACTGACCTCAGAGGCCTCCACCTCCACTATAGATGGAGCAGATGGATAGATGGGGCACCCTATGATAGCACTGCTCTACACCGACCTCAGAGGCCTCCACCTCCACTATAGATGGAGCAGATGGATAGATGGGGCACCCTATGATAGCACTGCTTTACACCAACCTCAGAGGCCTCCACCTCCACTATAGATGGAGCTGAGTGATAGATGGGGAACCCTATGATAGCACTGCTCCACACTGACCTCAGAGGCCTCCACCTCCACTATAGATGGAGCAGAGGGATAGATGGGGAACCCTATGATAGCACTGCTCTACACCAACCTCAGAGGCCTCCACCTCCACTATAGATGGAGCTGAGTGATAGATGGGGAACCCTATGATAGCACTGCTCCACACTGACCTCAGAGGCCTCCACCTCCACTATAGATGGAGCAGAGGGATAGATGGGGAACCCTATGATAGCACTGCTCCACACTGACCTCAGACGCCTCCACCTCCACTATAGATGGAGCAGAGTGATAGATGGGGAACCCTATGATAGCACTGCTCTACACTGACCTCAGAGGACTCCACCTCCACTATAGATGGAGCAGAGGGATAGATGGGGAACCCTATGATAGCACTGCTCCACACTGACCTCAGAGGACTCCACCTCCACTATAGATGGAGCAGAGGGATAGATGGGGAACCCTATGATAGCACTGCTCCACACTGACCTCAGAGGCCTCCACCTCCACTATAGATGGAGCAGAGGGATAGATGGGGAACCCTATGATAGCACTGCTCCACACTGACCTCAGACGCCTCCACCTCCACTATAGATGGAGCAGAGGGATAGATGGGGAACCCTATGATAGCACTGCTCCACACTGACCTCAGAGGCCTCCACCTCCACTATAGATGGAGCAGAGGGATAGATGGGGAACCCTATGATAGCACCGCTCCACACTGACCTCAGAGGCCTCCAACTCCACTATAGATGGAGCAGAGGGATAGATGGGGAACCCTATGATAGCACTGCTCCACACTGACCTCAGAGGCCTCCACCTCCACTATAGATGGAGTAGAGGGATAGATGGGGAACCCTATGATAGCACTGCTCCACACTGACCTCAGAGGCCTCCACCTCCACTATAGATGGAGCTGAGTGATAGATGGGGAACCCTATGATAGCACTGCTCCACACTGACCTCAGAGGCCTCCACCTCCACTATAGATGGAGCTGAGTGATAGATGGGGAACCCTATGATAGCACTGCTCTACACCAACCTCAGAGGCCTCCACCTCCACTATAGATGGAGCAGAGGGATAGATGGGGAACCCTATGATAGCACTGCTCTACACCAACCTCAGAGGCCTCCACTTCCACTATAGATGGAGCAGAGTGATAGCTGGGGAACCCTATGATAGCACTGCTCTACACTAACCTCAGAGGCCTCCACCTCCACTATAGATGGAGCTGAGTGATAGATGGGGAACCCTATGATAGCACTGCTCCACACTGACCTCAGAGGCCTCCACCTCCACTATAGATGGAGCAGAGGGATAGATGGGGAACCCTATGATAGCACTGCTCCACACCGACCTCAGAGGCCTCCACCTCCACTATAGATGGAGCAGAGGGATAGATGGGGAACCCTATGATAGCACTGCTCCACACTGACCTCAGAGGCCTCCACCTCCACTATAGATGGAGCAGAGGGATAGATGGGGAACCCTATGATAGCACTGCTGCACACTGACCTCAGAGGCCTCCACCTCCACTATAGATGGAGCAGAGGGATAGATGGGGAACCCTATGATAGCACCGCTCCACACTGACCTCAGAGGCCTCCACCTCCACTATAGATGGAGCAGAGGGATAGATGGGGAACCCTATGATAGCACTGCTCTACACTGACCTCAGAGGCTTCCACCTCCACTATAGATGGAGCAGAGGGATAGATGGGGAACCCTATGATAGCACTGCTCTACACTGACCTCAGAGGCCTCCACCTCCACTATAGATGGAGCAGAGGGATAGATGGGGCACCCTATGATAGCACTGCTCCACACCGACCTCAGAGGCCTCCACCTCCACTATAGATGGAGCAGAGGGATAGATGGGGCACCCTATGATAGCACTGCTCTACACTGACCTCAGAGGCCTCCACCTCCACTATAGATGGAGCTGAGTGATAGATGGGGAACCCTATGATAGCACTGCTCTACACTGACCTCAGAGGCTTCCACCTCCACTATAGATGGAGCTGAGTGATAGATGGGGAACCCTATGATAGCACTGCTCTACACTGACCTCAGAGGCTTCCACCTCCACTATAGATGGAGCAGAGGGATAGATGGGGAACCCTATGATAGCACCGCTCCACACTGACCTCAGAGGCCTCCACCTCCACTATAGATGGAGCAGAGGGATAGATGGGGAACCCTATGATAACACTGCTCCACACTGACCTCAGAGGCCTCAACCTCCACTATAGATGGAGCTGAGTGATAGATGGGGAACCCTATGATAGCACTGCTCTACACTGACCTCAGAGGCTTCCACCTCCACTATAGATGGAGCAGAGGGATAGATGGGGAACCCTATGATAGCACTGCTCTACACTGACCTCAGAGGCCTCCACCTCCACTATAGATGGAGCTGAGTGACAGATGGGGAAACCTATGATAGCACTGCTCCACACTGACCTCAGAGGCCTCCACCTCCACTATAGATGGAGCAGAGTGATAGATGGGGAACCCTATGATAGCACTGCTCTGCACTGACCTCAGAGGCCTCCACCTCCACTATAGATGGAGCAGAGTGATAGATGGGGAACCCTATGATAGCACTGCTCCACACCGACCTCAGAGGCCTCCACCTCCACTATAGATGGAGCAGAGTGATAGATGGTGAACCCTATGATAGCACTGCTCCACACTGACCTCAGAGGCCTCCACCTCCACTATAGATGGAGCAGAGGGATAGATGGGGAACCCTATGATAGCACTGCTCCATACTGACCTCAGAGGCCTCCACCTCCACTATAGATGGAGCAGAGGGATAGATGGGGAACCCTATGATAGCACTGCTCTACACTAACCTCAGAGGCCTCCACCTCCACTATAGATGGAGCAGAGGGATAGATGGGGAACCCTATGATAGCACTGCTCTACACTGACCTCAGAGGCCTCCACCTCCACTATAGATGGAGCAGAGGGATAGATGGGGAACCCTATGATAGCACTGCTCTACACTGACCTCAGAGGCCTCCACCTCCACTATAGATGGAGCAGAGGGATAGATGGGGAACCCTATGATAGCACTGCTCCACACTGACCTCAGAGGCCTCCACCTCCACTATAGATGGAGCAGAGGGATAGAGGGGGAACCCTATCATAGCACTGCTCCACACCAACCTCAGAGGCCTCCACCTCTACTATAGATGGAGCAGAGGGATAGATGGGGAACCCTATGATAGCACTGCTCCACACTGACCTCAGAGGCCTCCACCTCCACTATAGATGGAGCTGAGTGATAGATGGGGAACCCTATGATAGCACTGCTCCACACTGACCTCAGAGGCCTCCACCTCCACTATAGATAGAGCAGAGGGATAGATGGGGAACCCTATGATAGCACTGCTCCACACCGACCTCAGAGGCCTCCACCTCCACTATAGATGGAGCAGAGGGATAGATGGGGAACCCTATGATAGCACTGCTCCACACTGACCTCAGAGGCCTCCAACTCCACTATAGATGGAGCAGAGGGATAGATGGGGAACCCTATGATAGCACTGCTCCACACTGACCTCAGAGGCCTCCACCTCCACTATAGATGGAGCAGAGGGATAGATGGGGAACCCTATGATAGCACTGCTCTACACTGACCTCAGAGGCCTCCACCTCCACTATAGATGGAGCAGAGGGATAGATGGGGAACCCTATGATAGCACTGCTCCACACTGACCTCAGAGGCCTCCACCTCCACTATAGATGGAGCAGAGGGATAGATGGGGAACCCTATGATAGCACCGCTCTACACTGACCTCAGAGGCCTCCACCTCCACTATAGATGGAGCAGAGGGATAGATGGGGAACCCTATGATAGCACCGCTCCACACTGACCTCAGAGGCCTCCACCTCCACTATAGATGGAGCAGAGGGATAGATGGGGAACCCTATGATAGCACCGCTCCACACTGACCTCAGAGGCCTCCACCTCCACTATAGATGGAGCAGAGGGATAGATGGGGCACCATATGATAGCACTGCTCCACACCGACCTCAGAGGCCTCCACCTCCACTATAGATGGAGCAGAGGGATAGATGGGGAACCCTATGATAGCACCGCTCCACACTGACCTCAGAGGCCTCCACCTCCACTATAGATGGAGCAGAGGGATAGATGGGGCACCCTATGATAGCACTGCTCCACACCGACCTCAGAGGCCTCCACCTCCACTATAGATGGAGCAGAGGGACAGATGGGGAACCCTATGATAGCACTGCTCCAAACTGACCTCAGAGGCCTCCACCTCCACTATAGATGGAGCAGAGGGATAGATGGGGCACCCCATGATAGCACTGCTCTACACCGACCTCAGAGGCCTCCACCTCCACTATAAATGGAGCAGAGGGATAGATGGGGAACCCTATGATAGCACTGCTCCACACTGACCTCAGAGGCCTCCACCTCCACTATAGATGGAGCAGAACGATAGATGGGGAACCCTATGATAGCACTGCTCTACACTGACCTCAGAGGCCTCCACCTCCACTATAGATGGAGCTGAGTGATAGATGGGGAACCCTATGATAGCACTGCTCCACACTGACCTCAGAGGCCTCCACCTCCACTATAGATGGAGCAGAGGGATAGATGGGGAACCCTATGATAGCACCGCTCCACACTGACCTCAGAGGCCTCCACCTCCACTATAGATGGAGCAGAGGGATAGATGGGGTACCCTATGATAGCACCGCTCCACACTGACCTCAGAGGCCTCCACCTCCACTATAGATGGAGCAGAGGGATAGATGGGGCACCCTATGATAGCACCGCTCCACACTGACCTCAGAGGCCTCCACCTCCACTATAGATGGAGCAGAGGGATAGATGGGGCACCCTATGATAGCACTGCTCTACACTGACCTCAGAGGCCTCCACATCCACTATAGATGGAGCAGAGGGATAGATGGGGAACCCTATGATAGCACTGCTCCACACCGACCTCAGAGGCCTCCACCTCCACTATAGATGGAGCTGAGTGATAGATGGGGAACCCTATGATAGCACTGCTCTACACTGACCTCAGAGGCCTCCACCTCCACTATAGATGGAGCAGAGGGATAGATGGGGAACCCTATGATAGCACTGCTCTACACTGACCTCAGAGGCCTCCACCTCCACTATAGATGGAGCAGAGGGATAGATGGGGAACCCTATGATAGCACTGCTCTACACTGACCTCAGCGGCCTCCACCTCCACTATAGATGGAGCAGAGGGATAGATGGGGAACCCTATGATAGCACTGCTCTACACTGACCTCAGAGGCCTCCACCTCAACTATAGATGGAGCAGAGGGATAGATGGGGAACCCTATGATAGCACTGCTCCACACTGACCTCAGAGGCCTCCACCTCCACTATAGATGGAGCAGAGGGATAGATGGGGAACCCTATGATAGCACCGCTCTACACTGACCTCAGAGGCCTCCACCTCCACTATAGATGGAGCAGAGGGATAGATGGGGAACCCTATGATAGCACCGCTCCACACTGACCTCAGAGGCCTCCACCTCCACTATAGATGGAGCAGAGGGATAGATGGGGCACCCTATGATAGCACTGCTCTACACTGACCTCAGAGGCCTCCACCTCTACTATAGAAGGAGCAGAGGGATAGATGGGGAACCCTATGATAGCACTGCTCTACACTGACCTCAGAGGCCTCCACCTCCACTATAGATGGAGCTGAGTGATAGATGGGGAACCCTATGATAGCACTGCTCCACACTGACCTCAGAGGCCTCCACCTCCACTATAGATGGAACAGAGGGATAGATGGGGAACCCTATGATAGCACTGCTCCACACTGACCTCAGAGGCCTCCACCTCCACTATAGATGGAGCAGAGGGATAGATGGGGAACCCTATGATAGCACTGCTCTACACTGACCTCAGAGGCCTCCACCTCCACTATAGATGGAGCTGAGTGATAGATGGGGAACCCTATGATAGCACTGCTCTACACTGACCTCAGAGGCCTCCACCTCCACTATAGATGGAGCAGAGGGATAGATGGGGAACCCTATGATAGCACTGCTCTACACTGACCTCAGAGGCCTCCACCTCCACTATAGATGGAGCTGAGTGATAGATGGGGAACCCTATGATAGCACTGCTCTACACTGACCTCAGAGGCCTCCACCTCCACTATAGATGGAGCTGAGTGATAGATGGGGAACCCTATGATAGCACTGCTCTACACTGACCTCAGAGGCCTCCACCTCCACTATAGAGGGAGCTGAGTGATAGATGGGGAACCCTATGATAGCACTGCTCCACACTGACCTCAGAGGCCTCCACCTCCACTATAGATGGAGCAGAGGGATAGATGGGGAACCCTATGATAGCACCGCTCCACACTGACCTCAGAGGCCTCCACCTCCACTATAGATGGAGCAGAGGGATAGATGGGGCACCCTATGATAGCACTGCTCCACACTGACCTCAGAGGCCTCCACCTCCACTATAGATGGAGCAGAGGGATAGATGGGGAACCCTATGATAGCACTGCTCTACACTGACCTCAGAGGCCTCCACCTCTACTATAGAAGGAGCAGAGGGATAGATGGGGAACCCTATGATAGCACTGCTCTACACTGACCTCAGAGGCCTCCACCTCCACTATAGATGGAGCACAGGGATAGATGGGGAACCCTATGATAGCACTGCTCCACACTGACCTCAGAGGCCTCCACCTCCACTATAGATGGAGCTGAGTGATAGATGGGGAACCCTATGATAGCACTGCTCTACACTGACCTCAGAGGCCTCCACCTCCACTATAGATGGAGCAGAGGGATAGATGGGGAACCCTATGATAGCACTGCTCTACACTGACCTCAGAGGCCTCCACCTCCACTATAGATGGAGCAGAGGGATAGATGGGGCACCCTATGATAGCACTGCTCTACACTGACCTCAAAGGCCTCCACCTCCACTATAGATGGAGCAGAGGGATAGATGGGGAACCCTATGATAGCACTGCTCCACACTGACCTCAGAGGCCTCCACCTCCACTATAGATGGAGCAGAGGGATAGATGGGGAACCCTATGATAGCACTGCTCCACACTGACCTCAGAGGCCTCCACCTCCACTATAGATGGAGCAGAGGGATAGATGGGGAACCCTATGATAGCACTGCTCCACACCAACCTCAGAGGCCTCCACCTCCACTATAGAAGGAGCAGAGGGATAGATGGGGAACCCTATGATAGCACTGCTCTACACTGACCTCAGAGGCCTCCACCTCCACTATAGATGGAGCAGAGGGATAGATGGGGAACCCTATGATAGCACTGCTCCACACTGACCTCAGAGGCCTCCACCTCCACTATAGATGGAGCTGAGTGATAGATGGGGAACCCTATGATAGCACTGCTCCACACTGACCTCAGAGGCCTCCACCTCCACTATAGATGGAGCAGAGGGATAGATGGGGCACCCTATGATAGCACTGCTCTACACTGACCTCAGAGGCCTCCACCTCCACTATAGATGGAGCAGAGGGATAGATGGGGAACCCTATGATAGCACTGCTCCACACCGACCTCAGAGGCCTCCACCTCCACTATAGATGGAGCTGAGTGATAGATGGGGAACCCTATGATAGCACTGCTCTACAATGACCTCAGAGGCCTCCACCTCCACTATAGATGGAGCAGAGGGATAGATGGGGCACCCTATGATAGCACTGCTCTACACCAACCTCAGAGCCATCCACCTCCACTATAGATGGAGCAGAGGGATAGATGGGGCACCCTATGATAGCACTGCTCCACACTGACCTCAGAGGCCTCCACCTCCACTATAGATGGAGCAGAGGGATAGATGGGGAACCCTATGATAGCACTGCTCCACACTGACCTCAGAGGCCTCCACCTCCACTATAGATGGAGCAGAGGGATAGATGGGGCACCCTATGATAGCACCGCTCCACACTGACCTCAGAGGCCTCCACCTCCACTATAGATGGAGCAGAGGGATAGATGGGGAACCCTATGATAGCACTGCTCTACACTGACCTCAGAGGCCTCCACCTCCACTATAGATAGAGCAGAGGGATAGATGGGGAACCCTATGATAGCACTGCTCCACACTGACCTCAGAGGCCTCCACCTCCACTATAGATGGAGCAGAGGGATAGATGGGGCACCCTATGATAGCACTGCTCTACACTGACCTCAGAGGCCTCCACCTCCACTATAGATAGAGCAGAGGGATAGATGGGGAACCCTATGATAGCACTGCTCTACACTGACCTCAGAGGCCTCCACCTCCACTATAGATAGAGCAGAGGGATAGATGGGGAACCCTATGATAGCACTGCTCTACACTTACCTCAGAGGCCTCCACCTCCACTATAGATGGAGCTGAGTGATAGATGGAGAACCCTATGATAGCACTGCTCTACACTGACCTCAGAGGCCTCCACCTCCACTATAGATGGAGCAGAGGGATAGATGGGGAACCCTATGATAGCACTGCTCTACACTGACCTCAGAGGCCTCCACCTCCACTATAGATGGAGCAGAAGGATAGATGGGGAACCCTATGATAGCACTGCTCCACACTGACCTCAGAGGCCTCCACCTCCACTATAGATGGAGCAGAGGGATAGATGGGGAACCCTATGATAGCACTGCTCCACACCGACCTCAGAGGCCTCCACCTCCACTATAGAAGGAGCAGAGGGATAGATGGGGAACCCTATGATAGCACTGCTCTACACTGTCCTCAGAGGCCTCCACCTCCACTATAGATGGAGCAGAGGGATAGATGGGGAACCCTATGATAGCACCGCTCCACACTGACCTCAGAGGCCTCCACCTCCACTATAGATGGAGCAGAGGGATAGATGGGGCACCCTATGATAGCACCGCTCCACACTGACCTCAGAGGCCTCCACCTCCACTATAGATGGAGCTGAGTGATAGATGGGGAACCCTATGATAGCACTGCTCCACACTGACCTCAGAGGCCTCCACCTCCACTATAGATGGAGCAGAGGGATAGATGGGGAACCCTATGATAGCACTGCTCTACACTGACCTCAGAGGCCTCCACCTCCACTATAGATGGAGCTGAGTGATAGATGGGGAACCCTATGATAGCACTGCTCTACAATGACCTCAGAGGCCTCCACCTCCACTATAGATGGAGCAGAGGGATAGATGGGGCACCCTATGATAGCACTGCTCTACACCAACCTCAGAGCCATCCACCTCCACTATAGATGGAGCAGAGGGATAGATGGGGCACCCTATGATAGCACTGCTCCACACTAACCTCAGAGGCCTCCACCTCCACTATAGATGGAGCAGAGGGATAGATGGGGAACCCTATGATAGCACTGCTCTACACTGACCTCAGAGGCCTCCACCTCCACTATAGATGGAGCAGAGGGATAGATGGGGCACCCTATGATAGCACTGCTCCACACTGACCTCAGAGGCCTCCACCTCCACTATAGATGGCGCAGAGGGATAGATGGGGAACCCTATGATAGCACCGCTCCACACTGACCTCAGAGGCCTCCACCTCCACTATAGATGGAGCAGAGGGATAGATGGGGAACCCTATGATAGCACTGCTCTACACTGACCTCAGAGGCCTCTACCTCCACTATAGATAGAGCAGAGGGATAGATGGGGAACCCTATGATAGCACTGCTCTACACTTACCTCAGAGGCCTCCACCTCCACTATAGATGGAGCTGAGTGATAGATGGAGAACCCTATGATAGCACTGCTCTACACTGACCTCAGAGGCCTCCACCTCCACTATAGATGGAGCAGAAGGATAGATGGGGAACCCTATGATAGCACTGCTCCACACTGACCTCAGAGGCCTCCACCTCCACTATAGATGGAGCAGAGGGATAGATGGGGAACCCTATGATAGCACTGCTCCACACCGACCTCAGAGGCCTCCACCTCCACTATAGAAGGAGCAGAGGGATAGATGGGGAACCCTATGATAGCACTGCTCTACACTGACCTCAGAGGCCTCCACCTCCAATATAGATGGAGCTGAGTGATAGATGGGGATCCCTATGATAGCACTGCTCCACACTGACCTCAGAGGCCTCCACCTCCACTATAGATGGAGCAGAGGGATAGATGGGGAACCCTATGATAGCACTGCTCTACACCGACCTCAGAGGCCTCCACCTCCACTATAGATGGAGCAGAGGGATAGATGGGGAACCCTATGATAGCACTGCTCCACACTGACCTCAGAGGCCTCCACCTCCACTATAGATGGAGCTGAGTGATAGATGGGGCACCCTATGATAGCACTGCTCTACACTGACCTCAGAGGCCTCCACCTCCACTACAGATGGAGCAGAGGGATAGATGGGGAACCCTATGATAGCACTGCTCCACACTGACCTCAGAGGCCTCCACCTCCACTACAGATGGAGCAGAGGGATAGATGGGGAACCCTATGATAGCACTGCTCTACACCGACCTCAGAGGCCTCCACCTCCACTATAGATGGAGCAGAGGGATAGATGGGGCACCCTATGATAGCACTGCTCCACACTGACCTCAGAGGCCTCCACCTCCACTATAGATGGAGCAGAGGGATAGATGGGGAACCCTATGATAGCACTGCTCTACACTGACCTCAGAGGCCTCCACCTCCACTATAGATGGAGCTGAGTGATAGATGGGGAACCCTATGATAGAACTGCTCCACACTGACCTCAGAGGCCTCCACCTCCACTATAGATGGAGCAGAGGGATAGATGGGGAACCCTATGATAGCACTGCTCCACACTGACCTCAGAGGCCTCCACCTCCACTATAGATGGAGCAGAGGGATAGATGGGGAACCCTATGATAGCACTGCTCTACACCGACCTCAGAGGCCTCCACCTCCACTATAGATGGAGCAGAGGGATAGATGGGGAACCCTATGATAGCACTGCTCTACACTGACCTCAGAGGCCTCCACCTCCACTATAGATGGAGCTGAGTGATAGATGGGGCACCCTATGATAGCACTGCTCTACACTGACCTCAGAGGCCTCCACCTCCACTACAGATGGAGCAGAGGGATAGATGGGGAACCCTATGATAGCACTGCTCCACACTGACCTCAGAGGCCTCCACCTCCACTATAGATGGAGCAGAGGGATAGATGGGAAACCCTATGATAGCACTGCTCTACACTGACCTCAGAGGCCTCCACCTCCACTATAGATGGAGCAGAGGGATAGATGGGGAACCCTATGATAGCACTGCTCCACACTGACCTCAGAGGCCTCCACCTCCACTATAGATGGAGCAGAGGGATAGATGGGGAACCCTATGATAGCACTGCTCTACACTGACCTCAGAGGCCTCCACCTCCACTATAGATGGAACAGAGGGATAGATGGGGAACCCTATGATAGCACTGCTCTACACTGACCTCAGAGGCCTACACCTCCACTATAGATGGAGCAGAGGGATAGATGGGGAACCCTATGATAGCACCGCTCCACACTGACCTCAGAGGCCTACACCTCCACTATAGATGGAGCAGAGGGATAGATGGGGAACCCTATGATAGCACCGCTCCACACTGACCTCAGAGGCCTCCACCTCCACTATAGATGGAGCAGAGGGATAGATGGGGAACCCTATGATAGCACTGCTCTACACTGACCTCAGAGGCCTCCACCTCCACTATAGATGGAGCAGAGGGATAGATGGGGAACCCTATGATAGCACTGCTCTACACTGACCTCAGAGGCCTCCACCTCCACTATAGATGGACCAGAGGGATAGATGGGGAACCCTATGATAGCACTGCTCCACACTGACCTCAGAGGCCTCCACCTCCACTATAGATGGAGCAGAGGGATAGATGGGGAACCCTATGATAGCACTGCTCCACACTGACCTCAGAGGCCTCCACCTCCACTATAGATGGAGCTGAGTGATAGATGGGGAACCCTATGATAGCACTGCTCCACACCAACCTCAGAGGCCTCCACCTCCACTATAGATGGAGCAGAGGGATAGATGGGGAACCCTATGATAGCACTGCTCCACACTGACCTCAGAGGCCTCCACCTCCACTATAGATGGAGCTGAGTGATAGATGGGGAACCCTATGATAGCACTGCTCCACACTGACCTCAGAGGCCTCCACCTCCACTATAGATGGAGCAGAGGGATAGATGGGGAACCCTATGATAGCACTGCTCTACACTGACCTCAGAGGCCTCCACCTCCACTATAGATGGAGCAGAGGGATAGATGGGGAACCCTATGATAGCACTGCTCCACACTGACCTCAGAGGCCTCCATCTCCACTATAGATGGAGCTGAGTGATAGATGGGGAACCCTATGATAGCACCGCTCTACACTGACCTCAGTGGCCTCCTCCTCCACTATAGATGGAGCAGATGGATAGATGGGGAACCCTATGATAGCACTGCTCCACACTGACCTCAGAGGCCTCCACCTCCACTATAGATGGAGCAGAGGGATAGATGGGGAACCCTATGATAGCACTGCTCTACACTGACCTCAGAGGCCTCCACCTCCACTATAGATGGAGCAGAGGGATAGATGGGGAACCCTATGATAGCACTGCTCCACACTGACCTCAGAGGCCTCCACCTCCACTATAGATGGAGCTGAGTGATAGATGGGGAACCCTATGATAGCACCGCTCCACACTGACCTCAGAGGCCTCCACCTCCACTACAGATGGAGCAGAGGGATAGATGGGGAACCCTATGATAGCACTGCTCTACACTGACCTCAGAGGCCTCCACCTCCACTATAGATGGAACAGAGGGATAGATGGGGAACCCTATGATAGCACTGCTCTACACTGACCTCAGAGGCCTCCACCTCCACTATAGATGGAGCAGAGGGATAGATGGGGAGCCCTATGATAGCACTGCTCCACACTGACCTCAGAGGCCTCCACCTCCACTATAGATGGAGCAGAGGGATAGATGGGGCACCCTATGATAGCACTGCTCCACACTGACCTCAGAGGCCTCCACCTCCACTATAGATGGAGCTGAGGGATAGATGGGGAACCCTATGATAGCACTGCTCTACACTGACCTCAGAGGCCTCCACCTCCACTATAGATGGAGCAGAGGGATAGATGGGGAACCCTATGATAGCACTGCTCTACACTGACCTCAGAGGCCTCCACCTTCACTATAGATGGAGCAGAGGGATAGATGGGGCACCCTATGATAGCACCGCTCCACACTGACCTCAGAGGCCTCCACCTCCACTATAGATGGAGCTGAGTGATAGATGGGGAACCCTATGATAGCACCGCTCCACACTGACCTCAGAGGCCTCCACCTCCACTATAGATGGAGCTGAGTGATAGATGGGGAACCCTATGAAAGCACCGCTCCACACTGACCTCAGAGGCCTCCACCTCCACTATAGATGGAGCTGAGTGATAGATGGGGAACCCTATGATAGCACCGCTCCACACTGACCTCAGAGGCCTCCACCTCCACTATAGATGGAGCTGAGTGATAGATGGGGAACCCTATGATAGCACCGCTCCACACTGACCTCAGAGGCCTCCACCTCCACTATAGATGGAGCTGAGTGATAGATGGGGAACCCTATGATAGCACTGCTCTACACTGACCTCAGAGGCCTCCACCTCCACTATAGATGGAGCTGAGTGATGGATGGGGAACCCTATGATAGCACCGCTCCACACTGACCTCAGAGGCCTCCACCTCCACTATAGATGGAGCTGAGTGATAGATGGGGAACCCTATGAAAGCACCGCTCCACACTGACCTCAGAGGCCTCCACCTCCACTATAGATGGAGCAGAGGGATAGATGGGGAACCCTATGATAGCACTGCTCCACACTGACCTCAGAGGCCTCCACCTCCACTATAGATGGAGCTGAGTGATAGATGGGGAACCCTATGATAGCACCGCTCCACACCAACCTCAAAGGCCTCCACCTCCACTATAGATGGAGCTGAGTGATAGATGGGGAACCCTATGATAGCACTGCTCTACACTGACCTCAGAGGCCTCCACCTCCACTATAGATGGAGCTGAGTGATAGATGGGGAACCCTATGATAGCACCGCTCCACACTGACCTCAGAGGTCTCCACCTCCACTATAGATGGAGCAGAGGGATAGATGGGGAACCCTATGATAGCACTGCTCCACACTGACCTCAGAGGCCTCCACCTCCACTATAGATGGAGCAGAGGGATAGATGGGGAGCCCTATGATAGCACTGCTCCACACTGACCTCAGAGGCCTCCACCTCCACTATAGAAGGAGCAGAGGGATAGATGGGGAACCCTATGATAGCACCGCTCCACACTGACCTCAGAGGCCTCCACCTCCACTATAGATGGAGCTGAGTGATAGATGGGGAACCCTATGATAGCACCGCTCCACACTGACCTCAGAGGCCTCCACCTCCACTATAGATGGAGCTGAGTGATAGATGGGGAACCCTATGATAGCACTGCTCTACACTGACCTCAGAGACCTCCACCTCCACTATAGATGGAGCAGAGGGATAGATGGGGAACCCTATGATAGCACTGCTCTACACTGACCTCAGAGGCCTCCACCTCCACTATAGATGGAGCAGAGGGATAGATGGGGAACCCTATGATAGCACTGCTCTACACTGACCTCAGAGGCCTCCACCTCCACTATAGATGGAGCTGAGTGATAGATGGGGAACCCTATGATAGCACTGCTCTACACTGACCTCAGAGACCTCCACCTCCACTATAGATGGAGCAGAGGGATAGATGGGGAACCCTATGATAGCACTGCTCTACACTGACCTCAGAGGCCTCCACCTCCACTATAGATGGAGCAGAGGGATAGATGGGGCACCCTATGATAGCACTGCTCCACACTGACCTCAGAGGCCTCCACCTCCACTATAGATGGAGCTGAGTGATAGATGGGGCACCCTATGATAGCACTGCTCTACACTGACCTCAGAGGCCTCCACCTCCACTATAGATGGAGCAGAGGGATAGATGGGGAACCCTATGATAGCACTGCTCTACACCGACCTCAGAGGCCTCCACCTCCACTATAGATGGAGCTGAGTGATAGATGGGGAACCCTATGATAGCACTGCTCTACACCGACCTCAGAGGCCTCCACCTCCACTATAGATGGAGCTGAGTGATAGATGGGGAACCCTATGATAGCACTGCTCCACACTGACCTCAGAGGCCTCCACCTCCACTATAGATGGAGCAGAGGGATAGATGGGGAACCCTATGATAGCACCGCTCCACACTGACCTCAGAGGCCTCCACCTCCACTATAGATGGAGCAGAGGGATAGATGGGGAACCCTATGATAGCACTGCTCCACACCAACCTCAGAGGCCTCCACCTCCACTATAGAAGGAGCAGAGGGATAGATGGGGAACCCTATGATAGCACTGCTCTACACCAACCTCAGAGGCCTCCACCTCCACTATAGATGGAGCTGAGTGATAGATGGGGAACCCTATGATAGCACTGCTCTACACCAACCTCAGAGCCATCCACCTCCACTATAGATGGAGCAGAGGGATAGATGGGGCACCCTATGATAGCACTGCTCTACACTGACCTCAGAGGCCTCCACCTCCACTATAGATGGAGCAGAGGGATAGATGGGAACCCTATGATAGCACTGCTCCACACTGACCTCAGAGGCCTCCACCTCCACTATAGATGGAGCAGAGGGATAGATGGGGAACCCTATGATAGCACCGCTCTACACTGACCTCAGGGGCCTCCACCTCCACTATAGATAGAGCAGAGGGATAGATGGGGAACCCTATGATAGCACTGCTCTACACTGACCTCAGAGGCCTCCACCTCCACTATAGATAGAGCAGAGGGATAGATGGGGAACCCTATGATAGCACTGCTCCACACTGACCTCAGAGGCCTCCACCTCCACTATAGATGGAGCAGAGGGATAGATGGGGAACCCTATGATAGCACTGCTCTACACTGACCTCAGAGGCCTCCACCTCCACTATAGATAGAGCAGAGGGATAGATGGGGAACCCTATGATAGCACTGCTCCACACTGACCTCAGAGGCCTCCACCTCCACTATAGATAGAGCAGAGGGATAGATGGGGAACCCTATGATAGCACTGCTCCACACTGACCTCAGAGGCCTCCACCTCCACTATAGATGGAGCAGAGGGATAGATGGGGAACCCTATGATAGCACTGCTCTACACTGACCTCAGAGGCCTCCACCTCCACTATAGATAGAGCAGAGGGATAGATGGGGAACCCTATGATAGCACTGCTCTACACTGACCTCAGAGGCCTCCACCTCCACTATAGATAGAGCAGAGGGATAGATGGGGAACCCTATGATAGCACTGCTCCACACTGACCTCAGAGGCCTCCACCTCCACTATAGATAGAGCAGAGGGATAGATGGGGCACCCTATGATAGCACTGCTCTACACTGACCTCAGAGGCCTCCACCTCCACTATAGATAGAGCAGAGGGATAGATGGGGAACCCTATGATAGCACTGCTCTACACTTACCTCAGAGGCCTCCACCTCCACTATAGATGGAGCTGAGTGATAGATGGAGAACCCTATGATAGCACTGCTCTACACTGACCTCAGAGGCCTCCACCTCCACTATAGATGGAGCAGAGGGATAGATGGGGAACCCTATGATAGCACTGCTCCACACTGACCTCAGAGGCCTCCACCTCCACTATAGATGGAGCAGAGAGATAGATGGGGCACCCTATGATAGCACTGTTCTACACTGACCTCAGAGGCCCCCACCTCCACTATAGATGGAGCAGAGGGATAGATGGGGAACCCTATGATAGCACTGCTCCACACTGACCTCAGAGGCCTCCACCTCCACTATAGATGGAGCAGAGGGATAGATGGGGCACCCTATGATAGCACTGCTCTACACTGACCTCAGAGGCCTCCACCTCCACTATAGATAGAGCAGAGGGATAGATGGGGCACCCTATGATAGCACTGCTCTACACTGACCTCAGAGGCCTCCACCTCCACTATAGATAGAGCAGAGGGATAGATGGGGAACCCTATGATAGCACTGCTCTACACTTACCTCAGAGGCCTCCACCTCCACTATAGATGGAGCTGAGTGATAGATGGAGAACCCTATGATAGCACTGCTCTACACTGACCTCAGAGGCCTCCACCTCCACTATAGATGGAGCAGAGGGATAGATGGGGAACCCTATGATAGCACTGCTCCACACTGACCTCAGAGGCCTCCACCTCCACTATAGATGGAGCAGAGAGATAGATGGGGCACCCTATGATAGCACTGTTCTACACTGACCTCAGAGGCCCCCACCTCCACTATAGATGGAGCAGAGGGATAGATGGGGAACCCTATGATAGCACTGCTCCACACCGACCTCAGAGGCCTCCACCTCCACTATAGAAGGAGCAGAGGGATAGATGGGGCACCCTATGATAGCACTGCTCTACACCAACCTCAGAGGCCTCCACCTCCACTATAGATGGAGCAGAGGGATAGATGGGGCACCCTATGATAGCACTGCTCCACACTGACCTCAGAGGCCTCCACCTCCACTATAGATGGAGCTGAGTGATAGATGGGGAACCCTATGATAGCACTGCTCTACACTGACCTCAGAGGCCTCCACCTCCACTATAGATGGAGCAGAGGGATAGATGGGGAACCCTATGATAGCACTGCTCTACACCGACCTCAGAGGCCTCCACCTCCACTATAGATGGAGCAGAGAGATAGATGGGGAACCCTATGATAGCACTGCTCTACACTGACCTCAGAGGCCTCCACCTCCACTATAGATGGAGCTGAGTGATAGATGGGGAACCCTATGATAGCACTGCTCTACACTGACCTCAGAGGCCTCCACCTCCAATATAGATGGAGCTGAGTGATAGATGGGGAGCCCTATGATAGCACTGCTCCACACTGACCTCAGAGGCCTCCACCTCCACTATAGATGGAGCAGAGTGATAGATGGGGAACCCTATGATAGCACTGCTCTACACCGACCTCAGAGGCCTCCACCTCCACTATAGATGGAGCAGAGGGATAGATGGGCTACCCTATGATAGCACTGCTCTACACTGACCTCAGAGGCCTCCACCTCCACTATAGATGGAGCTGAGTGATAGATGGGGCACCCTATGATAGCACTGCTCTACACTGACCTCAGAGGCCTCCACCTCCACTATAGATGGAGCAGAGTGATAGATGGGGAACCCTATGATAGCACTGCTCTACACTGACCTCAGAGGCCTCCACCTCCACTACAGATGGAGCAGAGGGATAGATGGGGAACCCTATGATAGCACTGCTCTACACCGACCTCAGAGGCCTCCACCTCCACTATAGATGGAGCAGAGGGATAGATGGGGCACCCTATGATAGCACTGCTCTACACTGACCTCAGAGGCCTCCACCTCCACTATAGATGGAGCTGAGTGATAGATGGGGAACCCTATGATAGCACTGCTCCACACTGACCTCAGAGGCCTCCACCTCCACTATAGATGGAGCAGAGGGATAGATGGGGCACCCTATGATAGCACTGCTCTACACTGACCTCAGAGGCCTCCACCTCCACTATAGATGGAGCTGAGTGATAGATGGGGCACCCTATGATAGCACTGCTCTACACTGACCTCAGAGGCCTCCACCTCCACTATAGATGGAGCAGAGGGATAGATGGGGCACCCTATGATAGCACTGCTCTACACTGACCTCAGAGGCCTCCACCTCCACTATAGATGGAGCAGAGGGATAGATGGGGCACCCTATGATAGCACTGCTCTACACTGACCTCAGAGGCCTCCACCTCCACTATAGATGGAGCAGAGGGATAGATGGGGAACTCTATGATAGCACTGCTCTACACTGACCTCAGAGGCCTCCACCTCCACTATAGATGGAGCAGAGGGATAGATGGGGAACCCTATGATAGCACTGCTCCACACTGACCTCAGAGGCCTCCACCTCCACTATAGATGGAGCAGAGGGATAGATGGGGAACCCTATGATAGCACTGCTCTACACTGATCTCAGAGGCCTCCACCTCCACTATAGATGGAGCAGAGGGATAGATGGGGAACTCTATGATAGCACTGCTCTACACTGACCTCAGAGGCCTCCACCTCCACTATAGATGGAGCAGAGGGATAGATGGGGAACCCTATGATAGCACTGCTCCACACTGACCTCAGAGGCCTCCACCTCCACTATAGATGGAGCAGAGGGATAGATGGGGAACCCTATGATAGCACTGCTCCACACTGACCTCAGAGGCCTCCACCTCCACTATAGATGGAGCTGAGTGATAGATGGGGAACCCTATGATAGCACTGCTCCACACTGACCTCAGAGGCCTCCACCTCCACTATAGATGGAGCAGAGGGATAGATGGGGAACCCTATGATAGCACTGCTCTACACCAACCTCAGAGGCCTCCACCTCCACTATAGATGGAGCAGAGGGATAGATGGGGAACCCTATGATAGCACTGCTCCACACTGACCTCAGAGGCCTCCACCTCCACTATAGATGGAGCAGAGGGATAGATGGGGAACCCTATGATAGCACTGCTCTACACTGACCTCAGAGGCCTCCACCTCCACTATAGATGGAGCTGAGTGATAGATGGGGAACCCTATGATAGCACAGCTCTACACTGACCTCAGAGGCCTCCTCCTCCACTATAGATGGAGCAGATGGATAGATGGGGAACCCTATGATAGCACTGCTCCACACTGACCTCAGAGGCCTCCACCTCCACTATAGATGGAGCAGAGGGATAGATGGGGAACCCTATGATAGCACCGCTCTACACTGACCTCAGAGGCCTCCACCTCCACTATAGATGGAGCTGAGTGATAGATGGGGAACCCTATGATAGCACTGCTCTACACTGACCTCAGAGGCCTCCACCTCCACTATAGATGGAGCTGAGTGATAGATGGGGAACCCTATGATAGCACCGCTCCACACTGACCTCAGAGGCCTCCACCTCCACTATAGATGGAGCAGAGGGATAGATGGGGAACCCTATGATAGCACTGCTCTACACTGACCTCAGAGGCCTCCACCTCCACTATAGATGGAGCTGAGTGATAGATGGGGAACCCTATGATAGCACAGCTCTACACTGACCTCAGAGGCCTCCTCCTCCACTATAGATGGAGCAGATGGATAGATGGGGAACCCTATGATAGCACTGCTCCACACTGACCTCAGAGGCCTCCACCTCCACTATAGATGGAGCAGAGGGATAGATGGGGAACCCTATGATAGCACCGCTCTACACTGACCTCAGAGGCCTCCACCTCCACTATAGATGGAGCAGAGGGATAGATGGGGAACTCTATGATAGCACTGCTCTACACTGACCTCAGAGGCCTCCACCTCCACTATAGATGGAGCAGAGGGATAGATGGGGAACCCTATGATAGCACTGCTCCACACTGACCTCAGAGGCCTCCACCTCCACTATAGATGGAGCTGAGTGATAGATGGGGAACCCTATGATAGCACCGCTCCACACTGACCTCAGAGGCCTCCACCTCCACCACAGATGGAGCAGAGGGATAGATGGGGAACCCTATGATAGCACTGCTCTACACTGACCTCAGAGGCCTCCACCTCCACTATAGATGGAGCAGAGGGATAGATGGGGAACCCTATGATAGCACTGCTCTACACTGACCTCAGAGGCCTCCACCTCCACTATAGATGGAGCAGAGGGATAGATGGGGAACCCTATGATAGCACTGCTCCACACTGACCTCAGAGGCCTCCACCTCCACTATAGATGGAGCAGAGGGATAGATGGGGCACCCTATGATAGCACTGCTCCACACTGACCTCAGAGGCCTCCACCTCCACTATAGATGGAGCAGAGGGATAGATGGGGAACCCTATGATAGCACTGCTCCACACTGACCTCAGAGGCCTCCACCTCCACTATAGATGGAGCTGAGGGATAGATGGGGAACCCTATGATAGCACTGCTCTACACTGACCTCAGAGGCCTCCACCTCCACTATAGATGGAGCAGAGGGATAGATGGGGAACCCTATGATAGCACTGCTCTACACCAACCTCAGAGGCCTCCACCTCCACTATAGATGGAGCAGAGGGATAGATGGGGAACCCTATGATAGCACTGCTCTACACTGACCTCAGAGGCCTCCACCTCCACTATAGATGGAGCAGAGGGATAGATGGGGCACCCTATGATAGCACCGCTCCACACTGACCTCAGAGGCCTCCACCTCCACTATAGATGGAGCTGAGTGATAGATGGGGAACCCTATGATAGCACCGCTCCACACTGACCTCAGAGGCCTCCACCTCCACTATAGATGGAGCTGAGTGATAGATGGGGAACCCTATGATAGCACTGCTCTACACTGACCTCAGAGGCCTCCACCTCCACTATAGATGGAGCAGAGGGATAGATGGGGAACCCTATGATAGCACTGCTCTACACTGATCTCAGAGGCCTCCACCTCCACTATAGATGGAGCAGAGGGATAGATGGGGAACCCTATGATAGCACTGCTCTACACTGACCTCAGAGGCCTCCACCTCCACTATAGATGGAGCTGAGTGATAGATGGGGAACCCTATGATAGCACCGCTCCACACTGACCTCAGAGGCCTCCACCTCCACTATAGATGGAGCTGAGTGATAGATGGGGAACCCTATGATAGCACTGCTCCACACCGACCTCAGAGGCCTCCACCTCCACTATAGATGGAGCTGAGTGATAGATGGGGAACCCTATGATAGCACCGCTCCACACTGACCTCAGAGGCCTCCACCTCCACTATAGATGGAGCTGAGTGATAGATGGGGAACCCTATGATAGCACTGCTCTACACCGACCTCAGAGACCTCCACCTCCACTATAGATGGAGCAGAGGGATAGATGGGGCACCCTATGATAGCACTGCTCTACACTGACCTCAGAGGCCTCCACCTCCACTATAGATGGAGCAGAGGGATAGATGGGGCACCCTATGATAGCACTGCTCTACACTGACCTCAGAGGCCTCCACCTCCACTATAGATGGAGCAGAGGGATAGATGGGGAACCCTATGATAGCACTGCTCTACACTGACCTCAGAGGCCTCCACCTCCACTATAGATGGAGCAGAGGGATAGATGGGGAACCCTATGATAGCACCGCTCCACACTGACCTCAGAGGCCTCCACCTCCACTATAGATGGAGCAGAGGGATAGATGGGGAACCCTATGATAGCACCGCTCCACACTGACCTCAGAGGCCTCCACCTCCACTATAGATGGAGCTGAGTGATAGATGGGGAACCCTATGATAGCACTGCTCTACACTGACCTCAGAGGCCTCCACCTCCACTATAGATGGAGCAGAGGGATAGATGGGGAACCCTATGATAGCACTGCTCTACACTGACCTCAGAGGCCTCCACCTCCACTATAGATGGAGCAGAGGGATAGATGGGGAACCCTATGATAGCACTGCTCTACACTGACCTCAGAGGCCTCCACCTCCACTATAGATGGAGCAGAGGGATAGATGGGGAACCCTATGATAGCACTGCTCTACACTGACCTCAGAGGCCTCCACCTCCACTATAGATGGAGCAGAGGGATAGATGGGGCACCCTATGATAGCACTGCTCTACACTGACCTCAGAGGCCTCCACCTCCACTATAGATGGAGCTGAGTGATAGATGGGGAACCCTATGATAGCACTGCTCCACACTGACCTCAGAGGCCTCCACCTCCACTATAGATGGAGCTGAGTGATAGATGGGGCACCCTATGATAGCACTGCTCTACACTGACCTCAGAGGCCTCCACCTCCACTATAGATGGAGCTGAGTGATAGATGGGGAACCCTATGATAGCACTGCTCCACACTGACCTCAGAGGCCTCCACCTCCACTATAGATGGAGCAGAGGGATAGATGGGGAACCCTATGATAGCACTGCTCTACACCGACCTCAGAGGCCTCCACCTCCACTATAGATGGAGCAGAGGGATAGATGGGGAACCCTATGATAGCACTGCTCTACACTGACCTCAGAGGCCTCCACCTCCACTATAGATGGAGCTGAGTGATAGATGGGGAACCCTATGATAGCACTGCTCTACACTGACCTCAGAGGCCTCCACCTCCACTATAGATGGAGCAGAGGGATAGATGGGGAACCCTATGATAGCACTGCTCCACACTGACCTCAGAGGCCTCCACCTCCACTATAGATGGAGCAGAGGGATAGATGGGGAACCCTATGATAGCACCGCTCCACACTGACCTCAGAGGCCTCCACCTCCACTATAGATGGAGCAGAGGGATAGATGGGGCACCCTATGATAGCACTGCTCTACACTGACCTCAGAGGCCTCCACCTCCACTATAGATGGAGCTGAGTGATAGATGGGGAACCCTATGATAGCACTGCTCCACACTGACCTCAGAGGCCTCCACCTCCACTATAGATGGAGCAGAGGGATAGATGGGGAACCCTATGATAGCACTGCTCTACACTGACCTCAGAGGCCTCCACCTCCACTGTAGATGGAGCAGAGGGATAGATGGGGCACCCTATGATAGCACTGCTCTACACTGACCTCAGAGGCCTCCACCTCCACTATAGATGGAGCAGAGGGATAGATGGGGAACCCTATGATAGCACTGCTCTACACTGACCTCAGAGGCCTCCACCTCCACTATAGATGGAGCCGAGTGATAGATGGGGAACCCTATGATAGCACCGCTCCACACTGACCTCAGAGGCCTCCACCTCCACTATAGATGGAGCAGAGGGATAGATGGGGAACCCTATGATAGCACTGCTCTACACTGACCTCAGAGGCCTCCACCTCCACTATAGATGGAGCAGAGTGATAGATGGGGAACCCTATGATAGCACTGCTCCACACTGACCTCAGAGGCCTCCACCTCCACTATAGATGGAGCAGAGGGATAGATGGGGAACCCTATGATAGCACTGCTCCACACTGACCTCAGAGGCCTCCACCTCCACTATAGATGGAGCAGAGGGATAGATGGGGCACCCTATGATAGCACTGCTCTACACTGACCTCAGAGGCCTCCACCTCCACTATAGATGGAGCCGAGTGATAGATGGGGAACCCTATGATAGCACTGCTCCACACTGACCTCAGAGGCCTCCACCTCCACTATAGATGGAGCAGAGTGATAGATGGGGAACCCTATGATAGCACCGCTCCACACTGACCTCAGAGGCCTCCACCTCCACTATAGATGGAGCAGAGTGATAGATGGGGAACCCTATGATAGCACTGCTCCACACTGACCTCAGAGGCCTCCACCTCCACTATAGATGGAGCCGAGTGATAGATGGGGAACCCTATGATAGCACTGCTCCACACTGACCTCAGAGGCCTCCACCTCCACTATAGATGGAGCTGAGTGATAGATGGGGAACCCTATGATAGCACTGCTCCATGCTGACCTCAGAGGCCTCCATCTCCACTATAGATGGAGCAGAGGGATAGATGGGGAACCCTATGATAGCACTGCTCCACACTGACCTCAGAGGCCTCCACCTCCACTATAGATGGAGCAGAGGGATATATGGGGAACCCTATGATAGCACTGCTCCATACTGACCTCAGAGGCCTCCACCTCCACTATAGATGGAGCAGAGGGATAGATGGGGCACCCTTTGATAGCACTGCTCCATACTGACCTCAGAGGCCTCCACCTCCACTATAGATGGAGCAGAGGGATAGATGGGGAACCCTATGATAGCACTGCTCCACACTGACCTCAGAGGCCTCCACCTCCACTATAGATGGAGCTGAGTGATAGATGGGGAACCCTATGATAGCACCGCTCTACACTGACCTCAGAGGCCTCCACCTCCACTATAGATGGAGCAGAGGGATAGATGGGGAACCCTATGATAGCACTGCTCCACACTGACCTCAGAGGCCTTTACCTCCACTATAGATGGAGCTGAGTGATAGATGGGGAACCCTATGATAGCACCGCTCCACACTGACCTCAGAGGCCTCCATCTCCACTATAGATGGAGCAGAGGGATAGATGGGGCACCCTATGATTGCACCGCTCCACACTGACCTCAGAGGCCTCCACCTCCACTATAGATGGAGCAGAGGGATAGATGGGGAACCCTATGATAGCACTGCTCTACACTGACCTCAGAGGCCTCCACCTCCACTATAGATGGAGCAGAGGGATAGATGGGGAACCCTAAGATAGCACTGCTCTACACTGACCTCAGACGCCTCCACCTCCACTATAGATGGAGCAGAGGGATAGATGGGGAACCCTATGATAGCACTGCTCTACACTGACCTCAGAGGCCTCCACCTCCACTATAGATGGAGCAGAGGGATAGATGGGGAACCCTATGATAGCACTGCTCCACACTGACCTCAGAGGCCTCCACCTCCACTATAGATGGAGCTGAGTGATAGATGGGGAACCCTATGATAGCACCACTCCACACTGACCTCAGAAGCCTCCACCTCCACTATAGATGTGACTCGCCCCCTGGGCCGTCGGGCACTCGGATCCGGGCAATAGGGAACGATGGGAGTAGTAGTGGCAACCCGGTTCCGTGGCTCAGGGTGGTCAGGCCAGTGGTAGTCCGTTATATTGATTATGTCCGACTACGCCACCCGTGGATTGCGGTTATGAAGAACCGCCACTGCATGCAGACCGCTGGGGCTGATGAGGTGTGCAGCTAGGGTAGTGTGACTCCCCACGGGAAGAGTGCGGCCCCAGGGCAGTATAGTGGATGGTGGGAGTGATGGTAGTGAGAGTCACAGTGATGACAGTGCTGGAGGAGCAAGGAGCACACAGACAACAGGTTGCAGTCCAGGGTCTTTACTAAACAGGTAAACTGACCCACAAACAGTCCCAGCTAGGAGGGGACCTGGATGTCTGAGAGCAACGGGGAAATTGGCCCTGGTCAGGGTGAGGGTGTAGGCCTACCGTGCTTTCTGTGCTCCTTCTGGCTATCTCCTCCTGATAGGGTAACAGCCCACGTTTCCGAGCTTTCCGTGTACTCTCGCCTGTATGGCCTGCGACGTGGGTTCCTTTCTGCTCCCAGCTTTGTACGGCTTTACTGGTCCCTTCGGTTGTGGCAGGGCCTCCAGGCTTCTTAGGCCAAGGAATGTACAGTCCCTTGCGGACTGGTTCTCTGCTGGGGGATGTGGAATCCTTCCAGCCTCAGACACCAAAGTCTGGTAGATTAAGTCTTTATCTGCCAAGACAGGCTCACTTCGCCTCTTGTCTCTGGCTTGTGGCTCTCCTCCTGTCACACTTCCTCTTAGGTGCAATCAACTGTCTGTCCCTGCTCCACTCTGGGACACGTCTCAAAGCTGAGACAGGCAATCCAGTTCTCCCTAACCCTGTCCCCAGTACCAGCTTTTATAGGGGCAGCCAGCTCCCCCTACTGGCCTGAGACAGGAGGCATTGCATGCTAATGTTCCCCTGACTAGAGAACCTCCCCCTTGCTCTCAGACACAGCTTTATTACACTTGTGGCATCCAGGTAGGGTGACACATTCCCCCCTAGTGAAATTTAGTACTCCGGGACTAAACAATAAACAAGGATAATATACATGACAATAAAACATTAATAGACAAACGACGCACAGATTGAGTTCTTAAGGTCACAGTGTGGCCTGTGACCGGGTGTCCATATCACCAAAACAACGGGGAGCCTTAACCAGGTGGGGGTCTGTCCTACCCCAAGTCCTTCACAGTCTTAGTTCATTCCTGGGTTAGGCTCCGAACGCAGTCCATACAAGGTCCCGGTTATAAAAAGTCCATAACCTGTGAGTCCTTACGGTAACTGCAAGAAACTGAAACACAGAATTACCAAACATGCAGGTAACTTGGCAAACAATTCAACATTTGGCAACAAGGTTATTTACAATTTAGTACACTCTATATTCTCCAGCGGGCGGGTATCTTCCCCTTTGTGCTCCTGGTTGACCTACGTAGCCCACTGTCTGGTGGTGGACCAACCTGGCTTTCCCCACTAGCGTTAGGGGTACAGCTACCAGCTGGGTGTACAGGTAGGGCAGGCAGCTGTCTGTGGGTTCTTTGGCTTACCGCAGGCATGGCAGGCTCACTGTCAGCAGAGGGTTGACTCTCCTGGGCTGCTGGTACAGGCTCTTCTGCCTCTGGAACTGCTTGCTCCTCTTCACCTTCCGGCTCTGGTGTTGGTTGTTGCTGTGCCGGTTGCAGGAAATGCAGGACGGGTACCACTATGGTATCATTTATGCGAGTCCAGGACTGAGGGAACTCTCCGAGAACGGTGCTGATCATTTCTTCCTTGTCCTCTGCGGGTTCAAGGTCACTGTGATCCTCTTCTGCACTACGGAGTTGCTCGGGGCACCTTTTGAGGTGGTCTCTGGAGACGACACTAGTGGTTTCTCCTCCGTCCTTGGTGATCACGCACACCTTTGGGTTGTCGTGGTCAGACTGCAGTACGGTGTAGGGTTCCCTTTCCCACTGGTCGTCCAACTTATGTAGCCTTCTTTTTCACTTTAGGACTTGCTCACCAGGTTCTAGGGGACTAGCAGGGGCGTGTTGATTGAAGAGTCTTTCTTGCTTCTCTCTCACCTGGGCCAGGCTCTTCTCCACACTCTCCTGTACCTTCTTGTACTGCAGTTGCCTTTCCGTATCCCAGTCCGCATCCGGGGAGGTGTCCTCAGGTATTAGGACTCCCATCTCCAGGTCTACGGGCAGCTTACCTGGTCTGGCTCGCATCAGGTAAGCCGGGGTGCAGTTTGTAGCGTTCACCGGGATGTTGTTGTACATGTCTACCAGGTCCGGCAATTTTTCTGGCCACAGGCTGCGTTCCTCCAGGGGCAACGTCTTCAGGAGATCAATGACTATATTGTTCATCTTCTCACACATCCCGTTGGTTTGGGGGTGGTAAGGCGTTGTCCGTATTTTCTTACAGCCATAGAGGTTGCAGAACTCCTGGAAGATTTCAGCCTCGAGCGCTGGACCCTGGTCTGTCAGGACCTGTTCCGGATACCTGTGTGGACGGCAGAAATATTGCTGAAAGGCTCTGGCCGCTGTTTGGGCTATCAAGTCCTTTACCGGGACCACCACTAGAAAACGGGAATAGTGGTCCACGATTGTCAGGGCATAGATGTATCCAGACCGGCTTGGAGCCAATTTGACGTGGTCCAGAGCTACCAGCTCCAGAGGCTGCGTGGTGACGATGGGCCTCAAGGGTGTCTTCTGGCTGTTGCGGTCCTTCCTCCTTAGGTGACAAGGGCCACAGTCTCTGCACCATTTTTCTACAGCTCCTCTCATGCCGACCCAAAAGAACCTTCCTCTTAGTAGGAACTCCAATTTCTTACAACCGAAGTGTCCCGCTCTGTCATGGTAAGCCCCCAGGACCATAGCTGCATCTCGCCTTGGGACCACGACTTGCCAGGTCAGCTCGTGCGTCCGGTGGTTGACAATCCTTCTGCACAACTTGCCTTCGTAGAGGAACAGCTTGCTCTTCTCCTTCCATAGCTGCTTGGCTTCCTCTGGGGCATCTGGATCTAGGCGGGCGTCTTCCCGGGTCAGCAGATCTTTCACCAGGCGGACTGCAGGGTCACTATCTTGGGTCTCGGCCCAGCTGTGGTGAGGTAGGGGATTCATCATCACAGTTGTTAGATCCTCCTCCTTCACGCGGTGAGAGTGTTGAGCGGCTCCATACCGGTGAAACGCGGGGAGTTCTACCTCCTCCAGCTCTTCTGGGTCTTCGTCACCTTCAGGTAAGTGAGGCATCCTTGATAGGGCGTCCGCGTTGGCGTTGGTTTTGCCTGCCCGGTACTTGATCACGAAGTCATAGTTGGAGAGACGGGCCATCCACCGCTGTTCCAGGGCACCCAGTCTTGCATTGTCCAGGTGTGTCAACGGGTTGTTGTCCGTGTACACGGTGAACTTTGCGGAGGCCAGGTAATGCTTGAAGCGTTCCGTCAAGGCCCACACCACCGCCAAGAATTCTAGCTTGAAGGAGCTGTAATTCTCCGGGTTCCTCTCGGTGGGCCTCAGCTTCCGGCTGGCGTATGCGATCACCCGTTCTCTGCCCTGTTGGTTTTGGGACAGTACGGCTCCCAGTCCCACATTACTGGCGTCAGTGTGGAGAATGAAAGGCTGGCCATAATCAGGGTAGGCCAGGATCTCATCCCCTGTGAGGGTCAACTTTAGCTGGCGGAAGGACTCCTCTTCCGGTTTATCCCACTTGAAGGGTGGCTTTTGACTTATGGACTTGGACTGTCCGATCAGGAGGTCCTGCATAGGAGCTGCCATCTTAGTGAACCCGGGGATGAACCTTCGGTAGTAGCCTACCAACCCGAGAAACTGTCTCACCTCTTTGATGTTCGAGGGGCTTGGCCAGCTCTTGATTGCCGTGACCTTGTCAGGGTCGGGGGCCACTCCTTCTGCGCTTACCACGTGCCCTAGGTACTGGACCTTTGGTTTCAGCAGGTGGCACTTCAATGGTTTCACCTTCAGGCCATAGCCTGCCAGGGCTTCGAACACCTCAGCCAGGTGCTTGAGATGGTCCTCGTAGGTCTTCGAATAGACGATCACGTCGTCCAGGTAAAGGAGGACCGTCTCGAAGTTTCGGTGCCCTAGACAGCATTCCATCAGCCGCTGGAAGGTCCCTGGTGCATTGCAGAGCCCGAAAGGCATGCAGTTGAACTCGCTCAGTCCCATCGGGGTGGTGAAGGCGGTCTTCTCCTTGTCAGCCTCTGCCACAGGAACCTGCCAGTACCCGCTAGTAAGGTCCAAAGTAGAAAAGAAGTTAGCAGATTTTAGTGCGGCTAAAGACTCTTCTATTCTAGGCAGCGGATATGCGTCTTTGTGGGTGATACGGTTGATTTGTCTATAGTCCACGCACATTCTCATGGTGCCGTCTTTCTTTTTGACCAGAACCAAGAGGGCTGCTCAGGGGCTACAGCTATCTCTAATGACCCCAGCTTCCTTCATTTCCCTCAGCATACCCTTGGCGTTCTGATAATGTGCAGGTGGTACAGGTCTGTGCCTCTCTTTTATTGGTGGGTGGCTCCCTGTGGGGATGTGGTGTTCTATCCCTTTTACTCTGCCGAAGTCTAGCGGGTGCTTACTAAAGACTCTCTCGTACTCCCGTACCACCCGGTAGACTCCTTGTTTTTGGTGCAGGGGATTGGAGTCAGCACCCACATGGAGTTTCTGGCACCAGTCCTCCTTTTGTTTCTGGGAGCCATTACCCTCCGCCTGTGGAGATGGAGGCAAGGGTTCCACGGCCCTGATAGCTTGGTGTTCGACGACAAACAGTTTGGCGAGTGTAGCGTACCCGAGTAAGTGTACTTCCCTCTCCCCAATGTTGAGGATGCGGACGGGCACCCTCCCATGTCGGACATCAACCACCCCCCGGGCTGTCAAAATGGTGGGCCTGCTGTCTGAGTACACGGGTTCTACCATGGCTTGGTAGTCTCTACCTCTCAACCCGATTGCAGTCCGACACCAGATCATCATTTCACTTTTGGGAGGCATGGAAATGGGGAATGGGTCACTCAGTCTTACGCTACAGATCTCACCACCAGACAGTTCTACCTGCTGCCGTCTCATCAGGGCTTTTATCTCCTTGTTGAGGACTCTCTGTTGGCTGGAACTAGCATTCACCGCCACCTGTTGTAGAATTACAATTACCTCTGAAAGACAATTTTCAATCACGTTAGTACCCACAGTTATTTTAGGGTGACTTTCACGACGGTCAATGTCCACAATAATCACTCCCTGTGCCGGCAGTTCAACTTTACCAATTTTAATGGTCATCTCCTTGAACCCCATCTGCGGCACGGGTAAGCCATTACTGGCGATGATGCTCAAGTTACTGTCTGGATACCGCGTGATATCAGCATCAGTCCAATACTGCTTAAAAAGTACATAAGGGATAGTGGTTACTTGCAACCCAGTATCCAGCAAGGCGCTCATGGGGATACCGTCCAGCACCACGGGTAAAACCGGGCGCCCCCCAACGTACTTATCACGCCAATTATAAGGGCCTGGTGATCTTATGCCTGGGGGTCGGCCCTCTGCCCCAGGTTGGACCCGTTTAAATTACAGTACCTGGAAATGTGTCCGGACTGGTTGCATCGATGGCAAATGGGCTGTCCATCCTCTGCGTAGCGGTCTGTGGGCCTCCCTCGGAACGACGGGATCCTCCTCTGTCGACGCCACGGGACATCCTCCGGACTTGAAGCCAGCTTGATGGGTCTTGACGGGTCCACTTGCAACGCCTGGACGGTCCTGGTCAACGCCGCGACGCTCCTGGTCAGCTCCTGGACTTGGTGGTGCAGGCCTTTCGACGGGGCTTGGTTCAGGGCCTGTGCATCAGCCTCCACGGAGTCCATAGAGGAGGGCGCCGCCTCCTGGTGGTAGGTGATAGCAGGGCGCCGGGGGTTTATAGCGCCACTGGTTGCAGATTCACGGAGCACCCTTATGGCCCTGTCCTTAAATTGGGCAAAGGTCAGGTCGGGGTTCTGGAAGAACATGAGGCGCAGCTGGGTCCTGTGGGCGCTAGACAGCAGACCCTCTATGAATTGTTCTGTTAGCAGCTTATCCGTTTCCTGCACACTGCCAGGGTCAGTTTGTTGAATAGCCCTCAAGGCTTCCTGCAGATTTAGGGCATAGTCTCTGATGCTGTCCTGTGCCCGCTGCTTACACCCATAGAACCTCATTTTAATCTCAGCGGAGGTACGTGTATCAAAAGTACCCCGCAGCCGGGCCAGAATACCCTTCACAGTCCCTTTCTCCTCAATGGGCCATGATTTTACCTCCCTTTGGGCTGCGCCAGTTAACTGCCCTGTTAATATGCTGACCTTCTGCTCCTCTGTCAGGGGGTAAACGTGGAACAAACTGTACAGCCTTTCCTTAAAGTCAGTTAGGGCATGGGGCTCCCCTGAGTATTTGGGCAGCCAGGCCGCTCCAGGGATGTAGGGCAAGGAAAAGGGCATCACCGCTGCTGCAGCTGCGTTGGTGGTAGTGGGCGCCTCTGTGTCCGACATCTTCCTCCCCCCTAGTTAAGCGTGGCCTACCTTCCGACGATCCTCTTCTGTAGGCCGCGGCTCCGCTGCTGCTGCTATGGACGAGGACCTGGCGTCGCACTCCGATGAAGTCAGCGTCGCTCTCTCTCCCTTCCAGGACCTTGCGCAGCGTCGGTGCGTGGGGCGGAGCTTCGGATCTCGCGCGGTTTTGACGTCCACGCCCCTCTTCATCCCGCGCGGCGTCCTGAAGATGGCGTCCGATGGCGGGAAACAGCTGCGGATGGCGGGAAGACGGCAGAAGACGGCGGGAAAAGGTCCAAGATGGCGTCTGATGGCGGGAATCGGCTCCGGATGGCGGGAAACGACTCCACAGGTAAGTTTACAACAGTCTTTTTCAGGCACGCAGTACCCGGTGGTTGCGGGCACGAAATCATGCCGACTACGCCAAAGCTGACTCGCCCCCTGGGCCGTGGGGCACTCGGATCCGGGCAATAGGGAACGATGGGAGTAGTAGTGGCAACCCGGTTCCGTGGCTCAGGGTGGTCAGGCCAGTGGTAGTCCGTTATATTGATTATGTCCGACTACGCCACCCGTGGATTGCGGTTATGAAGAACCGCCGCTGCATGCAGACCGCTGGGGCTGATGAGGTGTGCAGCTAGGGTAGTGTGACTCCCCACGGGAAGAGTGCGGCCCCAGGGCAGTATAGTGGATGGTGGGAGTGATGGTAGTGAGAGTCACAGTGATGACAGTGCTGGAGGAGCAAGGAGCACACAGACAACAGGTTGCAGTCCAGGGTCTTTACTAAACAGGTAAACTGACCCACAAACAGTCCCAGCTAGGAGGGGACCTGGATGTCTGAGAGCAACGGGGAAATTGGCCCTGGTCAGGGTGAGGGTGTAGGCCTACCGTGCTTTCTGTGCTCCTTCTGGCTATCTCCTCCTGATAGGGTAACAGCCCACGTTTCCGAGATTTCCGTGTATTCTCGCCTGTATGGCCTGCGACGTGGGTTCCTTTCTGCTCCCAGCCTTGTACGGCTTTACTGGTCCCTTCGGTTGTGGCAGAGCCTCCAGGCTTCTTAGGCAAAGGAATGTATAGTCCCTTGCGGACTGGTTCTCTACTGGGGGATGTGGAATCCTCCCAGCCTCAGACACCAAAGTCTGGAAAAGTTAAGTCTTTTCTCTGCCAAGACAGGCTCTCTTCGCCTCTTGTCTCTGGCTTGTGGCTCTCCTCCTGCCACACTTCCTCTTAGGTGCAATCAACTTTCTGTCCCTGCTCCACTCTGGGACAAGTCTCAATGCTGAGACAGGCCATCCAATTCTCTCTAACCCTGTCCCCAGTACCAGCTTTTATAGGGGCAGCCAGCTCCCCCTACTGGCCTGAGACAGGAGGCATTACATGCTAATGTTCCCCTGACTAGAGAACCTCCCCCTTGCTCTCAGACACAGCTTTATTACACTTGTGGCATCCAGGTAGGGTGACACAGATGGAGCAGAGGGATAGATGGGGAACCCTATGATAGCACTGCTCTACACTGACCTCAGAGGCCTCCACCTCCACTATAGATGGAGCTGAGTGATAGGTGGGGAACCCTATGATAGCACCGCTCTACTCTGACCTCAGAGGCCCCCACCTCCACTATAGATAGAGCAGAGGGATAGATGGGGAACCCTATGATAGCACTGCTCTACTCTGACCTCAGAGGCCTCCACCTCCACTATAGATGGAGCAGAGGGATAGATGGGGAACCCTATGATAGCACTGCTCCACACTGACCTCAGAGGCCTCCACCTCCACTATAGATGGAGCTGAGGGATAGATGGGGAACCCTATGATAGCACTGCTCCACACTGACCTCAGAGGCCTCCACCTCCACTATAGATGGAGCAGAGGGATAGATGGGGAACCCTATGATAGCACTGCTCCACACTGACCTCAGAGGCCTCCACCTCCACTATAGATGGAGCTGAGTGATAGATGGGGAACCCTATGATAGCACTGCTCCACACTGACCTCAGAGGCCTCCACCTCCACTATAGATGAAGCAGAGGGATAGATGGGGAACCCTATGATAGCACTGCTCCACACCGACCTCAGAGGCCTCCACCTCCACTATAGATGGAGCAGAGGGATAGATGGGGAACCCTATGATAGCACTGCTCCACACTGACCTCAGAGGCCTCCACCTCCACTATAGATGGAGCAGAGGGATAGATGGGGAACTCTATGATAGCACTGCTCCACACCGACCTCAGAGGCCTCCACCTCCACTATAGATGGAGCTGAGTGATAGATGGGGAACCCTATGATAGCACTGCTCCACACTGACCTCAGAGGCCTCCACCTCCACTATAGATGGAGCAGAGGGATACATGGGGAACCCTATGATAGCACTGCTCCACGCTGACCTCAGAGGCCTCCACCTCCACTATAGATGGAGCAGAGGGATAGATGGGGAACCCTATGATAGCACTGCTCCACACTGACCTCAGAGGCCCCCACCTCCACTATAGATGGAGCTGAGTGATAGATGGGGAACCCTATGATAGCACTGCTCTACACTGACCTCAGAGGCCTCCACCTCCACTATAGATGGAGCAGAGGGATAGATGGGGAACCCTATGATAGCACTGCTCCACACTGACCTCAGAGGCCTCCACCTCCACTATAGATGGAGCTGAGTGATAGATGGGGCACCCTATGATAGCACTGCTCTACACTGACCTCAGAGGCCTCCACCTCCACTATAGATGGAGCAGAGGGATAGATGGGGCACCCTATGATGGCACCGCTCCACACTGACCTCAGAGGCCTCCACCTCCACTATAGATGGAGCTGAGTGATAGATGGGGAACCCTATGATAGCACTGCTCTACACCAACCTCAGAGGCCTCCACCTCCACTATAGATGGAGCAGAGGGATAGATGGGGAACCCTATGATAGCACCGCTCCACACCGACCTCAGAGGCCTCCACCTCCACTATAGATGGAGCAGAGGGATAGATGGGGCACCCTATGATAGCACCGCTCCACACTGACCTCAGAGGCCTCCACCTCCACTATAGATGGAGCTGAGTGATAGATGGGGAACCCTATGATAGCACTGCTCTACACCAACCTCAGAGGCCTCCACCTCCACTATAGATGGAGCAGAGGGATAGATGGGGCACCCTATGATAGCACTGCTCCACACCGACCTCAGAGGCCTCCACCTCCACTATAGATGGAGTAGAGGGATAGATGGGGCACCCTATGATAGCACTGCTCCACACTGACCTCAGAGGCCTCCACCTCCACTGTAGATGGAGCAGAGGGATAGATGGGGCACCCTATGATAGCACTGCTCCACACTGACCTCAGAGGCCTCCACCTCCACTGTAGATGGAGCAGAGGGATAGATGGGGAACCCTATGATAGCACCGCTCCACACTGACCTCAGAGGCCTCCACCTCCACTATAGATGGAGCAGAGGGATAGATGGGGAACCCTATGATAGCACTGCTCTACACTGACCTCAGAGGCCTCCACCTCCACTATAGATGGAGCTGAGTGATAGATGGGGAACCCTATGATAGCACCGCTTCACACTGACCTCAGAGGCCTCCACCTCCACTATAGATAGAGCAGGGGAATATATGGGGAACCCTATGATAGCACCGCTCCACACTGACCTCAGAGGCCTCCACCTCCACTATAGATGGACCAGAGGGATAGATGGGGCACCCTATGATAGCACTGCTCCACACCGACCTCAGAGGCCTCCACCTCCACTATAGATGGACCAGAGGGATAGATGGGGAACCCTATGATAGCACTGCTCCACACCGGTCTCAGAGGCCTCCACCTCCACTATAGATGGAGCAGAGGGATAGATGGGGAACCCTATGATAGCACTGCTCTACACTGACCTCAGAGGCCTCCACCTCCACTATAGATGGAGCAGAGGGATAGATGGGGAACCCTATGATAGCACTGCTCCACACTGACCTCAGAGGCCTCCACCTCCACTATAGATGGAGCTGAGTGATAGATGGGGAACCCTATGATAGCACTGCTCCACACTGACCTCAGAGGCCTCCACCTCCGCTATAGATGGAGCAGAGGGATAGATGGGGAACCCTATGATAGCACTGCTCTACACTGACCTCAGAGGCCTCCACCTCCACTATAGAGGGAGCTGAGTGATAGATGGGGAACCCTATGATAGCACTGCTCCACACTGACCTCAGAGGCCTCCACCTCCACTATAGATGGAGCAGAGGGATAGATGGGGAACCCTATGATAGCACTGCTCCACACTGACCTCAGAGGCCTCCACCTCCACTATAGAGGGAGCTGAGTGATAGATGGGGAACCCTATGATAGCACTGCTCTACACTGACCTCAGAGGCCTCCACCTCCACTATAGAGGGAGCTGAGTGATAGATGGGGAACCCTATGATAGCACTGCTCTACACTGACCTCAGAGGCCTCCACCTCCACTATAGATGGAGCAGAGGGATAGATGGGGAACCCTATGATAGCACTGCTCTACACTGACCTCAGAGGCCTCCACCTCCACTATAGATGGAGCAGAGGGATAGATGGGGAACCCTATGATAGCACTGCTCTACACTGACCTCAGAGGCCTCCACCTCCACTATAGATGGAGCAGAGGGATAGATGGGGCACCCTATGATAGCACTGCTCCACACTGACCTCAGAGGCCTCCACCTCCACTATAGATGGAGCAGAGGGATAGATGGGGAACCCTATGATAGCACTGCTCTACACCAACCTCAGAGGCCTCCACCTCCACTATAGATGGAGCAGAGGGATAGATGGGGAACCCTATGATAGCACTGCTCTACACTGACCTCAGAGGCCTCCACCTCCACTATAGATGGAGCAGAGGGATAGATGGAGCACCCTATGATAGCACTGCTCTACACTGACCTCAGAGGCCTCCACCTCCACTATAGATGGAGCAGAGGGATAGATGGGGCACCCTATGATAGCACTGCTCTACACTGACCTCAGAGGCCTCCACCTCCACTATAGATGGAGCAGAGGGATAGATGGAGCACCCTATGATAGCACTGCTCTACACTGACCTCAGAGGCCTCCACCTCCACTATACATGGAGCAGAGGGATAGATGGGGCACCCTATGATAGCACTGCTCTACACTGACCTCAGAGGCCTCCACCTCCACTATAGATGGAGCAGAGGGATAGATGGGGAACCCTATGATAGCACTGCTCTACACTGACCTCAGAGGCCTCCACCTCCACTATAGATGGAGCAGAGGGATAGATGGGGCACCCTATGATAGCACTGCTCCACACTGACCTCAGAGGCCTCCACCTTCACTATAGATGGAGCAGAGGGATAGATGGGGAACCCTATGATAGCACTGCTCCACACTGACCTCAGATGCCCCCACTTCCACTATAGATGGAGCAGAGGGATAGATGGGGAACCCTATGATAGCACTGCTCCACACTGACCTCAGAGGCCACCACCTCCACTATAGATGGAGCAGAGGGATAGATGGGGAACCCTATGATAGCACTGCTCTACTCTGACCTCAGAGGCCTCCCCCTCCACTATAGATGGAGCAGAGGGATAGATGGGGAACCCTATGATAGCACTGCTCTACACTGACCTCAGAGGCCTCCACCTCCACTATAGATGGAGCAGAGGGATAGATGGGGAACCCTATGATAGCACTGCTCCACACTGACCTCAGAGGCCCCCACCTCCACTATAGATGGAGCAGAGGGATAGATGGGGAACCCTATGATAGCACTGCTCTACTCTGACCTCAGAGGCCTCCACCTCCACTATAGATGGAGCAGAGGGATAGATGGGGAACCCTATGATAGCAGTGCTCCACACCAACCTCAGAGGCCTCCACCTCCACTATAGATGGAACTGAGTGATAGATGGGGAACCCTATGATAGCACTGCTCTACACTGACCTCAGAGGCCTCCACCTCCACTATAGATGGAGCAGAGGGATAGATGGGGAACCCTATGATAGCACTGCTCCACACTGACCTCAGAGGCCCCCACCTCCACTATAGATGGAGCAGAGGGATAGATGGGGAACCCTATGATAGCACTGCTCTACTCTGACCTCAGAGGCCTCCACCTCCACTATAGATGGAGCAGAGGGATAGATGGGGAACCCTATGATAGCAGTGCTCCACACCAACCTCAGAGGCCTCCACCTCCACTATAGATGGAACTGAGTGATAGATGGGGAACCCTATGATAGCACTGCTCTACACTGACCTCAGAGGCCTCCACCTCCACTATAGATGGAGCAGAGGGATAGATGGGGAACCCTATGATAGCACTGCTCCACACCAACCTCAGAGGCCTCCACCTCCACTATAGATGGAGCAGAGGGATAGATGGGGAACCCTATGATAGCACTGCTCTACACCAACCTCAGAGGCCTCCACCTCCACTATAGATGGAGCAGAGGGATAGATGGGGAACCCTATGATAGCACTGCTCCACACTGACCTCAGAGGCCTCCACCTCCACTATAGATGGAGCTGAGTGATAGATGGGGAACCCTATGATAGCACCGCTCCACACTGACCTCAGAGGCCTCCACCTCCACTATAGATGGAGCAGAGGGATAGATGGGGAACCCTATGATAGCACTGCTCCACACCGACCTCAGACGCCTCCACCTCCACTATAGATGGAGCAGAGGGATAGATGGGGAACCTTATGATAGCACCGCTCCACACTGACCTCAGAGGCCTCCACCTCCACTATAGATGGAGCAGAGGGATAGATGGGGAACCCTATGATAGCACTGCTCTACACTGACCTCAGAGGCCTCCACCTCCACTATAGATGGAGCTGAGTGATAGATGGGGAACCCTATGATAGCACTGCTCCACACCGGTCTCAGAGGCCTCCACCTCCACTATAGATGGAGCAGAGGGATAGATGGGGAACCCTATGATAGCACTGCTCTACACTGACCTCAGAGGCCTCCACCTCCACTATAGATGGAGCAGAGGGATAGATGGGGAACCCTATGATAGCACTGCTCCACACTGACCTCAGAGGCCTCCACCTCCACTATAGATGGAGCAGAGGGATAGGTGGGGAACCCTATGATAGCACCGCTCCACACCAACCTCAGAGGCCTCCACCTCCACTATAGATGGAGCAGAGGGATAGATGGGGAACCCTATGATAGCACTGCTCCACACTGACCTCAGAGGCCTCCACCTCCACTATAGATGGAGCCGAGTGATAGATGGGGAACCCTATGATAGCACCGCTCCACACTGACCTCAGAGTCCTCCACCTCCACTATAGATGGAGCAGAGGGATAGATGGGGAACCCTATGATAGCACTGCTCCACACCGGTCTCAGAGGCCTCCACCTCCACTATAGATGGAGCAGAGGGATAGATGGGGAACCCTATGATAGCACTGCTCCACACTGACCTCAGAGGCCTCCACCTCCACTATAGATGGAGCAGAGGGATAGATGGGGAACCCTATGATAGCACTGCTCCACACTGACCTCAGAGGCCTCCACCTCCACTATAGATGGAACTGAGTGATAGGTGGGGAACCCTATGATAGCACTGCTCTACACTGACCTCGGAGGCCTCCACCTCCACTATAGATGGAGCTGAGTGATAGGTGGGAAACCCTATGATAGCACCGCTCTACACTGACCTCAGAGGCCTCCACCTCCACTATAGATGGAGCAGAGGGATAGATGGGGAACCCTATGATAGCACTGCTCCACACTGACCTCAGAGGCCTCCACCTCCACTATAGATGGAGCCGAGTGATAGATGGGGAACCCTATGATAGCACCGCTCCACACTGACCTCAGAGGCCTCCACCTCCACTATAGATGGAGCTGAGTGATAGGTGGGGAACCCTATGATAGCACCGCTCCACACCAACCTCAGAGGCCTCCACCTCCACTATAGATGGAGCAGAGGGATAGATGGGGAACCCTATGATAGCACTGCTCCACACTGACCTCAGAGGCCTCCACCTCCACTATAGATGGAGCCGAGTGATAGATGGGGAACCCTATGATAGCACCGCTCCACACTGACCTCAGAGTCCTCCACCTCCACTATAGATGGAGCAGAGGGATAGATGGGGAACCCTATGATAGCACTGCTCCACACTGACCTCAGAGGCCTCCACCTCCACTATAGATGGAGCTGAGTGATAGATGGTGCACCCTATGATAGCACTGCTCCACACTGACCTCAGAGGCCTCCACCTCCACTATAGATGGAGCAGAGGGATACATGGGGAACCCTATGATAGCACTGCTCCACACTGACCTCAGAGGCCTCCACCTCCACTATAGATGGAGCAGAGGAATAGATGGGGAACCCTATGATAGCACTGCTCCACACTGACCTCAGAGGCCTCCACCTCCACTATAGATGGAGCTGAGTGATAGATGGGGAACCCTATGATAGCACTGCTCTACACTGACCTCAGAGGCCTCCACCTCCACTATAGATGGAGCTGAGTGATAGGTGGGGAACCCTATGATAGCACCGCTCTACACTGACCTCAGAGGCCTCCACCTCCACTATGGATGGAGCAGAGGGATAGATGGGGAACCCTATGATAGCACTGCTCTACACTGACCTCAGAGGCCTCCACCTCCACTATAGATGGAGCAGAGGGATAGATGGGGAACCCTATGATAGCACTGCTCCACACTGACCTCAGAGGCCTCCACCTCCACTATAGATGGAGCAGAGGGATAGATGGGGAACTCTATGATAGCACTGCTCCACACCGACCTCAGAGGCCTCCACCTCCACTATAGATGGAGCTGAGTGATAGATGGGGAACCCTATGATAGCACTGCTCCACACTGACCTCAGAGGCCTCCACCTCCACTATAGATGGAGCAGAGGGATAGATGGGGAACCCTATGATAGCACTGCTCTACACTGACCTCAGAGGCCTCCACCTCCACTATAGATGGAGCAGAGGGATAGATGGGGAACTCTATGATAGCACTGCTCCACACTGACCTCAGAGGCCTCCACCTCCACTATAGATGGAGCAGAGGGATAGATGGGGAACTCTATGATAGCACTGCTCCACACCGACCTCAGAGGCCTCCACCTCCACTATAGATGGAGCTGAGTGATAGATGGGGAACCCTATGATAGCACTGCTCCACACTGACCTCAGAGGCCTCTTCCTCCACTATAGATGGAGCAGAGGGATAGATGGGACACCCTACGATAGCACTGCTCCACACCGGTCTCAGAGGCCTCCACCTCCACTATAGATGGAGCAGAGGAATAGATGGGGAACCCTATGATAGTGATGCACCCCTGGGCCTGTGTCGCGCAGCGTTGCGCACGCGGGAGCTTACCCGGAGCCGGATCTGTTGAGGGTTGTAGTCTCATGGCGGTGACCCGGTCCGTGCCCAGGGAGTCAGACTAAGTGGCGCTGTATTAGCGGTAGATGTTGTACGACTACGCCACCCGTTGAATACAGCTAAGGAGCTGCTGCTGCAGGGCAGACCGCTGAGGCCGGTGGTAGGATTGTGCAGCGTGATAGTATAACCCCCAACGGGAGGGGTATGGCCTCAGGGCAGCCGACGTGGATGATGGGGGTAGCAGGAACCACTCAGAGACGGTACGGTGTAGTTCAGGGTCTTTACTGGTGACAACGATAGACCCTCCCGGAGTACTGGCTAGCGATTGGGGCCTGGTCAGTCCTTGAGCAGATGGGATCTCCCCTGGCCAGGCGGAGTTGTAGGCCTCCCAAACTAACTGTACTCTTTTGGCTACCTTGCTAGAGGCGGGTATAAGTAGCCCACGTCCCTGAGTGTACCGTGTGGTGCTCACCCGTATGGCCGGTGACTCGGGGCCTTCTAGTAGCTTCCGCTCCACGACGGCGGTGCTGGTCCCATGCGTGTGACCGTGCCTTCGGGTTTCTTGGCCAGAGGACCTGAAATCCCCTGCCTGACGGATTCTGCTGCTGGGTAGGAGTTAGTCCCCACAGCCTCGGACTCCGGGTCCGGTAAGAAATCTTCTCAGTCAGGGCGAGCTCTGCAGCTGCCAGCCCCTGACTCCTTGTAACACTGCTCCCACAGAGCTCCTGTTGTTTCTTCCCATAGCTGCTTCTCTTCTCTGTCTCTACTTCTGGCATGGCTCAGGAGCTGGGCCCAGCCGGAGCCACAGCTCCCTGTCAGCCCTCCTGGCTGAACTCTCCCTCTCAACTCTCTAACCCTGCCTCAGCCCCAGGTTTATACAGGGGAAGTTCTTCCCCTCCCAGGACTGGGCAGGAGGTGTGGCATGCATAGGATTCCTGACCAAGAGACCTCCCACCTGCTCTCAGACATAACATTGCTGTTACTGTGGAAACCAGACCCCTGGGGTGCCACATTCCCCCCTAGTGAAATTTAGTACTCCGGGACTAAACATATTTTTAGAAAAACATAACAAGGTATAAACAATAATAATACAATAAGAAAAACACATAAAGATGGTTACGGCGTGTCCGCAACCGGGTGCAGTTTTGAAGAAAAGCAAGGTGTCCATTTCACCAAAACAGGGAGACGTAACCAGGTAGGGGTCTGTCCTGCCCCGCGTCCTTAACAGTCTTTAGTCCGTCCTGGGTTACGCTCCAACTATGTACAAAGGATTCCCGGTAAATCCACCAAAGACTCCCATAAATTACTAGAAACACATAATTATTTACAGGATATGGCTGCTCTCAGTCCTCGGCCAGTGGGGATAAGGAATGGCTGCTCACAGTCCTCAGCCTGGTTTAAGATAGGGGCACATGGGGAACAATTCACTAATCCCAGCGGGGACCATATTTTAATTAGCAGCAGTCCTTGTACCCTTACGGGTAACTATTTACAGCTCTTTATTCACGCTACTTCCCTTCAGTAGCTATGTCCTCTTTGTGCTCCCTCCTGAGGGTAGTCCTCAGACCCGTCCGGGTCCTCTTGGCTTTCCTCGTATTGGTAGTACTGCAGCTCCTCCTCGGTTAGCTGGGTTAGTATCTCTGCGACAGTCCTCCTCCCAGGTGGCCAGGACTTTACCTCCCTTTGGGCTGCCCCGGTTAATTGGGCCACCAGGATGCTCACTTTTTGCTCCTCTGTGAGGGGGTACACCTGGAAGAGGCTATCCAGCTTTTCTCTAAAGTCATGCAGGGTATGTGACTCCCTTGAGTACTGGGGTAGCCAGGCTGCCCCCGGGATATAGGGCATGGTGAAAGGCATGACCGCAACAGCGGTGGCGCTGGCGGGGGTTGAAGCGGTGAAGCTCTCCTCCGTATCCGGCATCCTTCTCCCCCCTAGTGGACCGTGGCCTACCTTGCGATGATCCTCTTCCGTAGGCCGCGGCTCCGCAGTGGATCGTCAGGGTTGAGGACCTTCCGTCGCGCTCCTGTGACGTCGGCGTCTGCTGGGCTCCTTCCAGGACCTTACGCAACGTCCGGACGTGAGGCGGGGCTTCAGTTCTCGCGCGCTTTCGGAGTCCACGCCCCTCTTCTTCCCGCGCGGCGTCCTCAAGATGGCGTCCAATGGCGGGAAAACTCCACGTATGGCGGGAAGAAGGCTGAAGATGGCGCCGGATGGCGGGAAAACTCCACCGATGGCGGGAAGGAAGCGGAAGATGGCGCCGGATGGCGGGAATCTTCACCACAGGTAAGTTTGAACAGTCTTTTTCAGGCACGCAGTACCCGGTGGTTGCGGGCACGAAATCCTACCGACTACGCCAAAAGTTGACGCACCCCTGGGCCTGTGTCGCGCAGTGTTGCGCACGCGGGAGCTTACCCGGAGCCGGATCTGTTGAGGGTTGTAGTCTCGTGGCGGTGACCCGGTCCGTGCCCAGGGAGTCAGACTAAGTGGCGCTGTATTAGCGGTAGATGTTGTACGACTACGCCACCCGTTGAGTACAGCTAAGGAGCTGCTGCTGCAGGGCAGACCGCTGAGGCCGGTGGTAGGATTGTGCAGCGTGATAGTATAACCCCCAACGGGAGGGGTATGGCCTCAGGGCAGCCGACGTGGATGATGGGGGTAGCAGGAACCACTCAGAGACGGTACGGTGTAGTTCAGGGTCTTTACTGGTGACAACGATAGACCCTCCCGGAGTACTGGCTAGCGATTGGGGCCTGGTCAGTCCTTGAGCAGATGGGATCTCCCCTGGCCAGGCGGAGTTGTAGGCCTCCCAAACTAACTGTACTCTTTTGGCTACCTTGCTAGAGGCGGGTATAAGTAGTCCACGTCCCTGAGTGTACCGTGTGGTGCTCACCCGTATGGCCGGTGACTCGGGGCCTTCTAGTAGCTTCCGCTCCACGACGGCGGTGCTGGTCCCATGCGTGTGACCGTGCCTTCGGGTTTCTTGGCCAGAGGACCTGAAATCCCCTGCCTGACGGATTCTGCTGCTGGGTAGGAGTTAGTCCCCACAGCCTCGGACTCCAGGTCCGGTAAGAAATCTTCTCAGTCAGGGCGAGCTCTGCAGCTGCCAGCCCCTGAATCCTTGTAACACTGCTCCCACAGAGCTCCTGTTGTTTCTTCCCATAGCTGCTTCTCTTCTCTGTCTCTACTTCTGGCATGGCTCAGGAGCTGGGCCCAGCCGGAGCCACAGCTCCCTGTCAGCCCTCCTGGCTGAACTCTCCCTCTCAACTCTCTAACCCTGCCTCAGCCCCAGGTTTATATAGGGGAAGTTCTTCCCCTCCCAGGACTGGGCAGGAGGTGTGGCATGCATAGGATTCCTGACCAAGAGACCTCCCACCTGCTCTCAGACATAACATTGCTGTTACTGTGGAAACCAGACCCCTGGGGTGCCACAATAGCACTGCTCTACACTGACCTCAGAGGCCTCCACCTCCACTATAGATGGAGCAGAGGGATAGATGGGGAACCCTATGATAGCACTGCTCCACACTGACCTCAGAGGCCTCCACCTCCACTATAGATGGAGCAGAGGGATAGGTGGGGAACCCTATGATAGCACCGCTCCACACCAACCTCAGAGGCCTCCACCTCCACTATAGATGGAGCAGAGGGATAGATGGGGAACCCTATGATAGCACTGCTCCACACTGACCTCAGAGGCCTCCACCTCCACTACAGATGGAGCCGAGTGATAGATGGGGAACCCTATGATAGCACCGCTCCACACTGACCTCAGAGGCCTTCACCTCCACTATAGATGGAGCAGAGGGATAGATGGGGAATCCTATGATAGCACTGCTCTACACTGACCTCAGAGGCCTCCACCTCCACTATAGATGGAGCAGAGGGATAGATGGGGAACCCTATGATAGCACTGCTCTACACTGACCTCAGAGGCCTCCACCTCCACTATAGATGGAGCAGAGGGATAGATGGGGAACCCTATGATAGCACTGCTCTACACTGACCTCAGAGGCCTTCACCTCCACTATAGATGGAGCAGAGGGATAGATGGGGAACCCTATGATAGCACTGCTCTACACTGACCTCAGAGGCCTCCACCTCCACTATAGATGGAGCAGAGGGATAGATGGGGAACCCTATGATAGCACTGCTCTACACTGACCTCAGAGGCCTCCACCTCCACTATAGATGGAGCAGAGGGATAGATGGGGAACCCTATGATAGCACTGCTCTACACTGACCTCAGAGGCCTCCACCTCCACTATAGATGGAGCAGAGGGATAGATGGGGAACCCTATGATAGCACTGCTCCACACTGACCTCAGAGGCCTCCACCTCCACTATAGATGGAGCAGAGGGATAGGTGGGGAACCCTATGATAGCACTGCTCCACACCGACCTCAGAGGCCTCCACCTCCACTATAGATGGAGCGGAGGGATAGATGGGGCACCCTATGATAGCACTGCTCCACACTGACCTCAGAGGCCTCCACCTCCACTATAGATGGAGCAGAGGGATAGATGGGGCACCCAATGATAGCACCGCTCCACACTGACCTCAGAGGCCTCCACCTCCACTATAGAAGGAGCAGAGGGATAGATGGGGAACCCTATGATAGCATTGCTCTACACTGACCTCAGAGGCCTCCACCTTCACTATAGATGGAGCAGAGGGATAGATGGGGCACCCTATGATAGCACTGCTCCACACTGACCTCAGAGGCCTCCACCTCCACTATAGATGGAGCAGATGGATAGATGGGGAACCCTATGATAGCACTGCTCTACACTGACCTCAGAGGCCTCCACCTCCACTATAGATGGAGCAGAGGGATAGATGGGGAACCCTATGATAGCACTGCTCCACACTGACCTCAGAGGCCTCCACCTCCACTATAGATGGAGCTGAGTGATAGATGGGGAACCCTATGATAGCACTGCTCCACACTGACCTCAGAGGCCTCCACCTCCACTATAGATGGAGCAGAGGGATAGATGGGGAACCCTATGATAGCACTGCTCTACACCAACCTCAGAGGCCTCCACCTCCACTATAGATGGAGCAGAGGGATAGATGGGGCACCCTATGATAGCACTGCTCCACACTGACCTCAGAGGCCTCCACCTCCACTATAGATGGAGCAGATGGATAGATGGGGAACCCTATGATAGCACTGCTCCACACTGACCTCAGAGGCCTCCACCTCCACTATAGATGGAGGTGAGTGATAGATGGGGAACCCTATGATAGCACTGCTCCACACTGACCTCAGAGGCCTCCACCTCCACTATAGATGGAGCAGAGGGATAGATGGGGAACCCTATGATAGCACTGCTCTACACCAACCTCAGAGGCCTCCACCTCCACTATAGATGGAGCAGAGGGATAGATGGGGAACCCTATGATAGCACCGCTCCACACTGACCTCAGATGCCTCCACCTCCACTATAGATGGAGCAGATGGATAGATGGGGCACCCTATGATAGCACTGCTCTACACTGACCTCAGAGGCCTCCACCTCCACTATAGATGGAGCAGAGGGATAGATGGGGAACCCTATGATAGCACTGCTCCACACTGACCTCAGAGGCCTCCACCTCCACTATAGATGGAGCAGATGGATAGATGGGGAACCCTATGATAGCACTGCTCTACACTGACCTCAGAGGCCTCCACCTCCACTATAGATGGAGCAGAGGGATAGATGGGGAACCCTATGATAGCACTGCTCCACACTGACCTCAGAGGCCTCCACCTCCACTATAGATGGAGCTGAGTGATAGATGGGGAACCCTATGATAGCACTGCTCCACACTGACCTCAGAGGCCTCCACCTCCACTATAGATGGAGCAGAGGGATAGATGGGGAACCCTATGATAGCACTGCTCTACACCAACCTCAGAGGCCTCCACCTCCACTATAGATGGAGCAGAGGGATAGATGGGGCACCCTATGATAGCACTGCTCCACACTGACCTCAGAGGCCTCCACCTCCACTATAGATGGAGCAGATGGATAGATGGGGAACCCTATGATAGCACTGCTCCACACTGACCTCAGAGGCCTCCACCTCCACTATAGATGGAGGTGAGTGATAGATGGGGAACCCTATGATAGCACTGCTCCACACTGACCTCAGAGGCCTCCACCTCCACTATAGATGGAGCAGAGGGATAGATGGGGAACCCTATGATAGCACTGCTCTACACCAACCTCAGAGGCCTCCACCTCCACTATAGATGGAGCAGAGGGATAGATGGGGAACCCTATGATAGCACCGCTCCACACTGACCTCAGATGCCTCCACCTCCACTATAGATGGAGCAGATGGATAGATGGGGCACCCTATGATAGCACTGCTCTACACTGACCTCAGAGGCCTCCACCTCCACTATAGATGGAGCAGAGGGATAGATGGGGAACCCTATGATAGCACTGCTCCACACTGACCTCAGAGGCCTCCACCTCCACTATAGATGGAGCTGAGTGATAGATGGGGAATCCTATGATAGCACCGCTCCACACTGACCTCAGAGGCCTCCACCTCCACTATAGATGGAGCTGAGTGATAGATGGGGAACCCTATGATAGCACCGCTCCACACTGACCTCAGAGGCCTCCACCTCCACTATAGATGGAGCTGAGTGATAGATGGGGAAACCTATGATAGCACTGCTCCACACCGACCTCAGAGGCCTCCACCTCCACTATAGATGGAGCAGAGGGATAGATGGGGCACCCTATGATAGCACCGCTCCACACTGACCTCAGAGGCCTCCACCTCCACTATAGATGGAGCAGAGGGATAGATGGGGAACCCTATGATAGCACCGCTCCACACCGACCTCAGAGGCCTCCACCTCCACTATAGATGGAGCAGAGGGATAGATGGGGCACCCTATGATAGCACCGCTCCACACTGACCTCAGAGGCCTCCACCTCCACTATAGATGGAGCAGAGGGATAGATGGGGAACCCTATGATAGCACTGCTCTACACCAACCTCAGAGGCCTCCACCTCCACTATAGATGGAGCAGAGGGATAGATGGGGCACCCTATGATAGCACTGCTCCACACCGACCTCAGAGGCCTCCACCTCCACTATAGATGGAGCAGAGGGATAGATGGGGAACCCTATGATAGCACTGCTCCACACTGACCTCAGAGGCCTCCACCTCCACTATAGATGGAGCAGAGGGATAGATGGGGAACCCTATGATAGCACTGCTCTACACCAACCTCAGAGGCCTCCACCTCCACTATAGATGGAGCAGAGGGATAGATGGGGCACCCTATGATAGCACTGCTCCACACTGACCTCAGAGGCCTCCACCTCCACTATAGATGGAGCAGATGGATAGATGGGGAACCCTATGATAGCACTGCTCCACACTGACCTCAGAGGCCTCCACCTCCACTATAGATGGAGGTGAGTGATAGATGGGGAACCCTATGATAGCACTGCTCCACACTGACCTCAGAGGCCTCCACCTCCACTATAGATGGAGCAGAGGGATAGATGGGGAACCCTATGATAGCACTGCTCTACACCAACCTCAGAGGCCTCCACCTCCACTATAGATGGAGCAGAGGGATAGATGGGGAACCCTATGATAGCACCGCTCCACACTGACCTCAGATGCCTCCACCTCCACTATAGATGGAGCAGATGGATAGATGGGGCACCCTATGATAGCACCGCTCCACACTGACCTCAGAGGCCTCCACCTCCACTATAGATGGAGCTGAGTGATAGATGGGGAACCCTATGATAGCACCGCTCCACACTGACCTCAGAGGCCTCCACCTCCACTATAGATGGAGCTGAGTGATAGATGGGGAACCCTATGATAGCACTGCTCCACACCGACCTCAGAGGCCTCCACCTCCACTATAGATGGAGCAGAGGGATAGATGGGGCACCCTATGATAGCACCGCTCCACACTGACCTCAGAGGCCTCCACCTCCACTATAGATGGAGCAGAGGGATAGATGGGGAACCCTATGATAGCACCGCTCCACACCGACCTCAGAGGCCTCCACCTCCACTATAGATGGAGCAGAGGGATAGATGGGGCACCCTATGATAGCACCGCTCCACACTGACCTCAGAGGCCTCCACCTCCACTATAGATGGAGCAGAGGGATAGATGGGGAACCCTATGATAGCACTGCTCTACACCAACCTCAGAGGCCTCCACCTCCACTATAGATGGAGCAGAGGGATAGATGGGGCACCCTATGATAGCACTGCTCCACACCGACCTCAGAGGCCTCCACCTCCACTATAGATGGAGCAGAGGGATAGATGGGGCACCCTATGATAGCACCGCTCCACACTGACCTCAGAGGCCTCCACCTCCACTATAGATGGAGCAGAGGGATAGATGGGGAACCCTATGATAGCACTGCTCTACACTGACCTCAGAGGCCTCCACCTCCACTATAGATGGAGCTGAGTGATAGATGGGGAACCCTATGATAGCACCGCTCCACACTGACCTCAGAGGCCTCCACCTCCACTATAGATAGAGCAGAGGGATAGATGGGGAACCCTATGATAGCACTGCTCTACACCAACCTCAGAGGCCTCCACATCCACTATAGATGGAGCAGAGGGATAGATGGGTCACCCTATGATAGCACTGCTCCACACCGACCTCAGAGGCCTCCACCTCCACTATAGATGGAGCTGAGTGATAGATGGGGCACCCTATGATAGAACTGCTCCACACTGACCTCAGAGGCCTCCACCTCCACTATAGATGGAGCAGAGGGATAGATGGGGAACCCTATGATAGAACTGCTCCACACCGACCTCAGAGGCCTCCACCTCCACTATAGATGGAGCTGAGTGATAGATGGGGAACCCTATGATAGAACTGCTCCACACTGACCTCAGAGGCCTCCACCTCCACTATAGATGGAGCAGAGGGATAGATGGGGAACCCTATGATAGCACTGCTCTACACTGACCTCAGAGGCCTCCACCTCCACTATAGAGGGAGCTGAGTGATAGATGGGGAACCCTATGATAGCACTGCTCTACACTGACCTCAGAGGCCTCCACCTCCACTATAGAGGGAGCTGAGTGATAGATGGGGAACCCTATGATAGCACTGCTCTACACTGACCTCAGAGGCCTCCACCTCCACTATAGATGGAGCAGAGGGATAGATGGGGAACCCTATGATAGCACTGCTCTACACTGACCTCAGAGGCCTCCACCTCCACTATAGATGGAGCAGAGGGATAGATGGGGAACCCTATGATAGCACTGCTCTACACTGACCTCAGAGGCCTCCACCTCCACTATAGATGGAGCAGAGGGATAGATGGGGCACCCTATGATAGCACTGCTCTACACTGACCTCAGAGGCCTCCACCTCCACTATACATGGAGCAGAGGGATAGATGGGGAACCCTATGATAGCACTGCTCTACACTGACCTCAGAGGCCTCCACCTCCACTATACATGGAGCTGAGTGATAGATGGGGAACCCTATGATAGCACTGCTCTACACTGACCTCAGAGGCCACCACCTCCACTATAGATGGAGCAGAGGGATAGATGGGGAACCCTATGATAGCACTGCTCTACACTGACCTCAGAGGCCTCCACCTCCACTATAGATGGAGCAGAGGGATAGATGGGGCACCCTATGATAGCACTGCTCTACTCTGACCTCAGAGGCCTCCACCTCCACTATAGATGGAGCAGAGGGATAGATGGGGCACCCTATGATAGCACTGCTCCACACTGACCTCAGAGGCCTCCACCTCCACTATAGATGGAGCAGAGGGATAGATGGGGAACCCTATGATAGCACTGCTCTACACTGACCTCAGAGGCCTCCACCTCCACTATAGATGGAGCAGAGGGATAGATGGGGAACCCTATGATAGCACTGCTCCACACTGACCTCAGAGGCCTCCACCTCCACTATAGATGGAGCAGAGGGATAGATGGGGAACCCTATGATAGCACTGCTCTACACCAACCTCAGAGGCCTCCACCTCCACTATAGATGGAGCAGAGGGATAGATGGGGAACCCTATGATAGCACTGCTCCACACTGACCTCAGAGGCCTCCACCTCCACTATAGATGGAACTGAGTGATAGATGGGGAACCCTATGATAGCACTGCTCTACACCAACCTCAGAGGCCTCCACCTCCACTATAGATGGAGCAGAGGGATAGATGGGGAACCCTATGATAGCACTGCTCTACACTGACCTCAGAGGCCTCCACCTCCACTATAGATGGAGCAGAGGGATAGATGGGGAACCCTATGATAGCACTGCTCTACACTGATCTCAGAGGCCTCCACCTCCACTATAGATGGAGCAGAGGGATAGATGGGGAACCCTATGATAGCACTGCTCCACACTGACCTCAGAGGCCTCCACCTCCACTATAGATGGAGCAGAGGGATAGATGGGGAACCCTATGATAGCACTGCTCCACACTGACCTCAGAGGCCTCCACCTCCACTATAGATGGAACTGAGTGATAGATGGGGAACCCTATGATAGCACTGCTCTACACCAACCTCAGAGGCCTCCACCTCCACTATAGATGGAGCAGAGGGATAGATGGGGAACCCTATGATAGCACTGCTCCACACTGACGTCAGAGGCCTCCACCTCCACTATAGATGGAGCAGAGGGATAGATGGGGCACCCTATGATAGCACTGCTCCACACTGACCTCAGAGGCCTCCACCTCCACTATAGAAGGAGCAGAGGGATAGATGGGGAACCCTATGATAGCACTGCTCTACACCGACCTCAGAGGCCTCCACCTCCACTATAGATGGAGCAGAGGGATAGATGGGGAACCCTATGATAGCACTGCTCCACACTGACCTCAGAGGCCTCCACCTCCACTATAGATGGAGCTGAGTGATAGATGGGGAACCCTATGATAGCACTGCTCCACACTGACCTCAGAGGCCTCCACCTCCACTATAGATGGAGCAGAGGGATAGATGGGGAACCCTATGATAGCACCGCTCCACACTGACCTCAGAGGCCTCCACCTCCACTATAGATGGAGCAGAGGGATAGATGGGGCACCCTATGATAGCACCGCTCCACACTGACCTCAGAGGCCTCCACCTCCACTATAGATGGAGCTGAGTGATAGATGGGGAACCCTATGATAGCACTGCTCTACACCAACCTCAGAGGCCTCCACCTCCACTATAGATGGAGCAGAGGGATAGATGGGGAACCCTATGATAGCACCGCTCCACACCGACCTCAGAGGCCTCCACCTCCACTATAGATGGAGCAGAGGGATAGATGGGGCACCCTATGATAGCACCGCTCCACACTGACCTCAGAGGCCTCCACCTCCACTATAGATGGAGCAGAGGGATAGATGGGGAACCCTATGATAGCACTGCTCTACACCAACCTCAGAGGCCTCCACCTCCACTATAGATGGAGCAGAGGGATAGATGGGGCACCCTATGATAGCACTGCTCCACACCGACCTCAGAGGCCTCCACCTCCACTATAGATGGAGCAGAGGGATAGATGGGGCACCCTATGATAGCACCGCTCCACACTGACCTCAGAGGCCTCCACCTCCACTATAGATGGAGCTGAGTGATAGATGGGGAACCCTATGATAGCACTGCTCTACACCAACCACAGAGGCCTCCACCTCCACTATAGATGGAGCAGAGGGATAGATGGGGAACCCTATGATAGCACCGCTCCACACCGACCTCAGAGGCCTCCACCTCCACTATAGATGGAGCAGAGGGATAGATGGGGCACCCTATGATAGCACCGCTCCACACTGACCTCAGAGGCCTCCACCTCCACTATAGATGGAGCAGAGGGATAGATGGGGAACCCTATGATAGCACTGCTCTACACCAACCTCAGAGGCCTCCACCTCCACTATAGATGGAGCAGAGGGATAGATGGGGAGCCCTATGATAGCACTGCTCCACACTGACCTCAGAGGCCTCCACCTCCACTATAGATGGAGCAGAGGGATAGATGGGGCACCCTATGATAGCACCGCTCCACACTGACCTCAGAGGCCTCCACCTCCACTATAGATGGAGCTGAGTGATAGATGGGGAACCCTATGATAGCACTGCTCCACACTGACCTCAGAGGCCTCCACCTCCACTATAGATGGAGCTGAGTGATAGATGGGGAACCCTATGATAGCACTGCTCCACACTGACCTCAGAGGCCTCCACCTCCACTATAGATGGAGCAGAGGGATAGATGGGGAACCCTATGATAGCACTGCTCCACACTGACCTCAGAGGCCTCCACCTCCACTATAGATGGAGCAGAGGGATAGATGGGGAACCCTATGATAGCACTGCTCTACACTGACCTCAGAGGCCTCCACCTCCACTATAGATGGAGCTGAGTGATAGATGGGGAACCCTATGATAGCACTGCTCCACACCGGTCTAAGAGGCCTACACCTCCACTATAGATGGAGCAGAGGGATAGATGGGGAACCCTATGATAGCACCGCTCCACACTGACCTCAGAGGCCTCCACCTCCACTATAGATGGAGCCGAGTGATAGATGGGGAACCCTATGATAGCACTGCTCCACACTGACCTCAGAGGCCTCCACCTCCACTATAGATGGAGCTGAGTGATAGATGGGGAACCCTATGATAGCACCGCTCCACACCGACCTCAGAGGCCTCCACCTCCACTATAGATGGAGCTGAGTGATAGATGGGGAACCCTATGATAGCACTGCTCCACACCGACCTCAGAGGCCTCCACCTCCACTATAGATGGAGCAGAGGGATAGATGGGGAACCCTATGATAGCACTGCTCTACACTGACCTCAGAGGCCTCCACCTCCACTATAGATGGAGCAGAGGGATAGATGGGGAACCCTATGATAGCACTGCTCTACACTGATCTCAGAGGCCTCCACCTCCACTATAGATGGAGCAGAGTGATAGATGGGGAACCCTATGATAGCACTGCTCCACACTGACCTCAGAGGCCTCCACCTCCACTATAGATGGAGCAGAGGGATAGATGGGGAACCCTATGATAGCACTGCTCCACACCGACCTCAGAGGCCTCCACCTCCACTATAGATGGAGCAGAGGGATAGATGGGGCACCCTATGATAGCACTGCTCTACACTGACCTCAGAGGCCTCCACCTCCACTATAGATGGAGCAGAGGGATAGATGGGGAACCCTATGATAGCACTGCTCCACACTGACCTCAGAGGCCTCCACCTCCAATATAGATGGAGCAGAGGGATAGATGGGGAACCCTATCATAGCACCGCTCCACACTGACCTCAGAGGCCTCCACCTCCACTATAGATGGAGCAGAGGGATAGATGGGGAACCCTATGATAGCACTGCTCCACACTGACCTCAGAGGCCTCCACCTCCACTATAGATGGAGCAGAGGGATAGATGGGGAACCCTATGATAGCACTGCTCCACACTGACCTCAGAGGCCTCCACCTCCACTATAGATGGAGCAGAGGGATATATGGGGAACCCTATGATAGCACTGCTCCATACTGACCTCAGAGGCCTCCACCTCCACTATAGATGGAGCAGAGGGATAGATGGGACACCCTATGATAGCACTGCTCCATACTGACCTCAGAGGCCTCCACCTCCACTATAGATGGAGCAGAGGGATAGATGGGGAACCCTATGATAGCACTGCTCCACACTGACCTCAGAGGCCTCCACCTCCACTATAGATGGAGCTGAGTGATAGATGGGGAACCCTATGATAGCACTGCTCCACACTGACCTCAGAGGCCTCCACCTCCACTATAGATGGAGCAGAGGGATAGATGGGGAACCCTATGATAGCACTGCTCTACACCAACCTTAGAGGCCTCCACCTCCACTATAGATGGAGCAGAGGGATAGATGGGGAACCCTATGATAGCACCGCTCCACACTGACCTCAGAGGCCTCCACCTCCACTATAGATGGAGCAGAGGGATAGATGGGGCACCCTATGATAGCACCGCTCCACACTGACCTCAGAGGCCTCCACCTCCACTATAGATGGAGCTGAGTGATAGATGGGGAACCCTATGATAGCACTGCTCTACACCAACCTCAGAGGCCTCCACCTCCACTATAGATGGAGCAGAGGGATAGATGGGGAACCCTATGATAGCACCGCTCCACACCGACCTCAGAGGCCTCCACCTCCACTATAGATGGAGCAGAGGGATAGATGGGGAACCCTATGATAGCACTGCTCTACACTGACCTCAGAGGCCTCCACCTCCACTATAGATGGAGCAGAGGGATAGATGGGGAACCCTATGATAGCACCGCTCCACACCGACCTCAGAGGCCTCCACCTCCACTATAGATGGAGCAGAGGGATAGATGGGGAACCCTATGATAGCACTGCTCTACACTGACCTCAGAGGCCTCCACCTCCACTATAGATGGAGCTGAGTGATAGATGGGGAACCCTATGATAGCACTGCTCTACACCGACCTCAGAGGCCTCCACCTCCACTATAGATGGAGCAGAGGGATAGATGGGGCACCCTATGATAGCACTGCTCCACACCGACCTCAGAGGCCTCCACCTCCACTATAGATGGAGCTGAGTGATAGATGGGGAACCCTATGATAGCACTGCTCTACACCAACCTCAGAGGCCTCCACCTCCACTATAGATGGAGCAGAGGGATAGATGGGGAACCCTATGATAGCACCGCTCCACACCGACCTCAGAGGACTCCACCTCCACTATAGATGGAGCAGAGGGATAGATGGGGCACCCTATGATAGCACCGCTCCACACTGACCTCAGAGGCCTCCACCTCCACTATAGATGGAGCTGAGTGATAGATGGGGAACCCTATGATAGCACTGCTCTACACCAACCTCAGAGGCCTCCACCTCCACTATAGATGGAGCAGAGGGATAGATGGGGAACCCTATGATAGCACCGCTCCACACCGACCTCAGAGGCCTCCACCTCCACTATAGATGGAGCAGAGGGATAGATGGGGCACCCTATGATAGCACCGCTCCACACTGACCTCAGAGGCCTCCACCTCCACTATAGATGGAGCAGAGGGATAGATGGGGAACCCTATGATAGCACCGCTCCACACTGACCTCAGAGGCCTCCACCTCCACTATAGATGGAGCAGAGGGATAGATGGGGCACCCTATGATAGCACCGCTCCACACTGACCTCAGAGGCCTCCACCTCCACTATAGATGGAGCTGAGTGATAGATGGGGAACCCTATGATAGCACTGCTCTACACCAACCTCAGAGGCCTCCACCTCCACTATAGATGGAGCAGAGGGATAGATGGGGAACCCTATGATAGCACCGCTCCACACTGACCTCAGAGGCCTCCACCTCCACTATAGATGGAGCAGAGGGATAGATGGGGAACCCTATGATAGCACTGCTCCACACTGACCTCAGAGGCCTCCACCTCCACTATAGATGGAGCAGAGGGATAGATGGGGAACCCTATGATAGCACTGCTCTACACTGACCTCAGAGGCCTCCACCTCCACTATAGATGGAGCTGAGTGATAGATGGGGAACCCTATGATAGCACTGCTCTACACCGACCTCAGAGGCCTCCACCTCCACTATAGATGGAGCAGAGGGATAGATGGGGCACCCTATGATAGCACTGCTCCACACCGACCTCAGAGGCCTCCACCTCCACTATAGATGGAGCTGAGTGATAGATGGGGAACCCTATGATAGCACTGCTCTACACCAACCTCAGAGGCCTCCACCTCCACTATAGATGGAGCAGAGGGATAGATGGGGAACCCTATGATAGCACCGCTCCACACCGACCTCAGAGGCCTCCACCTCCACTATAGATGGAGCAGAGGGATAGATGGGGCACCCTATGATAGCACCGCTCCACACTGACCTCAGAGGCCTCCACCTCCACTATAGATGGAGCTGAGTGATAGATGGGGAACCCTATGACAGCACTGCTCTACACCAACCTCAGAGGCCTCCACATCCACTATAGATGGAGCAGAGGGATAGATGGGGAACCCTATGATAGCACCGCTCCACACCGACCTCAGAGGCCTCCACCTCCACTATAGATGGAGCAGAGGGATAGATGGGGCACCCTATGATAGCACCGCTCCACACTGACCTCAGAGGCCTCCACCTCCACTATAGATGGAGCAGAGGGATAGATGGGGAACCCTATGATAGCACTGCTCTACACCAACCTCAGAGGCCTCCACCTCCACTATAGATGGAGCAGAGGGATAGATGGGGAACCCTATGATAGCACTGCTCCACACTGACCTCAGAGGCCTCCACCTCCACTATAGATGGAGCAGAGGGATAGATGGGGAACCCTATGATAGCACTGCTCTACACCAACCTCAGAGGCCTCCACCTCCACTATAGATGGAGCAGAGGGATAGATGGGGCACCCTATGATAGCACCGCTCCACACTGACCTCAGAGGCCTCCACCTCCACTATAGATGGAGCTGAGTGATAGATGGGGAACCCTATGATAGCACTGCTCCACACTGACCTCAGAGGCCTCCACTTCCACTATAGATGGAGCACTCTATGATAGCACTGCTCCACACTGACCTCAGAGGCCTCCACCTCCACTATAGATGGAGCAGAGGGATAGATGGGGAACCCTATGATAGCACTGCTCTACACCAACCTCAGAGGCCTCCACCTCCACTATAGATGGAGCAGAGGGATAGATGGGGAACCCTATGATAGCACTGCTCTACACCAACCTCAGAGGCCTCCACCTCCACTATAGATGGAGCAGAGGGATAGATGGGGAACCCTATGATAGCACCGCTCCACACTGACCTCAGAGGCCTCCACCTCCACTATAGATGGAGCAGAGGGATAGATGGGGCACCCTATGATAGCACCGCTCCACACTGACCTCAGAGGCCTCCACCTCCACTATAGATGGAGCTGAGTGATAGATGGGGAACCCTATGATAGCACTGCTCTAACCAACCTCAGAGGCCTCCACCTCCACTATAGATGGAGCAGAGGGATAGATGGGGAACCCTATGATAGCACCGCTCCACACCAACCTCAGAGGCCTCCACCTCCACTATAGATGGAGCAGAGGGATAGATGGGGAACCCTATGATAGCACTGCTCTACACTGACCTCAGAGGCCTCCACCTCCACTATAGATGGAGCTGAGTGATAGATGGGGAACCCTATGATAGCACTGCTCTACACCGACCTCAGAGGCCTCCACCTTCACTATAGATGGAGCAGAGGGATAGATGGGGCACCCTATGATAGCACTGCTCCACACCGACCTCAGAGGCCTCCACCTCCACTATAGATGGAGCAGAGGGATAGATGGGGCACCCTATGATAGCACCGCTCCACACTGACCTCAGAGGCCTCCACCTCCACTATAGATGGAGCTGAGTGATAGATGGGGAACCCTATGATAGCACTGCTCTACACCAACCTCAGAGGCCTCCACCTCCACTATAGATGGAGCAGAGGGATAGATGGGGAACCCTATGATAGCACCGCTCCACACCGACCTCAGAGGCCTCCACCTCCACTATAGATGGAGCAGAGGGATAGATGGGGCACCCTATGATAGCACCGCTCCACACTGACCTCAGAGGCCTCCACCTCCACTATAGATGGAGCAGAGGGATAGATGGGGAACCCTATGATAGCACTGCTCTACACCAACCTCAGAGGCCTCCACCTCCACTATAGATGGAGCAGAGGGATAGATGGGGCACCCTATGATAGCACTGCTCCACACTGACCTCAGAGGCCTCCACCTCCACTATAGATGGAGCAGAGGGATAGATGGGGAACCCTATGATAGCACTGCTCCACACTGACCTCAGAGGCCTCCACCTCCACTATAGATGGAGCTGAGTGATAGATGGGGAACCCTATGATAGCACTGCTCCACACTGACCTCAGAGGCCTCCACCTCCACTATAGATGGAGCAGAGGGATAGATGGGGAACCCTATGATAGCACTGCTCCACACCGGTCTCAGAGGCCTCCACCTCCACTATAGATGGAGCAGAGGGATAGATGGGGAACCCTATGATAGCACCGCTCCACACTGACCTCAGAGGCCTCCACCTCCACTATAGATGGAGCCGAGTGATAGATGGGGAACCCTATGATAGCACTGCTCCACACTGACCTCAGAGGCCTCCACCTCCACTATAGATGGAGCTGAGTGATAGATGGGGAACCCTATGATAGCACTGCTCCACACCGACCTCAGAGGCCTCCACCTCCACTATAGAAGGAGCAGAGGGATAGATGGGGAACCCTATGATAGCAATGCTCTACACCAACCTCAGAGGACTCCACCTCCACTATAGGTGGAGCAGAGGGATAGATGGGGAACCCTATGATAGCACTGCTCCACACCGACCTCAGAGGCCTCCACCTCCACTATAGATGGAGCTGAGTGATAGATGGGGAGCCCTATGATAGCAATGCTCTACACCAACCTCAGAGGACTCCACCTCCACTATAGATGGAGCAGAGGGATAGATGGGGAACCCTATGATAGCACTGCTCCACACTGACCTCAGAGGCCTCCACCTCCACTATAGATGGAGCAGAGGGATAGATGGGGAACCCTATGATAGCACTCCTCTACACTGACCTCAGAGGCCTCCACCTCCACTATAGATGGAGCAGAGCGATAGATGGGGAACCCTATGATAGCACTGCTCTACACTGACCTCAGAGGCCTCCACCTCCACTATAGAGGGAGCTGAGTGATAGATGGGGAACCCTATGATAGCACTGCTCCACACCGACCTCAGAGGCCTCCACCTCCACTATAGATGGTGCTGAGTGATAGATGGGGAACCCTATGATAGCACTGCTCTACACCGACCTCAGAGGCCTCCACCTCCACTATAGATGGAGCAGAGGGATAGATGGGGCACCCTATGATAGCACTGCTCCACACTGACCTCAGAGGCCTCCACCTCCACTATAGATGGAGCAGAGGGATAGATGGGGAACCCTATGATAGCACTGCTCCACACTGACCTCAGAGGCCTCCACCTCCACTATAGAAGGAGCTGAGTGATAGATGGGGAACCCTATGATAGCACTGCTCCACGCTTACCTCAGAGGCCTCCACCTCCACTATAGATGGAGCAGAGGGATAGATGGGGAACTCTATGATAGCACTGCTCCACACTGACCTCAGAGGCCTCCACCTCCACTATAGAAGGAGCTGAGTGATAGATGGGGAACCCTATGATAGCACTGCTCCACACTGACCTCAGAGGCCTCCACCTCCACTATAGATGGAGCAGAGGGATAGATGGGGAACCCTATGATAGCACTGCTCTGCACTGATCTCAGAGGCCTCCACCTCCACTATAGATGGAGCAGAGGGATAGATGGGGAACCCTATGATAGCACTGCTCTACACTGACCTCAGAGGCCTCCACCTCCACTATAGATGGAGCAGAGTGATAGATGGGGAACCCTATGATAGCACCGCTCCACACTGACCTCAGAGGCCTCCACCTCCACTATAGATGGAGCAGAGGGATAGATGGGGAACCCTATGATAGCACTGCTCCACACTGACCTCAGAGGCCTCCACCTCCACTATAGATGGAGCAGAGGGATAGATGGGGAACCCTATGATAGCACTGCTCTACACTGACCTCAGAGGCCTCCACCTCCACTATAGATGGAGCAGAGGGATAGATGGGGAACCCTATGATAGCACTGCTCTACACTGACCTCAGAGGCCTCCACCTCCACTATAGATGGAGCAGAGGGATAGATGGGGAACCCTATGATAGCACTGCTCCACACTGACCTCAGAGGCCTCCACCTCCACTATAGATGGAGCAGAGGGATAGATGGGGAACCCTATGATAGCACTGCTCTACACTGACCTCAGAGGCCTCCACCTCCACTATAGATGGAGCAGAGGGATAGATGGGGAACCCTATGATAGCACCGCTCCACACTGACCTCAAAGGCCTCCACCTCCACTATAGATGGAGCTGAGTGATAGATGGGGCACCCTATGATAGCACTGCTCCACACTGACCTCAGAGGCCTCCACCTCCACTATAGATGGAGCTGAGTGATAGATGGGGCACCCTATGATAGCACTGCTCCACACTGACCTCAGAGGCCTCCACCTCCACTATAGATGGAGCAGAGGGATAGATGGGGAACCCTATGATAGCACCGCTCCACACTGACCTCAAAGGCCTCCACCTCCACTATAGATGGAGCTGAGTGATAGATGGGGCACCCTATGATAGCACTGCTCCACACTGACCTCAGAGGCCTCCACCTCCACTATAGATGGAGCTGAGTGATAGATGGGGCACCCTATGATAGCACTGCTCCACACTGACCTCAGAGGCCTCCACCTCCACTATAGATGGAGCAGAGGGATAGATGGGGAACCCTATGATAGCACTGCTCCACACTGACCTCAGAGGCCTCCACCTCCACTATAGATGGAGCAGAGGGTTAGATGGGGAACCCTATGATAACACTGCTCTACACTGACCTCAGAGGCCTCCACCTCCACTATAGATGGAGCTGAGTGATAGATGGGGAACCCTATGATAGCACTGCTCCACACCGACCTCAGAGGCCTCCACCTCCACTATAGATGGAGCTGAGTGATACATGGGGAACCCTATGATAGCACTGCTCCACGCTGACCTCAGAGGCCTCCACCTCCACTATAGATGGAGCTGAGGGATAGATGGGGAACCCTATGATAGCACTGCTCCACACTGACCTCAGAGGCCTCCACCTCCACTATAGATGGAGCTGAGGGATAGATGGGGAACCCTATGATAGCACTGCTCCACACTGACCTCAGAGGCCTCCACCTCCACTATAGATGGAGCTGAGTGATAGATGGGGAACCCTATGATAGCACTGCTCTACACTGACCTCAGAGGCCTCCACCTCCACTATAGATGGAGCTGAGTGATAGATGGGGAACCCTATGATAGCACTGCTCCACACTGACCTCAGAGGCCTCCACCTCCACTATAGATGGAGCTGAGTGATAGATGGGGCACCCTATGATAGCACTGCTCCACACTGACCTCAGAGGCCTCCACCTCCACTATAGATGGAGCAGAGGGATAGATGGGGAACCCTATGATAGCACTGCTCTACACTGACCTCAGAGGCCTCCACCTCCACTATAGATGGAGCAGAGGGATAGATGGGGAACCCTATGATAGCACTGCTCCACACTGACCTCAGAGGCCTCCACATCCACTATAGATGGAGCTGAGTGATAGATGGGGAACCCTATGATAGCACTGCTCCACACCGACCTCAGAGGCCTCCACCTCCACTATAGATGGAGCTCAGTGATACATGGGGAACCCTATGATAGCACTGCTCCACGCTGACCTCAGAGGCCTCCACCTCCACTATAGATGGAGCTGAGGGATAGATGGGGAACCCTATGATAGCACTGCTCCACACTGACCTCAGAGGCCTCCACCTCCACTATAGATGGAGCTGAGTGATAGATGGGGAACCCTATGATAGCACTGCTCCACGCTGACCTCAGAGGCCTCCACCTCCACTATAGATGGAGCTGAGTGATAGATGGGGAACCCTATGATAGCACTGCTCCTCGCTGACCTCAGAGGCCTCCACCTCCACTATAGATGGAGCAGAGGGATAGATGGGGAACCCTATGATAGCACTGCTCTACACTGACCTCAGAGGCCTCCACCTCCACTATAGATGGAGCAGAGGGATAGATGGGGAACCCTATGATAGCACTGCTCTACACTGACCTCAGAGGCCTCCACCTCCACTATAGATGGAGCAGAGGGATAGATGGGGAACCCTATGATAGCACTGCTCCACACTGACCTCAGAGGCCTCCACCTCCACTATAGATGGAGCAGAGGGATAGATGGGGAACCCTATGATAGCACTGCTCCACACTGACCTCAGAGGCCTCCACCTCCACTATAGATGGAGCTGAGTGATAGATGGGGAACCCTATGATAGCACCGCTCCACACTGACCTCAGAGGCCTCCACCTCCACTATAGATGGAGCAGAGGGATAGATGGGGAACCCTATGATAGCACTGCTCTACACTGACCTCAGAGGCCTCCACCTCCACTATAGATGGAGCAGAGGGATAGATGGGGAACCCTATGATAGCACTGCTCCACACTGACCTCAGAGGCCTCCACCTCCACTATAGATGGAGCTGAGTGATAGATGGGGAGCCCTATGATAGCACTGCTCTACACTGACCTCAGAGGCCTCCACCTCCACTATAGATGGAGCAGAGGGATAGATGGGGCACCCTATGATAGCACTGCTCCACACTGACCTCAGAGGCCTCCACCTCCACTATACATGGAGCTGAGTGATAGATGGGGCACCCTATGATAGCACTGCTCCACACTGACCTCAGAGGCCTCCACCTCCACTATAGATGGAGCAGAGGGATAGATGGGGAACCCTATGATAGCACTGCTCTACACTGACCTCAGAGGCCTCCACCTCCACTATAGATGGAGCTGAGTGATAGATGGGGAACCCTATGATAGCACTGCTCCACACCGACCTCAGAGGCCTCCACCTCCACTATAGATGGAGCTGAGTGATACATGGGAAACCCTATGATAGCACTGCTCCACGCTGACCTCAGAGGCCTCCACCTCCACTATAGATGGAGCTGAGGGATAGAAGGGGAACCCTATGACAGCACTGCTCCACACTGACCTCAGAGGCCTCCACCTCCACTATAGATGGAGCTGAGTGATAGATGGCGAACCCTATGATAGCACTGCTCCACGCTTGTCACACTGTCACAGAATACTGGAGGTAGGGGGCCTAAGCTGACCCTAAGCTGGGACCCTGACTAATCCCTCATCCTGGAGGTACTGTTAAAGGTACAGAGGTCCAGGCCGCCAGCGTAACCCCTACCTTCTGAGGATCCCTGCACCTAAGTAATCTAGTCCTGAGAAGGACCCCGATCACAACAATAGGGAACCAGAAATAATATGCCCACACACAGTATTTAGACGAACGAGACAGTACAAGGGAAAAACCAAAACCACCTTGCATACAACTTCTAAACAACTACAACAGAGGGAACACCAATGGGAAAGGAGATAAATGATAAAGCGAGGAAAGGGAAAACACACTTCCAAATACACTAATCTCAGCAACTCCAAACACCACGATCCGCTCTGTAAGTCTGAATGAAAAGCTTTCACCGACACCTCCCAAACAGACCTGCAGGAATATAAAGGAGTCTCACTAAAGAAGCATTGATTGCAGCTGGGCGAGGCTGGACCTCGTCTAGCCCAGAGAGAGAGAGAATTAACTCCTACACTGCCGAGAAAACACAAAGCACCAACAAGTCAGCTGCGAGAAGTCAGGCTGTGTACTCGTGACGATCTTCGTGGCAACACACCCGTGACAGTACCCCCCCTTCTACGAGGGGCCTCTGGACCCTCAGGGCCAGGTTTATCCGGGTGAGTCGTGTGGAAGGCCCGAACTAATCGGTCTGCGTTAATATCCGACGCAGGAACCCACATCCTCTCCTCAGGACCATACCCCTTCCAATGAACCAAGTACTGAAGGGACCGGCGATTAAAGCGTGAATCAATGACCCTCGATACCTGGAACTCCAAGTTACCATTGACAACCACAGGAGGGGGAGGTAAAGGTGACGGTACCACCGGCGCCACATACCTCTTAAGCAATGATCTGTGAAACACGTTGTGAATTTTAAACGTAGGGGGGAGGTCAAGACGGAATGCCACCGGATTAATAACAGAACTGATTCTGTACGGCCCGATGAACCTGGGACCCAGTTTCCAGGAGGGAACCTTAAGTTTAATATTCCTGGTAGACAACCATACCTGATCGTTCACACTTAGGTCCGGACCAGACACTCTCCTCCTATCAGCCATACGTTTGTATCGGTTCCCCATAGTATTCAGATTCTTCAGCACCCCTCTCCATACTGAAGCGAGAGATGAGGAAAATCGTTCCTCCTCCGGAACCCCCGAAGAGCCCCCCCTACTGAAAGTACAAAACTGGGGGTGAAAACCATATGCCCCAAAAAACGGGGACTTACCAGTGGACTCGCTCCGCCTATTATTGAGAGCAAACTCTGCCAGAGGTAGGAAAGAAGCCCAGTCCTCCTGGTTCTCTGACACAAAACACCGAAGATATGTCTCCAAGCTCTGGTTCATACGTTCCGTCTGACCATTGGTCTGAGGATGAAAAGCCGACGAGAATGACAAATGCATCCCCCGCCGTGCACAAAACGCCTTCCAGAACTTGGACACAAACTGAGACCCCCGATCAGACACCACCTCGGAGGGTACCCCGTGAAGCCTCACAATCTCCCCAATGAACACCTGCGCAAGAGTTTTAGCATTAGGGAGAGCCGGAAGAGCGATAAAATGTGCCATCTTGCTGAACCTGTCCACTACAACGAGTATGACCGTTTTACCCGAAGACGGAGGGAGGTCAGTAATAAAGTCCATAGACAGATGAGTCCAAGGACGCTCCGGGATCTTCAAAGGTAAGAGGGACCCAGACGGACGGGTATGTGAGGTCTTAGAGCGCGCACAAACCCCACAGGACGCGACAAAAGTTACCACCTCTTTATGTAAGTTAGGCCACCAAAACCGACGCGAGAGGAGATCCACAGTTGCTTTACTCCCCGGGTGTCCTGCAAAAACTGAGTTATGGTGTGCCTCGATCACCTTTTGTCGCAACTGATCTGGAACGAACAGTCTCCCCGGAGGTCCAACAGGGGCGTCTCCCTGAGCCTCCAATATCTCCTCCTCCAGCTCAGAGCATACTGCCGAAACCACCACCCCCTCCTGAAGAATAGGAATCGGGTCGTCCGTATTCCCGGCCCCAGGGAAACTACGAGATAAGGCATCCGCCTTTACATTTTTAGACCCAGGACGATATGTAACGACGAAATTAAACCTGGTAAAAAACAATGACCACCTAGCTTGTCTGGGATTCAGACGTTTAGCGGACTCCAGATATAGCAGGTTCTTGTGATCGGTGATGACGGTGACCGGATGAACTGCCCCCTCCAAAAAATGGCGCCACTCCTCAAAAGCTAACTTAATGGCCAAGAGTTCCCTATTGCCGACATCGTAATTCCTCTCAGCGGACGACAATTTTTTAGAGAAAAAGGCGCACGGATGCCACTTACCAGGGGACGAACCCTGTGACAATACTGCTCCCACCCCTACCTCGGAAGCGTCTACCTCTACAAAGAATGGCTGAGACGCATCAGGTTGAATGAGTATGGGTGCCGAGGCAAAACATTTTTTCAAGGAGGAGAATGCTTGACAAGCCTTGTCAGACCACCTAGAAAAATCCGTCCCCTTTTTAGTCATGTCTGTGAGAGGCTTAACCATGGACGAGAAATTACGAATGAACTTCCGGTAATAATTAGCAAACCCCAGGAAACGTTGTAGTGCCTTAAGATTCTCCGGCCGATCCCACTCAAGAACTGCCCGCACTTTCCCAGGGTCCATACGAAAACCGGACGCTGAAACCAGGAAGCCTAAAAACTGGAGTTCCTGTACGGCGAACACACACTTTTCCCACTTGGCATACAGTTTATTATCCCGCAAGATCTGTAACACCTGTCTAACGTGCTCCTGATGAGACACCAGATCCGGCGAGTAAATTAAGATATCATCCAGATATATGACAACAAACTGTCCCACCAGGTGGCGAAAAATATCATTAACAAAGTGTTGAAACACCGCCGGGGCATTAGTCAGACCGAATGGCATGACAAGGTTCTCATAATGCCCCTCCGGAGTGTTAAAAGCCGTCTTCCACTCATCCCCCTCCTTCATCCTAATCAGATTGTACGCCCCCCTGAGATCCAACTTAGAGAACCATTTGGCGCCCACGATCTGATTAAAGAGATCGGGAATAAGTGGGAGCGGATACGGATCTCGGACCGTAATCCGATTAAGTTCACGGAAATCCAGGCAAGGGCGTAGGCCTCCATCTTTCTTCTTAACAAAGAAGAACCCCGCGGCCACCGGAGAAGATGAAGGTCTAATATGCCCCTTAGCCAGACTTTCAGAAATATAATCCTTCATGGCCTGCCTCTCAGGACCAGAAAGGTTATACAACCTAGCTTTAGGTAACTTGGCCTCAGGGAGCAGTTTTACAGAACAGTCATACACGCGATGAGGAGGTAGTTCCTGACACCCATTCTCCGAGAATACATCCTCAAAGTCCGCCAGAAATGGAGGTAAGACCCAAGGAGTAACCGCACCGATGACCGTGTTCATGCAGTTTTTATTACAGAATTTACTCCATTGGCTTATCTCTCTGGTTTGCCAATTAATAACCGGGTTATGCTTAGCTAACCAAGGAAGGCCCAACACTATAGGAGTGGGAAGACCCTCCAACACGTAGCAAGACAACAGTTCTTTATGTATTGCCCCCACTTGAAGTTTTACGCCATGCACAGCTTGCAAAAAACTTCCCTGACCGAGAGGTCTGGCATCGATCGAGAATATGGGGATGGGTTTAGCCAACTCACTCAATCGCATACCTTGAACCCGGGCAAACCGAGCATCAACCAGATTAGCCCCGGCCCCACTATCCAGAAGAACAGATATCCTCTCAGTTCTCGTACCCACCACCACCTCCGCCGGTACGAGAAACTGAGACGAACCTAGGGACGAAATACCTACTGCCAGATTGCCGTCCACCACACAACCTGGGATCAACAGTTTTCCGACGACTCTTCACTCTGCAAGGGACGGGATGGACACCCCCCAATAAAATGTCCCTTTTTCCCGCAGAGAAAACACCTTCCTGTCTTATGGCGCACCACCGGTCCCCTTCCCCGAAATGATGTCCCTCCTAATTGCATAGGCTCCTCCGGACTGACCAGGGGAACCACCATATGAGGGGACCTTGTAGGAGGTGGAGACATTACAGGGGGTAGAGTTATCCCGCACCTCTCCCGAAGCCGTCTGTCAACGCGAATAGCAAGGGCCATAGCGGCTTCCAGTGACGCGGGAGAGTCATACTGTGCCAACACATCCTGTAATTTGTCGGATAAACCATGACAAAACTGGCTCCTAAGAGCCGGGTCATTCCACTGGGTGTCCGTGGCCCACCTACGGAACTCCGAACAGAATTCCTCCGCCGGACGATCTCCCTGCTGAATCCTACGTAACTTAGACTCAGCAAGGGAGATCCGATCTGGGTCATCATATACGAGTCCCAGAGCAGCGAAAAACCTATCCACTGACTGGAGAACCGGGGAGCTTGGGGGAAGAGAGAACGCCCAAGATTGTGGGTCCCCTTGTAGGAGCGAGATGACAATTCCCACCCTTTGTTCTTCACTGCCCGATGACCGAGGCCGCAGCCGAAAGTACAATTTGCATGCCTCCCGGAAAACAAAAAACTTGTCCCGCCCCCCAGTGAACCTGTCAGGGAGAGCTACTTTAGGTTCTGGTCCGGCTTGCTCCAGAGGATGCAAAACCTTGGACCTAACGTCCGCCAGCCCCATGGACAAACTCTGCAACTGCCGAGCTAGACCGGCTACTGGATCCATGGTAGCTGGAGAAAAACTAAGATGGTCGGTGAAAATGTCACACTGTCACAGAATACTGGAGGTAGGGGGCCTAAGCTGACCCTAAGCTGGGACCCTGACTAATCCCTCATCCTGGAGGTACTGTTAAAGGTACAGAGGTCCAGGCCGCCAGCGTAACCCCTACCTTCTGAGGATCCCTGCACCTAAGTAATCTAGTCCTGAGAAGGACCCCGATCACAACAATAGGGAACCAGAAATAATATGCCCACACACAGTATTTAGACGAACGAGACAGTACAAGGGAAAAACCAAAACCACCTTGCATACAACTTCTAAACAACTACAACAGAGGGAACACCAACGGGAAAGGAGATAAATGATAAAGCGAGGAAAGGGAAAACACACTTCCAAATACACTTATCTCAGCAACTCCAAACACCACGATCCGCTCTGTAAGTCTGAATGAAAAGCTTTCACCGACACCTCCCAAACAGACCTGCAGGAATATAAAGGAGTCTCACTAAAGAAGCATTGATTGCAGCTGGGCGAGGCTGGACCTCAGCTAGCCCAGAGAGAGAGAGAATTAACTCCTACACTGCCGAGAAAACACAAAGCACCAACAAGTCAGCTGCGAGAAGTCAGGCTGTGTACTCGTGACGATCTTCGTGGCAACACACCCGTGACAACGCTGACCTCAGAGGCCTCCACCTCCACTATAGATGGAGCTGAGTGATAGATGGGGAACCCTATGATAGCACTGCTCCACGCTGACCTCAGAGGCCTCCACCTCCACTATAGATGGAGCTGAGTGATAGATGGGGAACCCTATGATAGCACTGCTCCACGCTGACCTCAGAGGCCTCCACCTCCACTATAGATGGAGCTGAGTGATAGATGGGGAACCCTATGATAGCACTGCTCCACGCTGACCTCAGAGGCCTCCACCTCCACTATAGATGGAGCAGAGGGATAGATGGGGAACTCTATGATAGCACTGCTCCATACTGACCTCAGAGACCTCCACCTCCACTATAGATGGAGCTGAGTGATAGATGGGGAACCCTATGATAGCACCGCTCTACACTGACCACAGAGGCCTCCACCTCCACTATAGATGGAGCTGAGTGATAGATGGGGAACCCTATGATAGCACTGCTCTACACTGACCTCAGAGGCCTCCACCTCCACTATAGATGGAGCTGAGTGATAGATGGGGAACCCTATGATAGCACTGCTCCACACTGACCTCAGAGGCCTACACCTCCACTATAGATGGAGCAGAGGGATAGATGGGGAACCCTATGATAGCACTGCTTTACACTGACCTCAGAGGCCTCCACCTCCACTATAGATGGAGCTGAGTGATAGATGGGGAACCCTATGATAGCACTGCTCTACACTGACCTCAGAGGCCTCCACCTCCACTATAGATGGAGCAGAGGGATAGATGGGGAACCCTATGATAGCACTGCTCTACACTGACCTCAGAGGCCTACACCTCCACTATAGATGGAGCAGAGGGATAGATGGGAAACCCTATGATAGCACTGCTCTACACTGACCTCAGAGGCCTCCACCTCCACTATAGATGGAGCAGAGGGATAGATGGGGAACCCTATGATAGCACTGCTTTACACTGACCTCAGAGGCCTCCACCTCCACTATAGATGGAGCTGAGTGATAGATGGGGAACCCTATGATAGCACTGCTCTACACTGACCTCAGAGGCCTACACCTCCACTATAGATGGAGCAGAGGGATAGATGGGAAACCCTATGATAGCACTGCTCTACACTGACCTCAGAGGCCTACACCTCCACTATAGATGGAGCAGAGGGATAGATGGGGAACCCTATGATAGCACCGCTCCACACTGACCTCAGAGGCCTCCACCTTCACTATAGATGCAGCTGAGTGATAGATGGGGAACCCTATGATAGCACTGCTCCACACTGACCTCAGAGGCCTCCACCTCCACTATAGATGGAGCAGAGGGATAGATGGGGAACCCTATGATAGCACTGCTCTACACTGACCTCAGAGGCCTCCACCTCCACTATAGATGGAGCAGAGGGATAGATGGGGAACCCTATGATAGCACTGCTCTACACTGACCTCAGAGGCCTCCACCTGCACTATAGATGGAGCTGAGTGATATATGGGGAACCCTATGATAGCACTGCTCCACACTGACCTCAGAGGCCTCCACCTCCACTATAGATGGAGCAGAGGGATAGATGGGGAACCCTATGATAGCACTGCTCTACACTAACCTCCGAGGCCTCCACCTCCACTATAGATGGAGCAGAGGGATAGATGGGGAACCCTATGATAGCACTGCTCTACACTGACCTCAGAGGCCTCCACCTCCACTATAGATGGAGCAGAGGGATAGATGGGGAACCCTATGATAGCACTGCTCCACACTGACCTCAGAGGCCTACACCTCCACTATAGATGGAGCAGAGGGATAGATGGGGAACCCTATGATAGCACCGCTCCACACTGACCTCAGAGGCCTCCACCTTCACTATAGATGCAGCTGAGTGATAGATGGGGAACCCTATGATAGCACTGCTCTACACTGACCTCAGAGGCCTCCACCTCCACTATAGATGGAGCTGAGTGATAGATGGGGAACCCTATGATAGCACTGCTCTACACTGACCTCAGAGGCCTCCACCTCCACTATAGATGGAGCTGAGTGATAGATGGGGAACCCTATGATAGCACCGCTCTACACTGACCTCAGAGGCCTCCACCTGCACTATAGATGGAGCTGAGTGATAGATGGGGAACCCTATGATAGCACTGCTCTACACTGACCTCAGAGGCCTCCACCTCCACTATAGATGGAGCTGAGTGATAGATGGGGAACCCTATGATAGCACTGCTCTACACTGACCTCAGAGGCCTCCACCTCCACTATAGATGGAGCAGAGGGATAGATGGGGAACCCTATGATAGCACCGCTCTACACTGACCTCAGAGGCCTCCACCTGCACTATAGATGGAGCTGAGTGATAGATGGGGAACCCTATGATAGCACCGCTCCACACTGACCTCAGAGACCTCCACCTCCACTATAGATGGAGCAGAGGGATAGATGGGGAACCCTATGATAGCACCGCTCCACACTGACCTCAGAGACCTCCACCTCCACTATAGATGGAGCAGAGGGATAGATGGGGAACCCTATGATAGCACTAATCCACACCGACCTCAGAGGCCTCCACCTCCACTATAGATGGAGCTGAGTGATAGATGGGGAACCCTATGATAGCACCGCTCCACACTGACCTCAGAGACCTCCACCTCCACTATAGATGGAGCAGAGGGATAGATGGGGAACCCTATGATAGCACCGCTCCACACTGACCTCAGAGACCTCCACCTCCACTATAGATGGAGCAGAGGGATAGATGGGGAACCCTATGATAGCACTAATCCACACCGACCTCAGAGGCCTCCACCTCCACTATAGATGGAGCAGAGGGATAGATGGGGAACCCTATGATAGCACTAATCCACACCGACCTCAGAGGCCTCCACCTCCACTATAGATGGAGCTGAGTGATAGATGGGGAACCCTATGATAGCACCGCTCCACACCGACCTCAGAGGCCTCCACCTCCACTATAGATGGAGCAGAGGGATAGATGGGGAATCCTATGATAGCACTGCTCCACACTGACCTCAGAGGCCTCCACCTCCACTATAGATGGAGCTGAGTGATAGATGGGGAACCCTATGATAGCACTAATCCACACCGACCTCAGAGGCCTCCACCTCCACTATAGATGGAGCTGAGTGATAGATGGGGAACCCTATGATAGCACTGCTCCACACTGACCTCAGAGGCCTCCACCTCCACTATAGATGGAGCAGAGGGATAGATGTGGAACCCTATGATAGCAATAATCCACACCGACCTCAGAGGCCTGCACCTAAACTATAGATGGAGCTGAGTGATAGATGGGGAACCCTATGATAGCACTGCTCTACACTGACCTCAGAGGCCTCCACCTCCACTATAGATGGAGCAGAGGGATAGATGGGGCACCCTATGATAGCACTGCTCTACACTGACCTCAGAGGCCTCCACCTCCACTATAGATGGAGCAGAGGGATAGATGGGGAACCCTATGATAGCACTGCTCCACACTGACCTCAGAGGCCTCCACCTCCACTATAGATGGAGCAGAGGGATAGATGGGGAACCCTATGATAGCACCACTCCACACTGACCTCAGAGGCCTCCACCTCCACTATAGATGGAGCAGAGGGATAGATGGGGAACCCTATGATAGCACCGCTCCACACCGACCTCAGAGGCCTCCACCTCCACTATAGATGGAGCAGAGGGATAGATGGGGAACCCTATGATAGCACTGCTCCACACTGACCTCAGAGGCCTCCACCTCCACTATAGATGGAGCAGAGGGATAGATGGGCAACCCTATGATAGCACCGCTCCACACTGACCTCAGAGGCCTCCACCTCCACTATAGATGGAGCTGAGTGATAGATGGGGAACCCTATGATAGCACTGCTCCACACTGACCTCAGAGGCCTCCACCTCCACTATAGATGGAGCAGAGGGATAGATGGGGAACCCTATGATAGCACTGCTCCACACTGACCTCAGAGGCCTCCACCTCCACTATAGATGGAGCTGAGGGATAGATGGGGCACCCTATGATAGCACTGCTCTACACTGACCTCAGAGGCCTCCACCTCCACTATAGATGGAGCAGAGGGATAGATGGGGCACCCTATGATAGCACTGCTCCACACTGACCTCAGAGGCCTCCACCTCCACTATAGATGGAGCAGAGGGATAGATGGGGAACCCTATGATAGCACCACTCCACACTGACCTCAGAGGCCTCCACCTCCACTATAGATGGAGCAGAGGGATAGATGGGGCACCCTATGATAGCACTGCTCCACACTGACCTCAGAGGCCTCCACCTCCACTATAGATGGAGCAGAGGGATAGATGGGGAACCCTATGATAGCACTGCTCCACACTGACCTCAGAGGCCTCCACCTCCACTATAGATGGAGCAGAGGGATAGATGGGGAACCCTATGATAGCACTGCTCCACACTGACCTCAGAGGCCTCCACCTCCACTATAGATGGAGCAGAGGGATAGATGGGGCACCCTATGATAGCACTGCTCCACACTGACCTCAGAGGCCTCCACCTCCACTATAGATGGAGCAGAGGGATAGATGGGGAACCCTATGATAGCACCGCTCCACACTGACCTCAGAGGCCTCCACCTCCACTATAGATGGAGCAGAGGGATAGATGAGGAACCCTATGATAGCACTGCTCCACACTGACCTCAGAGGCCTCCACCTCCACTATAGATGGAGCAGAGGGATAGATGGGGAACCCTATGATAGCACTGCTTTACACTGACCTCAGAGGCCTCCACCTCCACTATAGATGGAGCTGAGTGATAGATGGGGAACCCTATGATAGCACCGCTCCACACTGACCTCAGAGGCCTCCACCTCCACTATAGATGGAGCAGAGGGATAGATGAGGAACCCTATGATAGCACCGCTCCACACTGACCTCAGAGGCCTCCACCTCCACTATAGATGGAGCTGAGTGATAGATGGGGAACCCTATGATAGCACTGCTCCACACTGACCTCAGAGGCCTCCACCTCCACTATAGATGGAGCTGAGTGATAGATGGGGAACCCTATGATAGCACTGCTCTACACCAACCTCAGAGGCCTCCACCTCCACTATAGATGGAGCTGAGTAATAGATGGGGCACCCTATGATAGCACTGCTCTACACTGACCTCAGAGGCCTCCACCTCCACTATAGATGGAGCAGAGGGATAGATGGGGAACCCTATGATAGCACCGCTCCACACTGACCTCAGAGGCCTCCACCTCCACTATAGATGGAGCTGAGTGATAGATGGGGAACCCTATGATAGCACTGCTCTACACTGACCTCAGAGGCCTCCACCTCCACTATAGATGGAGCAGAGGGATAGATGGGGAACCCTATGATAGCACTGCTCTACACTGACCTCAGAGGCCTCCACCTCCACTATAGATGGAGCAGAGGGATAGATGGGGAACCCTATGATAGCACTGCTCTACACTGACCTCAGAGGCCTCCACCTCCACTATAGATGATACTGAGTGATAGATGGGGAACCCTATGATAGCACTGCTCTACACTGACCTCAGAGGCCTCCACCTCCACTATAGATGGAGCAGAGGGATAGATGGGGAACCCTATGATAGCACTGCTCTACACTGACCTCAGAGGCCTCCACCTCCACTATAGATGGAGCAGAGGGATAGATGGGGAACCCTATGATAGCACCGCTCCACACTGACCTCAGAGGCCTCCACCTTCACTATAGATGGAGCAGAGGGATAGATGGGGAACCCTATGATAGCACTGCTCTACACCAACCTCAGAGGCCTCCACCTCCACTACAGACGGAGCAGAGGGATAGATGGGGAACCCTATGATAGCACTGCTCCACACTGACCTCAGAGGACTCCACCTCCACTATAGATGGAGCAGAGGGATAGATGGGGAACCCTATGATAGCACTGCTCCACGCTGACCTCAGAGGCCTCCACCTCCACTATAGATGGAGCAGAGGGATAGATGGGGAACCCTATGATAGCACTGCTCCACACCGACCTCAGAGGCCTCCACCTCCACTATAGATGGAGCAGAGGGATAGATGGGGAACTCTATGATAGCACTGCTCTACACTGACCTCAGAGGCCTCCACCTCCACTATAGATGGAGCTGAGTGATAGATGGGGCACCCTATGATAACACTGCTCTACACTGACCTCAGAGGCCTCCACCTCCACTATAGATGGAGCTGAGTGATAGATGGGGCACCCTATGATAGCACTGCTCTACACTGACCTCAGAGGCCTCCACCTCCACTATAGATGGAGCTGAGTGATAGATGGGGCACCCTATGATAGCACCGCTCCACACTGACCTCAGAGGCCTCCACCTCCACTATAGATGTAGCAGAGGGATAGATGGGGAACCCTATGATAGCACTGCTCCACACTGACCTCAGAGGCCCCCACCTCCACTATAGATGGAGCAGAGGGATAGATGGGGAACTCTATGATAGCACTGCTCTACACTGACCTCAGAGGCCTCCACCTCCACTATAGATGGAGCTGAGTGATAGATGGGGCACCCTATGATAGCACTGCTCTACACTGACCTCAGAGGCCTCCACCTCCACTATAGATGGAGCAGAGGCATAGATGGGGAACCCTATGATAGCACTGCTCCACACTGACCTCAGAGGCCTCCACCTCCACTATAGATGGAGAAGAGGGATAGATGGGGCACCCTATGATAGCACCGCTCCACACTGACCTCAGAGGCCTCCACCTCCACTATAGATGGAGCAGAGGGATAGATGGGGAACCCTATGATAGCACTGCTCCACGCTGACCTCAGAGGCCTCCACCTCCACTATAGATGGAGCAGAGGGATAGATGGGGAACTCTATGATAGCACTGCTCCACACTGACCTCAGAGGCCTCCACCTCCACTATAGATGGAGCAGAGGGATAGATGGGGAACCCTATGATAGCACTGCTCCACACTGACCTCAGAGGCCTCCACCTCCACTATAGATGGAGCTGAGTGATAGATGGGGCACCCTATGATAGCACTGCTCTACACTGACCTCAGAGGCCTCCACCTCCACTATAGATGGAGCAGAGGCATAGATGGGGAACCCTATGATAGCACTGCTCCACACTGACCTCAGAGGCCTCCACCTCTACTATAGATGGAGCTGAGGGATAGATGGGGAACCCTATGATAGCACTGCTCCACACTGACCTCAGAGGCCTCCACCTCCACTATAGATGGAGCAGAGGGATAGATGGGGAACCCTATGATAGCACTGCTCCACACTGACTTCAGAGACCTCCACCTCCACTATAGATGGAGCAGAGGGATAGAGGGGGAACCCTATGATAGCACTGCTCTACACTGACCTCAGAGGCCTCCACCTCCACTATAGATGGAGCAGAGGGATAGATGGGGAACCCTATGATAGCACTGCTCTACACTGACCTCAGAGGCCTCCACCTCCACTATAGATGGAGCAGAGGGATAGATGGGGAACCCTATGATAGCACCGCTCCACACTGACCTCAGAGGCCTCCACCTCTACTATAGATGGAGCTGAGGGATAGATGGGGAACCCTATGATAGCACTGCTCCACACTGACCTCAGAGGCCTCCACCTCCACTATAGATGGAGCAGAGGTATAGATGGGGAACCCTATGATAGCACTGCTCCACACTGACCTCAGAGGCCTCCACCTCCACTATAGATGGAGCAGAGGGATAGATGGGGAATTCTATGATAGCACTGCTCCACACTGACCTCAGAGGCCTCCACCTCCACTATAGATGGAGCTGAGTGATAGATGGGGAACCCTATGATAGCACTGCTCCACACTGACCTCAGAGGCCTCCACCTCTACTATAGATGGAGCTGAGGGATAGATGGGGAACCCTATGATAGCACTGCTCCACACTGACCTCAGAGGCCTCCACCTCCACTATAGATGGAGCAGAGGGATAGATGGGGAACCCTATGATAGCACTGCTCCACACTGACCTCAGAGGCCTCCACCTCCACTATAGATGGAGCTGAGGGATAGATGGGGAACCCTATGATAGCACTGCTCTACACTGACCTCAGAGGCCTCCACCTCCACTATAGATGGAGCTGAGTGATAGATGGGGAACCCTATGATAGCACTGCTCCACACTGACCTCAGAGGCCTCCACCTCCACTATAGATGGAACTGAGTGATAGATGGGGCACCCTATGATAGCACTGCTCCACACTGACCTCAGAGGCCTCCACCTCCACTATAGATGGAGCAGAGGGATAGATGGGGAACCCTATGATAGCACTGCTCCACACTGACCTCAGAGGCCTCCACCTCCACTATAGATGGAGCAGAGGGATAGATGGGGAACCCTATGATAGCACTGCTCCACACTGACCTCAGAGGCCTCCACCTCCACTATAGATGGAGCAGAGTGATAGATGGGGAACCCTATGATAGCACTGCTCCACGCTGACCTCAGAGGCCTCCACCTCCACTATAGATGGAGCTGAGTGATAGATGGGGAACCCTATGATAGCACTGCTCCACGCTGACCTCAGAGGCCTCCACCTCCACTATAGATGGAGCTGAGTGATAGATGGGGAACCCTATGATAGCACTGCTCCACACTGACCTCAGAGGCCTCCACCTCCTCTATAGATGGAGCAGAGGGATAGGTGGGGAACCCTATGATAGCACTGCTCCACACTGACCTCAGAGGCCTCCACCTCCACTATAGATGGAGCAGAGGGATAGATGGGGAACCCTATGATAGCACTGCTCTACACTGACCTCAGAGGCCTCCACCTCCACTATAGATGGAGCAGAGGGATAGATGGGGAACCCTATGATAGCACCGCTCCACACTGACCTCAGAGGCCTCCACCTCCACTATAGATGGAGCAGAGGGATAGATGGGGAACCCTATGATAGCACTGCTCCACGCTGACCTCAGAGGCCTCCACCTCCACTATAGATGGAGCAGAGGGATAGATGGGGAACTCTATGATAGCACTGCTCTACACTGACCTCAGAGGCCTCCACCTCCACTATAGATGGAGCTGAGTGATAGATGGGGCACCCTATGATAACACTGCTCTACACCGACCTCAGAGGCCTCCACCTCCACTATAGATGGAGCAGAGGGATAGATGGGGAACCCTATGATAGCACTGCTCCACACTGACCTCAGAGGCCTCCACCTCCACTATAGATGGAGCAGAGGGATAGATGGGGAACCCTATGATAGCACTGCTCCACACTGACCTCAGAGGCCTCCACCTCCACTATAGATGGAGCAGAGGGATAGATGGGGAACCCTATGATAGCACTGCTCCACACTGACCTCAGAGGCCTCCACCTCCACTATAGATGGAGCAGAGGGATAGATGGGGAACCCTATGATAGCACTGCTCTACACTGACCTCAGAGGCCTCCACCTCCACTATAGATGGAGCAGAGGGATAGATGGGGAATCCTATGATAGCACTGCTCCACACTGACCTCAGAGGCCTCCACCTCCACTATAGATGGAGCAGAGGGATAGATGGGGAACCCTATGATAGCACTGCTCCACACTGACCTCAGAGGCCTCCACCTCCACTATAGATGGAGCAGAGGGATAGATGGGGAACCCTATGATAGCACCGCTCTACACCAACCTCAGAGGCCTCCACCTCCACTATAGATGGAGCAGAGGGATAGATGGGGAACCCTATGATATCACTGCTCTACACCAACCTCAGAGGCCTCCACCTCCACTATAGATGGAGCAGAGGGATAGATGGGGAACCCTATGATAGCACTGCTCCACACCGACCTCAGAGGCCTCCACCTCCACTATAGATGGAGCTGAGTGATAGATGGGGAACCCTATGATAGCACCGCTCCACACCAACCTCAGAGGCCTCCACCTCCACTATAGATGGAGCAGAGGGATAGATGGGGAACCCTATGATAGCACTGCTCCACACCGACCTCAGAGGCCTCCACCTCCACTATAGATGGAGCTGAGTGATAGATGGGGAACCCTATGATAGCACTGATCTACACTAACCTCAGAGGCCTCCACCTCCACTATAGATGGAGCTGAGTGATAGATGGGGAACCCTATGATAGCTCCGCTCTACACCAACCTCAGAGGCCTCCACCTCCACTATAGATGGAGCAGAGGGATAGATGGGGAACCCTATGATAGCACTGCTCTACACTAACCTCAGAGGCCTCCACCTCCACTATAGATGGACCTGAGTGATAGATGGGGCACCCTATGATAGCACTGCTCCATACTGACCTCAGAGGCCCCCACCTCCACTATAGATGGAGCAGAGGGATAGATGGGGAACCCTATGATAGCACTGCTCCACACTGACCTCAGAGGCCTCCACCTCCACTATAGATGGAGCTGAGTGATAGATGGGGAACCCTATGATAGCACTGCTCTACAACAACCTCAGAGGCCTCCACCTCCACTATAGATGGAGCAGAGGGATAGATGGGGAACCCTATGATAGCACTGCTCCACACTGACCTCAGAGACCTCCACCTCCACTATAGATGGAGCAGAGGGATAAATGGGGAACCCTATGATAGCACTGCTCCACACCGACCTCAGAGGCCTCCACCTCCACTATAGATGGAGCAGAGGGATAGATGGGGCACCCTATGATAGCACCGCTCCACACTGACCTCAGAGGCCTCCACCTCCACTATAGATGGAGCAGAGGGATAGATGGGGAACCCTATGATAGCACTGCTCTACACCAACCTCAGAGGCCTCCACCTCCACTATAGATGGAGCAGAGGGATAGATGGGGCACCCTATGATAGCACTGCTCCACACCGACCTCAGAGGCTTCCACCTCCACTATAGATGGAGCAGAGGGATAGATGGGGCACCCTATGATAGCACTGCTCCACACTGACCTCAGAGGCCTCCACCTCCACTATAGATGGAGCAGAGTGATAGATGGGGAACCCTATGATAGCACTGCTCCACACCGACCTCAGAGGCCTCCACCTCCACTATAGATGGAGCAGAGGGATAGATGGGGCACCCTATGATAGCACCGCTCCACACTGACCTCAGAGGCCTCCACCTCCACTATAGATGGAGCAGAGGGATAGATGGGGAACCCTATGATAGCACTGCTCTACACCAACCTCAGAGGCCTCCACCTCCACTATAGATGGAGCAGAGGGATAGATGGGGCACCCTATGATACCACTGCTCCACACTGACCTCAGAGGCCTCCACCTCCACTATAGATGGAGCAGAGGGATAGATGGGGAACCCTATGATAGCACTGCTCTACACCAACCTCAGAGGCCTCCACCTCCACTATAGATGGAGCAGAGGGATAGATGGGGCACCCTATGATAGCACTGCTCTACACTGACCTCAGAGGCCTCCACCTCCACTATAGATGGAGCTGAGTGATAGATGGGGAACCCTATGATAGCACTGCTCCACACCGACCTCAGAGGCCTCCACCTCCACTATAGATGGAGCAGAGGGATAGATGGGGCACCCTATGATAGCACTGCTCCACACTGACCTCAGAGGCCTCCACCTCCACTATAGATGGAGCAGAGGGATAGATGGGGCACCCTATGATAGCACTGCTCCACACTGACCTCAGAGGCCTCCACCTCCACTATAGATGGAGCAGAGGGATAGATGGGGCACCCTATGATAGCACCGCTCCACACTGACCTCAGAGTCCTCCACCTCCACTATAGATGGAGCTGAGTGATAGATGGGGAACCCTATGATAGCACTGCTCCACACTGACCTCAGAGGCCTCCACCTCCACTATAGATGGAGCAGAGGAATAGATGGGGAACTCTATGATAGCACTGCTCCACACTGACCTCAGAGGCCTCCACCTCCACTATAGATGGAGCTGAGGGATAGATGGGGAACCCTATGATAGCACTGCTCCACACTGACCTCAGAGGCCTCCACCTCCACTATAGATGGAGCAGAGGAATAGATGGGGAACTCTATGATAGCACCGCTCCACACTGACCTCAGAGGCCTCCACCTCCACTATAGATGGAGCAGAGGGATAGATGGGGCACCCTATGATAGCACTGCTCTACACTGACCTCAGAGGCCTCCACCTCCACTATAGATAGAGCAGAGGGATAGATGGGGAACCCTATAATAGCACTGCTCCACACTGACCTCAGAGGCCTCCACCTCCACTATAGATGGAGCAGAGGGATAGATGGGGCACCCTATGATAGCACTGCTCCACACCGACCTCAGAGGCCTCCACCTCCACTATAGATGGAGCTGAGTGATAGATGGGGAACCCTATGATAGCACTGCTCCACACTGACCTCAGAGGCCTCCACCTCCACTATAGATGGAGCAGAGGAATAGATGGGGCACCCTATGATAGCACTGCTCCACACTGACCTCAGAGGCCTCCACCTCCACTATAGATGGAGCAGAGGGATAGATGGGGAACCCTATGATAGCACTGCTCCACACTGACCTCAGAGGCCTCCACCTCCACTATAGATGGAGCAGAGGGATAGATGGGGCACCCTATGATAGCACTGCTCTACACTGACCTCAGAGGCCTCCACCTCCACTATAGATGGAGCAGAGGGATAGATGGGGAACCCTATGATAGCACTGCTCCACACTGACCTCAGAGGCCTCCACCTCCACTATAGATGGAGCTGAGTGATATATGGGGAACCCTATGATAGCACTGCTCTACACTGACCTCAGAGGCCTCCACCTCCACTATAGATGGAGCTGAGTGATATATGGGGAACCCTATGATAGCACTGCTCTACACCAACCTCAGAGGCCACCACCTCCACTATAGATGGAGCAGAGGGATAGATGGGGAACCCTATGATAGCACTGCTCTACACTGACCTCAGAGGCCTCCACCTCCACTATAGATGGAGCTGAGTGATAGATGGGGAACCCTATGATAGCACTGCTCCACACTGACCTCAGAGGCCTCCACCTCCTCTATAGATGGAGCAGAGGGATAGATGGGGAACCCTATGATAGCACCGCTCCACACTGACCTCAGAGGCCTCCACCTCCACTATAGATGGAGCAGAGGGATAGATGGGAAACCCTATGAAAGCACTGCTCCACACCGACCTCAGAGGCCTCCACCTCCACTATAGATGGAGCTGAGTGATAGATGGGGAACCCTATGAAAGCACTGCTCCACACTGACCTCAGAGGCCTCCACCTCCACTATAGATGGAGCAGAGGGATAGATGGGGAACCCTATGATAGCACCGCTCTACACCAACCTCAGAGGCCTCCACCTCCACTATAGATGGAGCAGAGGGATAGATGGGGAACCCTATGATATCACTGCTCTACACTGACCTCAGAGGCCTCCACCTCCACTATAGATGGAGCTGAGTGATAGATGGGGAACCCTATGATAGCACTGCTCTACACTGACCTCAGAGGCCTCCACCTCCACTATAGATGGAGCAGAGGGATAGATGGGGAACCCTATGATAGCACCGCTCCACACCAACCTCAGAGGCCTCCACCTCCACTATAGATGGAGCAGAGGGATAGATGGGGAACCCTATGATAGCACTGCTCCACACCAACCTCAGAGGCCTCCACCTCCACTATAGATGGACCTGAGTGATAGATGGGGCACCCTATGATAGCACTGCTCCATACTGACCTCAGAGGCCCCCACCTCCACTATAGATGGAGCAGAGGGATAGATGGGGAACCCTATGATAGCACTGCTCCACACTGACCTCAGAGGCCTCCACCTCCACTATAGATGGAGCTGAGTGATAGATGGGGAACCCTATGATAGCACTGCTCTACAACAACCTCAGAGGCCTCCACCTCCACTATAGATGGAGCAGAGGGATAGATGGGGAACCCTATGATAGCACTGCTCCACACCGACCTCAGAGGCTTCCACCTCCACTATAGATGGAGCAGAGGGATAGATGGGGCACCCTATGATAGCACTGCTCCACACTGACCTCAGAGGCCTCCACCTCCACTATAGATGGAGCAGAGGGATAGATGGGGCACCCTATGATAGCACTGCTCCACACTGACCTCAGAGGCCTCCACCTCCACTATAGATGGAGCAGAGGGATAGATGGGGCACCCTATGATAGCACTGCTCCACACTGACCTCAGAGGCCTCCACCTCCACTATAGATGGAGCAGAGGGATAGATGGGGAACCCTATGATAGCACCGCTCTACACCAACCTCAGAGGCCTCCACCTCCACTATAGATGGAGCAGAGGGATAGATGGGGAACCCTATGATATCACTGCTCTACACTGACCTCAGAGGCCTCCACCTCCACTATAGATGGAGCTGAGTGATAGATGGGGAACCCTATGATAGCACTGCTCTACACTGACCTCAGAGGCCTCCACCTCCACTATAGATGGAGCAGAGGGATAGATGGGGAACCCTATGATAGCACCGCTCCACACCAACCTCAGAGGCCTCCACCTCCACTATAGATGGAGCAGAGGGATAGATGGGGAACCCTATGATAGCACTGCTCCACACCAACCTCAGAGGCCTCCACCTCCACTATAGATGGACCTGAGTGATAGATGGGGCACCCTATGATAGCACTGCTCCATACTGACCTCAGAGGCCCCCACCTCCACTATAGATGGAGCAGAGGGATAGATGGGGAACCCTATGATAGCACTGCTCCACACTGACCTCAGAGGCCTCCACCTCCACTATAGATGGAGCTGAGTGATAGATGGGGAACCCTATGATAGCACTGCTCTACAACAACCTCAGAGGCCTCCACCTCCACTATAGATGGAGCAGAGGGATAGATGGGGAACCCTATGATAGCACTGCTCCACACCGACCTCAGAGGCTTCCACCTCCACTATAGATGGAGCAGAGGGATAGATGGGGCACCCTATGATAGCACTGCTCCACACTGACCTCAGAGGCCTCCACCTCCACTATAGATGGAGCAGAGGGATAGATGGGGCACCCTATGATAGCACTGCTCCACACTGACCTCAGAGGCCTCCACCTCCACTATAGATGGAGCAGAGGGATAGATGGGGCACCCTATGATAGCACTGCTCCACACTGACCTCAGAGGCCTCCACCTCCACTATAGATGGAGCAGAGGGATAGATGGGGAACCCTATGATAGCACTGCTCTACACTGACCTCAGAGGCCTCCACCTCCACTATAGATGGAGCAGAGGGATAGATGGGGCACCCTATGATAGCACTGCTCTACACTGACCTCAGAGGCCTCCACCTCCACTATAGAAGGAGCAGAGGGATAGATGGGGAACCCTATGATAGCACCGCTCCACACTGACCTCAGAGGCCTCCACCTCCACTATAGAGGGAGCTGAGTGATAGATGGGGAACCCTATGATAGCACTGCTCTACACCAACCTCAGAGGCCTCCACCTCCACTATAGATGGAGCAGAGGGATAGATGGGGCACCCTATGATAGCACTGCTCTACACTGACCTCAGAGGCCTCCACCTCCACTATAGATGGAGCTGAGTGATAGATGGGGAACCCTATGATAGCACTGCTCTACACTGACCTCAGAGGCCTCCACCTCCACTATAGATGGAGCAGAGTGATAGATGGGGAACCCTATGAGAGCACTGCTCTACACTGACCTCAGAGGCCTCCACCTCCACTATAGATGGAGCTGAGTGATAGATGGGGAACCCTATGATAGCACTGCTCCACACCGAACTCAGAGGCCTCCACCTCCACTATAGATGGAGCAGAGGGATAGATGGGGCACCCTATGATAGCACTGCTCCACACTGACCTCAGAGGCCTCCACCTCCACTATAGATGGAGCAGAGGGATAGATGGGGCACCCTATGATAGCACTGCTCCACACTGACCTCAGAGGCCTCCACCTCCACTATAGATGGAGCAGAGGGATAGATGGGGCACCCTATGATAGCACCGCTCCACACTGACCTCAGAGGCCTCCACCTCCACTATAGATGGAGCAGAGGGATAGATGGGGAACCCTATGATAGCACTGCTCTACACCGACCTCAGAGGCCTCCACCTCCACTATAGATGGAGCAGAGGGATAGATGGGGAACCCTATGATAGCACTGCTCCACACTGACCTCAGAGGCCTCCACCTCCACTATAGATGGAGCAGAGGGATAGATGGGGAACCCTATGATAGCACTGCTCCACACTGACCTCAGAGGCCTCCACCTCCACTATAGATGGAGCAGAGGGATAGATGGGGAACCCTATGATAGCACTGCTCTACACTGACCTCAGAGGCCTCCACCTCCACTATAGATGGAGCAGAGGGATAGATGGGGAACCCTATGATAGCACTGCTCTACACTGACCTCAGAGGCCTCCACCTCCACTATAGATGGAGCAGAGGGATAGATGGGGAACCCTATGATAGCACTGCTCCACACTGACCTCAGAGGCCTCCACCTCCACTATAGATGGAGCAGAGGGATAGATGGGGCACCCTATGATAGCACTGCTCTACACTGACCTCAGAGGCCTCCACCTCCACTATAGATGGAGCAGAGGGATAGATGGGGAACCCTATGATAGCACTGCTCCACACTGACCTCAGAGGCCTCCACCTCCACTATAGATGGAGCAGAGGGATAGATGGGGCACCCTATGATAGCACTGCTCTACACTGACCTCAGAGGCCTCCACCTCCACTATAGATGGAGCAGAGGGATACATGGGGAACCCTATGATAGCACTGCTCCACACTGACCTCAGAGGCCTCCACCTCCACTATAGATGGAGCAGAGGGATAGATGGGGAACTCTATGATAGCACTGCTCTACACCAACCTCAGAGGCCACCACCTCCACTATAGATGGAGCAGAGGGATAGATGGGGAACCCTATGATAGCACTGCTCCACACTGACCTCAGAGGCCTCCACCTCCTCTATAGATGGAGCAGAGGGATAGATGGGGAACCCTATGATAGCACCGCTCCACACTGACCTCAGAGGCCTCCACCTCCACTATAGATGGAGCAGAGGGATAGATGGGAAACCCTATGATAGCACTGCTCCACACTGACCTCAGAGGCCTCCACCTCCACTATAGATGGAGCAGAGGGATAGATGGGGAACCCTATGATAGCACCGCTCCACACTGACGTCAGAGGCCTCCACCTCCACTATAGATGGAGCAGAGGGATAGATGGGGAACCCTATGATAGCACTGCTCCACACTGACCTCAGAGGCCTCCACCTCCACTATAGATGGAGCAGAGGGATAGATGGGGAACCCTATGATAGCACTGCTCCACACTGACCTCAGAGGCCTCCACCTCCACTATAGATGGAGCTGAGTGATAGATGGGGCACCCTAAGATAGCACTGCTCTACACCAACCTCAGAGGCCTCCACCTCCACTATAGATGGAGCAGAGGGATAGATGGGGAACCCTATGATAGCACTGCTCCACACTGACCTCAGAGGCCTCCACCTCCACTATAGATGGAGCTGAGTGATAGATGGGGAACCCTATGATAGCACTGCTCCACACTGACCTCAGAGGCCTCCACCTCCACTATAGATGGAGCTGAGTGATAGATGGGGAACCCTATGATAGCACTGCTCTACACCAACCTCAGAGACCTCCACCTCCACTATAGATGGAGCAGAGGGATAGATGGGGCACCCTAAGATAGCACTGCTCCACACTGACCTCAGAGGCCTCCACCTCCACTATAGATGGAGCTGAGTGATAGATGGGGAACCCTATGATAGCACTGCTCTACACCAACCTCAGAGGCCTCCACCTCCACTATAGATGGAGCAGAGGGATAGATGGGGAACCCTATGATAGCACTGCTCCACACCGACCTCAGAGGCCTCCACCTCCACTATAGATGGAGCTGAGTGATAGATGGGGAACCCTATGATAGCACTGCTCTACACCAACCTCAGAGGCCTCCACCTCCACTATAGATGGAGCTGAGTGATAGATGGGGAACCCTATGATAGCACTGCTCCACACCGACCTCAGAGGCCTCCACCTCCACTATAGATGGAGCTGAGTGATAGATGGGGCACCCTAAGATAGCACTGCTCTACACCAACCTCAGAGACCTCCACCTCCACTATAGATGGAGCTGAGTGATAGATGGGGAACCCTATGATAGCACTGCTCCACACTGACCTCAGAGGCCTCCACCTCCACTATAGATGGAGCAGAGGGATAGATGGGGATCCCTATGATAGCACTGCTCCACACCGGTCTCAGAGGCCTCCACCTCCACTATAGATGGAGCAGAGGGATAGATGGGGAACCCTATGATAGGACTGCTCTACACTGACCTCAGAGGCCTCCACCTCCACTATAGATGGAGCAGAGGGATAGATGGGGCACCCTATGATAGCACTGCTCCACACTGACCTCAGAGGCCTCCACCTCCACTATAGATGGAGCAGAGGGATAGATGGGGAACCCTATGATAGCACTGCTCCACACTGACCTCAGAGGCCTCCACCTCCACTATAGATGGAGCTGAGTGATAGATGGGGAACCCTATGATAGCACTGCTCTACACTGACCTCAGAGGCCTCCACCTAGACTATAGATGGAGCAGAGGGATAGATGGGGAACCCTATGATAGCACTGCTCCACACTGACCTCAGAGGCCTCCACCTCCACTATAGATGGAGCAGAGGGATAGGTGGGGAACCCTATGATAGCACCGCTCCACACCAACCTCAGAGGCCTCCACCTCCACTATAGATGGAGCAGAGGGATAGATGGGGAACCCTATGATAGCACCGCTCCACACTGACCTCAGAGGCCTCCACCTCCACTATAGATGGAGCAGAGGGATAGATGGGGAACCCTATCATAGCACTGCTCTACACTAACCTCAGAGGCCTCCACCTCCACTATAGATGGAGCAGAGGGATAGATGGGGAACCCTATGATAGCACTGCTCCACACTGACCTCAGAGGCCTCCACCTCCACTATAGATGGAGCAGAGGGATAGATGGGGAACCCTATGATAGCACTGCTCCACACTGACCTCAGAGGCCTCCACCTCCACTATAGATGGAGCAGAGGGATAGATGGGGAACCCTATGATAGCACTGCTCCACACTGACCTCAGAGGCCTCCACCTCCACTATAGATGGAGCAGAGGGATAGATGGGGAACCCTATGATAGCACTGCTCTACACTGACCTCAGAGGCCTCCACCTCCACTATAGATGGAGCTGAGTGATAGATGGGGAACCCTATGATAGCACTGCTCCACACTGACCTCAGAGGCCTCCACCTCCACTATAGATGGAGCTGAGTGATAGATGGGGAACCCTATGATAGCACTGCTCTACACTGACCTCAGAGGCCTCCACCTCCACTATAGATGGAGCTGAGGGATAGATGGGGAACCCTATGATAGCACTGCTCTACACGAACCTCAGAGGCCTCCACCTCCACTATAGATGGAGCAGAGGGATAGATGGGGAACCCTATGATAGCACTGCTCTACACTGACCTCAGAGGCCTCCACCTCCACTATAGATGGAGCAGAGGGATAGATGGGGAACCCTATGATAGCACTGCTCTACACTGACCTCAGAGGCCTCCACCTCCACTATAGATGGAGCTGAGGAATAGATGGGGAACCCTATGATAGCACTGCTCTACACGAACCTCAGAGGCCTCCACCTCCACTATAGATGGAGCAGAGGGATAGATGGGGAACCCTATGATAGCACTGCTCTACACTGACCTCAGAGGCCTCCACCTCCACTATAGATGGAGCAGAGGGATAGATGGGGAACCCTATGATAGCACTGCTCCACACCGACCTCAGAGGCCTCCACCTCCACTATAGATGGAGCAGAGGGATAGATGGGGAACCCTATGATAGCACTGCTCCACACTGACCTCAGAGGCCTCCACCTCCACTATAGATGGAGCAGAGGGATAGATGGGGAACCCTATGATAGCACTGCTCCACACCGACCTCAGAGGCCTCCACCTCCACTATAGATGGAGCAGAGGGATAGATGGGAAACCCTATGATAGCACTGCTCCACACTGACCTCAGAGGCCTCCACCTCCACTATAGATGGAGCAGAGGGATAGATGGGGAACCCTATGATAGCACTGCTCTACACTGACCTCAGAGGCCTCCACCTCCACTATATATGGAGCAGAGGGATAGATGGGGAACCCTATGATAGCACTGCTCTACACTGACCTCAGAGGCCCCCACCTCCACTATAGATGGAGCAGAAGGATAGATGGGGAACCCTATGATAGCACTGCTCCACACCGACCTCAGAGGCCTCCACCTCCACTATAGATGGAGCAGAGGGATAGATGGGGCACCCTATGATAGCACTGCTCCACACTGACCTCAGAGGCCTCCACCTCCACTATAGATGGAGCAGAGGGATAGATGGGGCACCCTATGATAGCACCGCTCCACACTGACCTCAGAGGCCTCCACCTCCACTATAGATGGAGCAGAGGGATAGATGGGGAACCCTATGATAGCACTGCTCTACACCAACCTCAGAGGCCTCCACCTCCACTATAGATGGAGCAGAGGGATAGATGGGGAACCCTATGATAGCACTGCTCCACACTGACCTCAGAGGCCTCCACCTCCACTATAGATGGAGCTGAGTGACAGATGGGGAACCCTATGATAGCACTGCTCCACACTGACCTCAGAGGCCTCCACCTCCACTATAGATGGAGCAGAGGGATAGATGGGGAACCCTATGATAGCACTGCTCCACACTGACCTCAGAGGCCTCCACCTCCACTTTAGATGGAGCAGAGGGATAGGTGGGGAACCCTATGATAGCACCGCTCCACACTGACCTCAGAGGCCTCCACCTCCACTATAGATGGAGCAGAGGGATAGATGGGGAACCCTATGATAGCACTGCTCTACACTGACCTCAGAGGCCCCCACCTCCACTATAGATGGAGCAGAGGGATAGATGGGGAACCCTATGATAGCACTGCTCCACACTGACCTCAGAGGCCTCCACCTCCACTATAGATGGAGCAGAGGGATAGATGGGGAACCCTATGATAGCACTGCTCTACACTGACCTCAGAGGCCTCCACCTCCACTATAGATGGAGCAGAGGGATAGATGGGGCACCCTATGATAGCACTGCTCTACACTGACCTCAGAGGCCTCCACCTCCACTATAGAAGGAGCAGAGGGATAGATGGGGAACCCTATGATAGCACTGCTCTACACTGACCTCAGAGGCCTCCACCTCCACTATAGATGGAGCAGAGGGATAGATGGGGAACCCTATGATAGCACTGCTCTACACTGACCTCAGAGGCCTCCACCTCCACTATAGATGGAGCACAGGGATAGATGGGGAACCCTATGATAGCACAGCTCTACACCAACCTCAGAGGCCTCCACCTCCACTATAGATGGAGCAGAGGGATAGATGGGGAACCCTATGATAGCACTGCTCCACACTGACCTCAGAGGCCTCCACCTCCACTATAGATGGAGCTGAGTGATAGATGGGGAACCCTATGATAGCACTGCTCCACACTGACCTCAGAGGCCTCCACCTCCACTATAGATGGAGCAGAGGGATAGATGGGGAACCCTATGATAGCACTGCTCTACACTGACCTCAGAGGCCTCCACCTCCACTATAGATGGAGCAGAGGGATAGATGGGGAACCCTATGATAGCACTGCTCCACACCGACCTCAGAGGACTCCACCTCCACTATAGATGGAGCAGAGGGATAGATGGGGAACCCTATGATAGCACTGCTCTACACTGACCTCAGAGGCCTCCACCTCCACTATAGATGGAGCAGAGGGATAGATGGGGCACCCTATGATAGCACTGCTCCACACTGACCTCAGAGGCCTCCACCTCCACTATAGATAGAGCAGAGGGATAGATGGGGAACCCTATGATAGCACTGCTCTACACTGACCTCAGAGGCCTCCACCTCCACTATAGATGGAGCAGAGGGATAGATGGGGAACCCTATGATAGCACTGCTCCACACTGACCTCAGTGGCCTCCACCTCCACTATAGATGGAGCTGAGTGATAGATGGGGAACCCTATGATAGCACTGCTCCACACTGACCTCAGAGGCCTCCACCTCCACTATAGATGGAGCAGAGGGATAGATGGGGAACCCTATGATAGCACTGCTCCACACTGACCTCAGAAGCCTCCACCTCCACTATAGATGGAGCAGAGGGATAGATGGGGAACCCTATGATAGCACTGCTCTACACTGACCTCAGAGGCCTCCACCTCCACTATAGATGGAGCAGAGGGATAGATGGGGCACCCTATGATAGCACTGCTCTACACTGACCTCAGAGGCCTCCACCTCCACTATAGAAGGAGCAGAGGGATAGATGGGGAACCCTATGATAGCACTGCTCTACACTGACCTCAGAGGCCTCCACCTCCACTATAGATGGAGCAGAGGGATAGATGGGGAACCCTATGATAGCACTGCTCTACACTGACCTCAGAGGCCTCCACCTCCACTATAGATGGAGCACAGGGATAGATGGGGAACCCTATGATAGCACAGCTCTACACCAACCTCAGAGGCCTCCACCTCCACTATAGATGGAGCAGAGGGATAGATGGGGAACCCTATGATAGCACTGCTCCACACTGACCTCAGAGGCCTCCACCTCCACTATAGATGGAGCTGAGTGATAGATGGGGAACCCTATGATAGCACTGCTCCACACTGACCTCAGAGGCCTCCACCTCCACTATAGATGGAGCAGAGGGATAGATGGGGAACCCTATGATAGCACTGCTCTACACTGACCTCAGAGGCCTCCACCTCCACTATAGATGGAGCAGAGGGATAGATGGGGAACCCTATGATAGCACTGCTCCACACCGACCTCAGAGGACTCCACCTCCACTATAGATGGAGCAGAGGGATAGATGGGGAACCCTATGATAGCACTGCTCTACACTGACCTCAGAGGCCTCCACCTCCACTATAGATGGAGCAGAGGGATAGATGGGGCACCCTATGATAGCACTGCTCCACACTGACCTCAGAGGCCTCCACCTCCACTATAGATAGAGCAGAGGGATAGATGGGGAACCCTATGATAGCACTGCTCTACACTGACCTCAGAGGCCTCCACCTCCACTATAGATCGAGCTGAGTGATAGATGGGGAACCCTATGATAGCACTGCTCTACACTGACCTCAGAGGCCTCCACCTCCACTATAGATGGAGCAGAGGGATAGATGGGGAACCCTATGATAGCACTGCTCCACACTGACCTCAGTGGCCTCCACCTCCACTATAGATGGAGCTGAGTGATAGATGGGGAACCCTATGATAGCACTGCTCCACACTGACCTCAGAGGCCTCCACCTCCACTATAGATGGAGCAGAGGGATAGATGGGGAACCCTATGATAGCACTGCTCCACACTGACCTCAGAAGCCTCCACCTCCACTATAGATGGAGCAGAGGGATAGATGGGGAACCCTATGATAGCACTGCTCCACACTGACCTCAGAGGCCTCCACTTCCACTATAGATGGAGCAGAGGGATAGATGGGGAACCCTATGATAGCACCGCTCCACACTGACCTCAGAGGCCTCCACTTCCACTATAGATGGAGCAGAGGGATAGATGGGGAACCCTATGATAGCACCGCTCCACACTGACCTCAGAGGCCTCCACCTCCACTATAGATGGAGCAGAGGGATAGATGGGGAACCCTATGATAGCACTGCTCCACACTGACCTCAGAAGCCTCCACCTCCACTATAGATGGAGCAGAGGGATAGATGGGGAACCCTATGATAGCACTGCTCCACACTGACCTCAGAGGCCTCCACCTCCACTATAGATGGAGCAGAGGGATAGATGGGGAACCCTATGATAGCACTGCTCCACACCGACCTCAGAGGCCTCCACCTCCACTATAGATGGAGCAGAGGGATAGATGGGGAACCCTATGATAGCACCGCTCCACACTGACCTCAGAGGCCTCCACCTCCACTATAGATGGAGCTGAGTGATAGATGGGGAACCCTATGATAGCACCGCTCCACACTGACCTCAGAGGCCTCCACCTCCACTATAGATGGAGCTGAGTGATAGATGGGAACCCTATGATAGCACCGCTCCACACTGACCTCAGAGGCCTCCACCTCCACTATAGATGGAGCTGAGTGATAGATGGGGAACCCTATGATAGCACCGCTCCACACTGACCTCAGAGGCCTCCACCTCCACTATAGATGGAGCTGAGTGATAGATGGGAACCCTATGATAGCACCGCTCCACACTGACCTCAGAGGCCTCCACCTCCACTATAGATGGAGCAGAGGGATAGATGGGGAACCCTATGATAGCACTGCTCTACACTGACCTCAGAGGCCTCCACCTCCACTATAGATGGAGCAGAGGGATAGATGGGGCACCCTATGATGGCACCGCTCCACACTGACCTCAGAGGCCTCCACCTCCACTATAGATGGAGCAGAGGGATAGATGAGGAACCCTATGATAGCACTGCTCTACACCAACCTCAGAGGCCTCCACCTCCACTATAGATGGAGCTGAGTGATAGATGGGGAACCCTATGATAGCACTGCTCCACACTGACCTCAGAGGCCCCCACCTCCACTATAGAGGGAGCTGAGTGATAGATGGGGAACCCTATGATAGCACTGCTCCACACTGACCTCAGAGGCCACCACCTCCACTATAGATGGAGCAGAGGGATAGATGGGGAACCCTATGATAGCACTGCTCTACACTGACCTCAGAGGCCTCCACCTCCACTATAGATGGAGCAGAGGGATAGATGGGGAACCCTATGATAGCACTGCTCCACACTGACCTCAGAGGCCTCCACCTCCACTATAGATGGAGCCGAGTGATAGATGGGGAACCCTATGATAGCACTGCTCTACACCGACCTCAGAGGCCTCCACCTCCACTATAGATGGAGCAGAGGGATAGATGGGGAACCCTATGATAGCACTGCTCCACACTGACCTCAGAGGCCTCCACCTCCACTATAGATGGAGCAGAGGGATAGATGGGGAACCCTATGATAGCACTGCTCTACACTGACCTCAGAGGCCTCCACCTCCACTATAGATGGAGCTGAGTGATAGATGGGGAACCCTATGATAGCACTGCTCCACACTGACCTCAGAGGCCTCCACCTCCACTATAGATGGAGCAGAGGGATAGATGGGGAACCCTATGATAGCACTGCTCTACACTGACCTCAGAGGCCTCCACCTCCACTATAGATGGAGCAGAGGGATAGATGGGGAACCCTATGATAGCACTGCTCCACACCGACCTCAGAGGCCTCCACCTCCACTATAGATGGAGCAGAGGGATAGATGGGGAACCCTATGATAGCACTGCTCCACACTGACCTCAGAGGCCTCCACCTCCACTATAGATGGAGCTGAGGGATAGATGGGGAACCCTATGATAGCACTGCTCCACACTGACCTCAGAGGCCTCCACCTCCACTATAGATGGAGCAGAGGGATAGATGGGGAACCCTATGATAGCACTTCTCCACACTGACCTCAGAGGCCTCCACTTCCACTATAGATGGAGCTGAGTGATAGATGGGGAACCCTATGATAGCACTGCTCAACACCGACCTCAGAGGCCTCCACCTCCACTATAGATGGAGCAGAGGGATAGATGGGGAACCCTATGATAGCACTGCTCTACACTGACCTCAGAGGCCTCCACCTCCACTATAGATGGAGCAGAGGGATAGATGGGGCACCCTATGATAGCACTGCTCCACACTGACCTCAGAGGCCTCCACCTCCACTATAGATGGAGCAGAGAGATAGATGGGGAACCCTATGATAGCACTGCTCTACACTGACCTCAGAGTCCTCCACCTCCACTATAGATGGAGCAGAGGGATAGATGGGGAACCCTATGATAGCACTGCTCTACACTGACCTCAGAGGCCCCCACCTCCACTATAGATAGAACAGAGGGATAGATGGGGAACCCTATGATAGCACTGCTCCACACTGACCTCAGAGGCCTCCACCTCCACTATAGATGGAGCTGAGTGATAGATGGGGAACCCTATGATAGCACTGCTCCACACTGACCTCAAAGGCCTCCACCTCCACTATAGATGGAGCTGAGTGATAGATGGGGAACCCTATGATAGCACTGCTCTACACTGACCTCAGAGGCCTCCACCTCCACTATAGATGGAGCAGAGGGATAGATGGGGAACCCTATGATAGCACTGCTCCACACTGACCTCAGAGGCCTCCACCTCCACTATAGATGGAGCTGAGTGATAGATGGGGAACCCTATGATAGCACTGCTCCACACTGACCTCAGAGGCCTCCACCTCCACTATAGATGGAGCAGAGGGATAGATGGGGAACCCTATGATAGCACTGCTCCACACTGACCTCAGAGGCCTCCCCCTCCACTATAGATGGAACTGAGTGATAGATGGGGAACCCTATGATAGCACTGCTCCACACTGACCTCAGAGGCCTCCACCTCCACTATAGATGGAGCAGAGGGATAGATGGGGAACCCTATGATAGCACTGCTCCACACTGACCTCAGAGGCCCCCACCTCCACTATAGATGGAGCAGAGGGATAGATGGGGAACCCTATGATAGCACTGCTCCGCACTGACCTCAGAGGCATCCACCTCCACTATAGATGGAGCAGAGGGATAGATGGGGAACCCTATGATAGCACTGCTCCACACTGACCTCAGAGGCCCCCACCTCCACTATAGATGGAGCAGAGGGATAGATGGGGAACCCTATGATAGCACTGCTCCACACTGACCTCAGAGGCCTCCACCTCCACTATAGATGGAGCAGAGGGATAGATGGGGAACCCTATGATAGCACTGCTCCACACTGACCTCAGAGGCCTCCACCTCCACTATAGATGGAGCAGAGGGATAGATGGGGAACCCTATGATAGCACTGCTCTACACCAACCTCAGAGGCCTCCACCTCCACTATAGATGGAGCAGAGGGATAGATGGGGAACCCTATGATAGCACTGCTCCACACTGACCTCAGAGGCCTCCACCTCCACTATAGATGGAGCAGAGGGATAGATGGGGAACCCTATGATAGCACTGCTCCACACTGACCTCAGAGGCCTCCACCTCCACTATAGATGGAGCAGAGGGATAGATGGGGAACCCTATGATAGCACCGCTCCACACTGACCTCAGAGGCCTCCACCTCCACTATAGATGGAGCAGAGGGATAGATGGGGAACCCTATGATAGCACTGCTCTACACTGACCTCAGAGGCCTCCCCCTCCACTATAGATGGAGCTGAGGGATAGATGGAGAACCCTATGATAGCACTGCTCCACACTGACCTCAGAGGCCTCCACCTCCACTATAGATGGAGCAGAGGGATAGATGGGGAACCCTATGATAGCACTGCTCTACACTGACCTCAGAGGCCTCCACCTCCACTATAGATGGAGCAGAGGGATAGATGGGGAACCCTATGATAGCACTGCTCCACACTGACCTCAGAGGCCTCCACCTCCACTATAGATGGAGCAGAGGGATAGATGGGGAACCCTATGATAGCACTGCTCCACTCCGACCTCAGAGGCCTCCACCTCCACTATAGATGGAGCTGAGGGATAGATGGGGAACCCTATGATAGCACTGCTCTACACTGACCTCAGAGGCCTCCACCTCCACTATAGATAGAGCAGAGGGATAGATGGGGAACCCTATGATAGCACTGCTCTACACTGACCTCAGAGGCCTCCACCTCCACTATAGATGGAGTAGAGGGTTAGATGGGGAACCCTATGATAGCACCGCTCCACACTGACCTCAGAGGCCTCCACCTTCACTATAGATGGAGCAGAGGGATAGATGGGGAATCCTATGATAGCACTGCTCCACACTGACCTCAGAGGCCTCCACCTCCACTATAGATGGAGCTGAGTGATAGATGGGGAACCCTATGATAGCACTGCTCTACACTGACCTCAGAGGCCTCCACCTCCACTAGAGATGGAGCTGAGTGATAGATGGGGAACCCTATGATAGCACTGCTCTACACTGACCTCAGAGGCCTCCACCACCACTATAGATGGAGCAGAGGGATAGATGGGGCACCCTATGATAGCACTGCTCCACACCGACCTCAGAGGCCTCCACCTGCACTATAGATGGAGCTGAGTGATAGATGGGGAACCCTATGATAGCACTGCTCCACACCGACCTCAGAGGCCTCCACCTCCACTATAGATGGAGCAGAGTGATAGATGGGGAACCCTATGATAGCACTGCTCTACACCAACCTCAGAGGCCTCCACCTTCACTATAGATGGAGCAGAGGGATAGATGGGGAACCCTATGATAGCACTGCTCCACACTGACCTCAGAGGCCTCCACCTCCACTATAGATGGAGCTGAGGGATAGATGGGGAACCCTATGATAGCACCGCTCTACACTGACCTCAGAGGCCTCCAGCTCCACTATAGATGGAGCAGAGGGATAGAAGGGGAACCCTATGATAGCACTGCTCTACACTGACCGCAGAGGCCTCCACCTCCACTATAGATGGAGCAGAGGGATAGATGGGGAACCCTATGATAGCACTGCTCTACGCCAACCTCAGAGGCCTCCACCTTCACTATAGATGGAGCAGAGGGATAGATGGGGCACCCTATGATAGCACTGCTCTACACTGACCTCAGAGGCCTCCACCTCCACTATAGATGGAGCAGAGGGATAGATGGGGAACCCTATGATAGCACTGCTCTACACTGACCTCAGAGGCCTACACCTCCACTATAGATGGAGCAGAGGGATAGATGGGGAACCCTATGATAGCACTGCTCTACACCAACCTCAGAGGCCTACACCTCCACTATAGATGGAGCAGAGGGATAGATGGGGAACCCTATGATAGCACTGCTCCACACTGACCTCAGAGGCCTCCACCTCCACTATAGATGGAGATGAGTGATAGATGGGGAACCCTATGATAGCACTGCTCTACACTGACCTCAGAGGCCTCCACCTCCACTATAGATGGAGCAGAGGGATAGATGGGGAACCCTATGATAGCACTGCTCCACAATGACCTCAGAGGCCTCCACCTTCACTATAGATGGAGCAGAGGGATAGATGGGGAACCCTATGATAGCACTGCTCCACACTGACCTCAGAGGCCTCCACCTCCACTATAGATGGAGCTGAGGGATAGATGGGGAACCCTATGATAGCACCGCTCTACACCAACCTCAGAGGCCTCCACCTTCACTATAGATGGAGCAGAGGGATAGATGGGGAACCCTATGATAGCACTGCTCCACACTGACCTCAGAAGCCTCCACCTCCACTATAGATGGAGCAGAGGGATAGATGAGGAACCCTATGATAGCACTGCTCTACACTGACCTCAGAGGCCTCCACCTCCACTATAGATGGAGCAGAGGGATAGATGGGGAACCCTATGATAGCACCGCTCTACACCAACCTCAGAGGCCTCCACCTTCACTATAGATGGAGCAGAGGGATAGATGGGGAACCCTATGATAGCACTGCTCCACACTGACCTCAGAAGCCTCCACCTCCACTATAGATGGAGCAGAGGGATAGATGAGGAACCCTATGATAGCACCGCTCCACACTGACCTCAGAGGCCTCCACCTCCACTATAGATGGAGCAGAGGGATAGATGGGGAACCCTATGATAGCACTGCTCCACACTGACCTCAGAGGCCTCCACCTCCACTATAGATGGAGCTGAGGGATAGATGGGGAACCCTATGATAGCACTGCTCCACACTGACCTCAGAGGCCTCCACCTCCACTATAGATGGAGCAGAGTGATAGATGGGGAACCCTATGATAGCACTGATCCACACTGACCTCAGAGGCCTCCACCTCCACTATAGATGGAGCTGAGTGATAGATGGGGAACCCTATGATAGCACTGCTCCACACTGACCTCAGAGGCCTCCACCTCCACTATAGATGGAGCTGAGTGATCGATGGGGAACCCTATGATAGCACTGCTCCACACTGACCTCAGAGGCCTCCACCTCCACTATAGATGGAGCAGAGGGATAGATGGGGCACCCTATGATAGCACTGCTCCACACTGACCTCAGAGGCCTCCACCTCCACTATAGATGGAGCTGAGTGATCGATGGGGAACCCTATGATAGCACTGCTCCACACTGACCTCAGAGGCCTCCACCTCCACTATAGATGGAGCATAGGGATAGATGGGGAACCCTATGATAGCACTGCTCTACACTGACCTCAGAGGCCTCCACCTCCACTATAGATGGAGCTGAGTGATAGATGGGGAACCCTATGATAGCACTGCTCCACACTGACCTCAGAGGCCTCCACCTCCACTATAGATGGAGCAGAGGGATAGATGGGGAACCCTATGATAGCACTGCTCCACACTGACCTCAGAGGCCTCCACCTCCACTATAGAGGGAGCTGAGTGATAGATGGGGAACCCTATGATAGCACTGCTCCACACTGACCTCAGAGGCCTCCACCTCCACTATAGATGGAGCAGAGGGATAGATGGGGAACCCTATGATAGCACTGCTCCACACTGACCTCAGAGGCCTCCACCTCCACTATAGAGGGAGCTGAGTGATAGATGGGGAACCCTATGATAGCACTGCTCCACACTGACCTCAGAGGCCTCCACCTCCACTATAGATGGAGCAGAGGGATAGATGGGGAACCCTATGATAGCACTGCTCTACACTGACCTCAGAGGCCTCCACCTCCACTATAGATGGAGCAGAGGGATAGATGGGGAACCCTATGATAGCACTGCTCTACACTGACCTCAGAGGCCTCCACCTCCACTATAGATGGAGCTGAGTGATAGATGGGGAACCCTATGATAGCACTGCTCTACACTGACCTCAGAGGCCTCCACCTCCACTATAGATGGAGCAGAGGGATAGATGGGGAACCCTATGATAGCACTTCTCTACACTGACCTCAGAGGCCCCCACCTCCACTATAGATGGAGCAGAGGGATAGATGGGGAACCCTATGATAGCACTGCTCTACACTGACCTCAGAGGCCTCCACCTCCACTATAGATGGAGCAGAGGGATAGATGGGGAACCCTATGATAGCACTGCTCCACACCGACCTCAGAGGCCTCCACCTCCACTATAGATGGAGCTGAGTGATAGATGGGGAACCCTATGATAGCACTGCTCCACACCGACCTCAGAGGCCTCCACCTCCACTATAGATGGAGCAGAGGGATAGATGGGGAACCCTATGATAGCACTGCTCCACACCGACCTCAGAGGCCTCCACCTCCACTATAGATGGAGCAGAGGGATAGATGGGGAACCCTATGATAGCACCACTCCACACTGACCTCAGAGGCCTCCACCTCCACTATAGATGGAGCTGAGTGATAGATGGGGAACCCTATGATAGCACTGCTCCACACTGACCTCAGAGGCCTCCACCTCCACTATAGATGGAGCTGAGTGATAGATGGGGAACCCTATGATAGCACTGCTCCACACCGACCTCAGAGGCCTCCACCTCCACTATAGATGGAGCAGAGGGATAGATGGGGAACCCTATGATAGCACTGCTCCACACTGACCTCAGAGGCCTCCACCTCCACTATAAATGGAGCTGAGTGATAGATGGGGAACCCTATGATAGCACTGCTCCACTCTGACCTCAGAGGCCTCCACCTCCACTATAGAGGGAGCAGAGGGATAGATGGGGAACCCTATGATAGCACTGCTCCACACTGACCTCAGAGGCCTCCACCTCCACTATAGATGTAGCTGAGTGATAGATGGGGAACCCTATGATAGCACTGCCCTACACTGACCTCAGAGGCCTCCACCTCCACTATAGATGGAGCAGAGGGATAGATTGGGAACCCTATGATAGCACTGCTCCACACTGACCTCAGAGGCCCCCACCTCCACTATAGAGGGAGCTGAGTGATAGATGGGGAACCCTATGATAGCACTGCTCTACACTGACCTCAGAAGCCTCCACCTCCACTATAGATGGAGCAGAGGGATAGATGGGGAACCCTATGATAGCACTGCTCTACACTGACCTCAGAGGCCTCCACCTCCACTATAGATGGAGCAGAGGGATAGATGGGGAACCCTATGATAGCACTGCTCTACACTGACCTCAGAGGCCTCCACCTCCACTATAGATGGAGCTGAGTGATAGATGGGGAACCCTATGATAGCACTGCTCTACACCAACCTCAGAGGCCTCCACCTCCACTATAGATGGAGCTGAGTGATAGATGGGGAACCCTATGATAGCACTGCTCCACACTGACCTCAGAGGCCTCCACCTCCACTATAGATGGAGCAGAGGGATAGATGGGGAACCCTATGATAGCACTGCTCTACACTGACCTCAGAGGCCTCCACCTCCACTATAGATGGAGCAGAGGGATAGATGGGGAACTCTATGATAGCACTGCTCCACACTGACCTCAGAGGCCTCCACCTCCACTATAGATGATACTGAGTGATAGATGGGGAACCCTATGATAGCACTGCTCCACACTGACCTCAGAGGCCTCCACCTCCACTATAGATGGAGCTGAGTGATAGATGGGGAACCCTATGATAGCACTGCTCCACACCGACCTCAGAGGCCTCCACCTCCACTATAGATGGAGCAGAGGGATAGATGGGGAACCCTATGATAGCACTGCTCCACACTGACCTCAGAGGCCTCCACCTCCACTATAGATGGAGCTGAGTGATAGATGGGGAACCCTATGATAGCACTGCTCCACACTGACCTCAGAGGCCTCCACCTCCACTATAGAGGGAGCAGAGGGATAGATGGGGAACCCTATGATAGCACTGCTCCACACTGACCTCAGAGGCCCCCACCTCCACTATAGAGGGAGCTGAGTGATAGATGGGGAACCCTATGATAGCACTGCTCTACACTGACCTCAGAAGCCTCCACCTCCACTATAGATGGAGCAGAGGGATAGATGGGGAACCCTATGATAGCACTGCTCTACACTGACCTCAGAGGCCTCCACCTCCACTATAGATGGAGCAGAGGGATAGATGGGGAACCCTATGATAGCACTGCTCCACACTGACCTCAGAGGCCTCCACCTCCACTATAGATGGAGCAGAGGGATAGATGGGGAACCCTATGATAGCACTGCTCCACACTGACCTCAGAGGCCTCCACCTCCACTATAGATGGAGCAGAGGGATAGATGGGGAACCCTATGATAGCACTGCTCCACACTGACCTCAGAGGCCTCCACCTCCACTATAGATGGAGCAGAGGGATAGATGGGGAACCCTATGATAGCACTGCTCCACACTGACCTCAGAGGCCTCCACCTCCACTATAGATGGAGCAGAGGGATAGATGGGGAACCCTATGATAGCACTGCTCCACACTGACCTCAGAGGCCCCCACCTCCACTATAGATGGAGCTGAGTGATAGATGGGGAACCCTATGATAGCACTGCTCTACACTGACCTCAGAGGCCTCCACCTCCACTATAGATGGAGCTGAGTGATAGATGGGGAACCCTATGATAGCACCGCTCCACACTGACCTCAGAGGCCTCCACCTCCACTATAGATGGAGCAGAGTGATAGATGGGGAACCCTATGATAGCACTGCTCCACACTGACCTCAGAGGCCTCCACCTCCACTATAGATGGAGCAGAGGGATAGATGGGGAACCCTATGATAGCACTGCTCTACACTGACCTCAGAGGCCTCCACCTCCACTATAGATAGAGCAGAGGGATAGATGGGGAACCCTATGGTAGCACCGCTCTACACTGACCTCAGAGGCCTCCACCTCCACTATAGATGGAGCAGAGGGATAGATGGGGAACCCTATGATAGCACTGCTCCACACTGACCTCAGAGGCCTCCACCTCCACTATAGATGGAGCAGAGGGATAGATGGGGAACCCTATGATAGCACTGCTCCACACTGACCTCAGAGGCCTCCACCTCCACTATAGATGGAGCAGAGGGATAGATGGGGAACCCTACCTCAGAGGCCTCCACCTCCACTATAGATGGAGCAGAGGGATAGATGGGGAACCCTATGATAGCACTGCTCTACACTGACCTCAGAGGCCTCCACCTCCACTACAGACGGAGCAGAGGGATAGATGGGGAACCCTATGATAGCACTGCTCCACACTGACCTCAGAGGCCTCCACCTCCACTATAGATGGAGCAGAGGGTTAGATGGGGAACCCTATGATAGCACTGCTCCACACTGACCTCAGAGGCCTCCACCTCCACTATAGATGGAGCTGAGTGATAGATGGGGAACCCTATGATAGCACTGCTCTACACTGACCTCAGGGCCTCCACCTCCACTATAGATGGAGCAGAGGGATAGATGGGGCACCCTATGATAGCACTGCTCTACACTGACCTCAGAGGCCTCCACCTCCACTATAGATGGAGCAGAGGGATAGATGGGGAACCCTATGATAGCACTGCTCTACACCAACCTCAGAGGCCTCCACCTTCACTATAGATGGAGCAGAGGGATAGATGGGGAACCCTATGATAGCACTGCTCTACACCAACCTCAGAGGCCTCCACCTTCACTATAGATGGAGCAGAGGGATAGATGGGGAACCCTATGATAGCACTGCTCCACACTGACCTCAGAGGCCTCCACCTCCACTATAGATGGAGCAGAGGGATAGATGGGGAACCCTATGATAGCACTGCTCTACACTGACCTCAGAGGCCTCCACCTCCACTATAGATGGAGCAGAGGGATAGATGGGGAACCCTATGATAGCACTGCCCTACACTGACCTCAGAGGCCTCCACCTCCACTATAGATGGAGCAGAGGGATAGATGGGGAACCCTATGATAGCACTGCTCCACACTGACCTCAGAGGCCTCCACCTCCACTATAGATGGAGCAGAGGGATAGATGGGGAACCCTATGATAGCACTGCTCCACACTGACCTCAGAGGCCTCCACCTCCACTATAGATGGAGCAGAGGGATAGATGGGGCACCCTATGATAGCACTGCTCTACACTGACCTCAGAGGCCACCACCTCCACTATAGATGGAGCAGAGGGATAGATGGGGAACCCTATGATAGCACTGCCCTACACTGACCTCAGAGGCCTCCACCTTCACTATAGATGGAGCAGAGGGATAGATGGGGAACCCTATGATAGCACTGCTCTACACTGACCTCAGAGGCCTCCACCTCCACTATAGATGGAGCAGAGGGATAGATGGGGAACCCTATGATAGCACTGCTCCACACTGACCTCAGAGGCCTCCACCTTCACTATAGATGGAGCAGAGGGATAGATGGGGCACCCTATGATAGCACTGCTCCACACTGACCTCAGAGGCCTCCACCTCCACTATAGATGGAGCAGAGGGATAGATGGGGAACCCTATGATAGCACTGCTCCACACTGACCTCAGAGGCCTCCACTTCCACTATAGATGGAGCTGAGGGATAGATGGGGAACCCTATGATAGCACTGCTCCACACTGACCTCAGAGGCCTCCACCTCCACTATAGATGGAGCTGAGTGATAGATGGGGAACCCTATGATAGCACTGCTCCACACTGACCTCAGAGGCCTCCACCTCCACTATAGATGGAGCAGAGGGATAGATGCGGAACCCTATGATAGCACTGCTCTACACCGACCTCAGAGGCCTCCACCTTCACTATAGATGGAGCAGAGGGATAGATGGGGAACCCTATGATAGCACTGCTCTACACCGACCTCAGAGGCCTCCACCTCCACTATAGATGGAGCTGAGTGATAGATGGGGAACCCTATGATAGCACTGCTCTACACTGACCTCAGAGGCCTCCACCTCCACTATAGATGGAGCAGAGGGATAGATGGGGAACCCTATGATAGCACTGCTCTACACCAACCTCAGAGGCCTCCACCTTCACTATAGATGGAGCAGAGGGATAGATGGGGAACCCTATGATAGCACTGCTCCACACTGACCTCAGAGGCCTCCACCTCCACTATAGATGGAGCAGAGGGATAGATGGGGAACCCTATGATAGCACTGCTCCACACTGACCTCAGAGGCCTCCACCTCCACTATAGATGGAGCAGAGGGATAGATGGGGAAACCTATGATAGCACCGCTCCACACTGACCTCAGAGGCCTCCACCTCCACTATAGATGGAGCTGAGTGATAGATGGGGAACCCTATGATAGCACTGCTCCACACCGACCTCAGAGACCTCCACCTCCACTATAGATGGAGATGAGTGATAGATGGGGAACCCTATGATAGCACTGCTCTACACTGACCTCAGAGGCCTCCACCTCCACTATAGATGGAGCAGAGGGATAGATGGGGAACCCTATGATAGCACTGCTCCACAATGACCTCAGAGGCCTCCACCTTCACTATAGATGGAGCAGAGGGATAGATGGGGAACCCTATGATAGCACTGCTCCACACTGACCTCAGAGGCCTCCACCTCCACTATAGATGGAGCAGAGGGATAGATGGGGAACCCTATGATAGCACCGCTCTACACCAACCTCAGAGGCCTCCACCTTCACTATAGATGGAGCAGAGGGATAGATGGGGAACCCTATGATAGCACTGCTCTACACCAACCTCAGAGGCCTCCACCTTCACTATAGATGGAGCAGAGGGATAGATGGGGAACCCTATGATAGCACTGCTCCACACTGACCTCAGAGGCCTCCACCTCCACTATAGATGGAGCAGAGGGATAGATGGGGAACCCTATGATAGCACTGCTCCACACTGACCTCAGAGGCCTCCACCTCCACTATAGATGGAGCAGAGGGATAGATGGGGAACCCTATGATAGCACTGCTCCACACCGACCTCAAAGGCGTCCACCTCCACTATAGATGGAGCTGAGTGATAGATGGGGAACCCTATGATAGCACTGCTCTACACTGACCTCAGAGGCCTCCACCTCCACTATAGATGGAGCAGAGGGATAGATGGGGAATCCTATGATAGCACTGCTCTACACTGACCTCAGAGGCCTCCACCTCCACTATAGATGGAGCAGAGGGATAGATGGGGAACCCTATGATAGCACTGCTCCACAATGACCTCAGAGGCCTCCACCTTCACTATAGATGGAGCAGAGGGATAGATGGGGAACCCTATGATAGCACTGCTCCACACTGACCTCAGAGGCCTCCACCTCCACTATAGATGGAGCAGAGGGATAGATGGGGAACCCTATGATAGCACTGCTCTACACCAACCTCAGAGGCCTCCACCTCCACTATAGATGGAGCAGAGGGATAGATGGGGAACCCTATGATAGCACTGCTCTACACCAACCTCAGAGTACTCCACCTCCACTATAGATGGAGCAGAGGGATAGATGGGGAACCCTATGATAGCACTGCTCCACACTGACCTCAGAGGCCTCCACCTCCACTATAGATGGAGCAGAGGGATAGATGGGGAACCCTATGATAGCACTGCTCCACACTGACCTCAGAGGCCTCCACCTCCACTATAGATGGAGCAGAGGGATAGATGGGGAACCCTATGATAGCACTGTTCCACACCGACCTCAAAGGCCTCCACCTCCACTATAGATGGAGCTGAGTGATAGATGGGGAACCCTATGATAGCACTGCTCTACACTGACCTCAGAGGCCTCCACCTCCACTATAGATGGAGCAGAGGGATAGATGGGGAATCCTATGATAGCACTGCTCCACACTGACCTCAGAGGCCTCCACCTCCACTATAGATGGAGCAGAGAGATAGATGGGGAACCCTATGAAAGCACTGCTCCACACTGACCTCAGAGGCCTCCACCTCCACTATAGATGGAGCAGAGGGATAGATGGGGAACCCTATGATAGCACTGCTCTACACCAACCTCAGAGGCCTCCACCTCCACTATAGATGGAGCTGAGTGATAGATGGGGAACCCTATGATAGCACTGCTCTACACCAACCTCAGAGGCCTCCACCTCCACTATAGATGGAGCAGAGGGATAGATGGGGAACCCTATGATAGCACTGCTCTACACTGACCTCAGAGGCCTCCACCTCCACTATAGATGGAGCTGAGTGATAGATGGGGAACCCTATGATAGCACTGCTCTACACCAACCTCAGAGGCCTCCACCTTCACTATAGATGGAGCAGAGGGATAGATGGGGAACCCTATGATAGCACTGCTCTACACTGACCTCAGAGGCCTCCACCTCCACTATAGATGGAGCTGAGTGATAGATGGGGAACCCTATGATAGCACTGCTCCACACTGACCTCAGAGGCCTCCACCTCCACTATAGATGGAGCTGAGTGATAGATGGGGAACCCTATGATAGCACTGCTCTACACTGACCTCAGAGGCCTCCACCTCCACTATAGATGGAGCTGAGTGATAGATGGGGAACCCTATGATAGCACTGCTCTACACTGACCTCAGAGGCCTCCACCTCCACTATAGATGGAGCAGAGGGATAGATGGGGCACCCTATGATAGCACTGCTCCACACTGACATCAGAGGCCTCCACCTCCTCTATAGATGGAGCAGAGGGATAGATGGGGAACCCTATGATAGCACTGCTCTACACCAACCTCAGAGGCCTCCACCTTCACTATAGATGGAGCAGAGGGATAGATGGGGAACCCTATGATAGCACTGCTCTGCACTGACCTCAGAGGCCTCCACCTCAACTATAGATGGAGCAGAGTGATAGATGGGGCACCCTATGATAGCACTGCTCTACACTGACCTCAGAGGCCTCCACCTCCACTATAGATGGAGCAGAGGGATAGATGTGGAACCCTATGATAGCACTGCTCTACACTGACCTCAGAGGCCTCGACCTCCACTATAGATGGAGCAGAGGGATAGATGGGGAACCCTATGATAGCACTGCTCCACACTGACCTCAGAGGCCTCCACCTCCACTATAGATGGCGCAGAGGGATAGATGGGGAACCCTATGATAGCACTGCTCTACACTGACCTCAGAGGCCTCCACCTCCACTATAGATGGAGCAGAGGGATAGATGGGGAACCCTATGATAGCACTGCTCCACACTGACCTCAGAGGCCTCCACCTCCACTATAGATAGAGCAGAGGGATAGATGGGGAACCCTATGATAGCACTGCTCCACACTGACCTCAGAGGCCTCCACCTCCACTATAGATGGAGCAGAGGGATAGATGGGGAACCCTATGATAGCACTGCTCCACACTGACCTCAGAGGCCTCCACCTCCACTATAGATGGAGCAGAGGGATAGATGGGGAACCCTATGATAGCACTGCTCCACACCGACCTCAGAGGCCTCCACCTCCACTATAGATGGAGCAGAGGGATAGATGGGGAACCCTATGAAAGCACTGCTCCACACTGACCTCAGAGGCCTCCACCTCCACTATAGATGGAGCAGAGGGATAGATGGGGAACCCTATGATAGCACTGCTCCACACTGACCTCAGAGGCCTCCACCTCCACTATAGATGGAGCAGAGGGATAGATGGGGAACCCTATGATAGCACTGCTCTACACTGACCTCAGAGGCCTCCACCTCCACTATAGATGGAGCAGAGGGATAGATGGGAACCCTATGATAGCACTGCTCTACACTGACCTCGGAGGCCTCCACCTCCACTATAGATGGAGCAGAGGGATAGATGGGGAACCCTATGATAGCACTGCTCTACACTGACCTCAGAGGCCTCCACCTCCACTATAGATGGAGCTGAGTGATAGATGGGGAACCCTATGATAGCACTGCTCTACACTGACCTCAGAGGCCTCCACCTCCACTATAGATGGAGCAGAGGGATAGATGGGGAACCCTATGATAGCACTGCTCTACACTGACCTCAGAGGCCTCCACCTCCACTATAGATGGAGCAGAGGGATAGATGGGGAACCCTATGATAGCACTGCTTTACACCAACCTCAGAGGCCTCCACCTCCACTATAGATGGAGCAGAGGGATAGATGGGGAACCCTATGATAGCACTTCTTTACACCAACCTCAGAGGCCTCCACCTCCACTATAGATGGAGCAGAGGGATAGATGGGGAACCCTATGATAGCACTGCTCCACACTGACCTCAGAGGCCTCCACCTCCACTATAGATGGAGCAGAGGGATAGATGGGGAACCCTATGATAGCACTGCTCTACACTGACCTCAGAGGCCTCCACCTCCACTATAGATGGAGCAGAGGGATAGATGGGGAACCCTATGATAGCACTGCTCTACACTGACCTCAGAGGCCTCCACCTCCACTATAGATGGAGCAGAGGGATAGATGGGGAACCCTATGATAGCACTGCTCCACACTGACCTCAGAGGCCTCCACCTCCACTATAGATGGAGCAGAGGGATAGATGGGGAACCCTATGATAGCACTGCTCCACACTGACCTCAGAGGCCTCCACCTCCACTATAGATGGAGCAGAGGGATAGATGGGGATCCCTATGATAGCACTGCTCTACACTGACCTCAGAGGCCTCCACCTCCACTATAGATGGAGCAGAGGGATAGATGGGGAACCCTATGATAGCACTGCTCTACACTGACCTCAGAGGCCTCCACCTCCACTATAGATGGAGCAGAGGGATAGATGGGGAACCCTATGATAGCACTGCTCTACACTGACCTCAGAGGCCTCCACCTCCACTATAGATGGAGCAGAGTGATAGATGGGGAACCCTATGATAGCACTGCTCCACACTGACCTCAGAGGCCTCCACCTCCACTATAGATAGAGCAGAGGGATAGATGGGGAACCCTATGATAGCACTGCTCCACACTGACCTCAGAGGCCTCCACCTCCACTATAGATGGAGCAGAGGGATAGATGGGGAACCCTATGATAGCACTGCTCCACACTGACCTCAGAGGCCTCCACCTCCACTATAGATGGAGCAGAGGGATAGATGGGGAACCCTATGATAGCACCGCTCCACACTGACCTCAGAGGCCTCCACCTCCACTATAGATGGAGCAGAGGGATAGATGGGGAACCCTATGATAGCACTGCTCCACACTGACTTCAGAGGCCTCCACCTCCACTATAGATGGAGCTGAATGATAGATGGGGAACCCTATGATAGCACCGCTCTACACCAACCTCAGAGGCCTCCACCTTCACTATAGATGGAGCTGAGTGATAGATGGGGAACCCTATGATAGCACTGCTCTACACTGACCTCAGAGGCCTCCACCTCCACTATAGATGGAGCTGAGTGATAGATGGGGAACCCTATGATAGCACTGCTCCACACTGACCTCAGAGGCCTCCACCTCCACTATAGATGGAGCTGAGTGATAGATGGGGAACCCTATGATAGCACTGCTCTACACTGACGTCAGAGGCCTCCACCTCCACTATAGATGGAGCAGAGGGATAGATGGGGAACCCTATGATAGCACTGCTCCACACCGACCTCAGAGGCCTCCACCTCCACTATAGATGGAGCAGAGAGATAGATGGGGAACCCTATGATAGCACTGCTCTACACTGACCTCAGAGGCCTCCACCTCCACTATAGATGGAGCAGAGGGATAGATGGGGAACCCTATGATAGCACTGCTCCACACTGACCTCAGAGGCCTCCACCTCCACTATAGATGGAGCAGAGGGATAGATGGGGATCCCTATGATAGCACTGCTCTACACTGACCTCAGAGGCCTCCACCTCCACTATAGATGGAGCAGAGGGATAGATGGGGAACCCTATGATAGCACTGCTCTACACTGACCTCAGAGGCCTCCACCTCCACTATAGATGGAGCAGAGTGATAGATGGGGAACCCTATGATAGCACTGCTCCACACTGACCTCAGAGGCCTCCACCTCCACTATAGATAGAGCAGAGGGATAGATGGGGAACCCTATGATAGCACTGCTCCACACTGACCTCAGAGGCCTCCACCTCCACTATAGATGGAGCAGAGGGATAGATGGGGAACCCTATGATAGCACTGCTCCACAGTGACCTCAGAGGCCTCCACCTCCACTATAGATGGAGCAGAGGGATAGATGGGGAACCCTATGATAGCACTGCTCCACACTGACTTCAGAGGCCTCCACCTCCACTATAGATGGAGCTGAATGATAGATGGGGAACCCTATGATAGCACCGCTCTACACCAACCTCAGAGGCCTCCACCTTCACTATAGATGGAGCTGAGTGATAGATGGGGAACCCTATGATAGCACTGCTCTACACTGACCTCAGAGGCCTCCACCTCCACTATAGATGGAGCTGAGTGATAGATGGGGAACCCTATGATAGCACTGCTCCACACTGACCTCAGAGGCCTCCACCTCCACTATAGATGGAGCTGAGTGATAGATGGGGAACCCTATGATAGCACTGCTCCACACTGACCTCAGAGGCCTCCACCTTCACTATAGATGGAGCTGAGTGATAGATGGGGAACCCTATGATAACACTGCTCCACACCGACCTCAGAGGCCTCCACCTCCACTATAGGTGGAGCAGAGGGATAGATGGGGAAACCTATGATAGCACTGCTCTACACTGACCTCAGAGGCCTCCACCTCCACTATAGATGGAGCTGAATGATAGATGGTGAACCCTATGATAGCACCGCTCCACACTGACCTCAGAGGCCTCCACCTTCACTATAGATGGAGCTGAATGATAGATGGGGAACCCTATGATAGCACTGCTCTACACCAACCTCAGAGGCCTCCACCTCCACTATAGATGGAGCTGAATGATAGATGGGGAACCCTATGATAGCACTGCTCTACACCAACCTCAGAGGCCTCCACCTTCACTATAGATGGAGCTGAATGATAGATGGGGAACCCTATGATAGCACTGCTCTACACCAACCTCAGAGGCCTCCACCTCCACTATAGATGGAGCTGAATGATAGATGGGGAACCCTATGATAGCACTGCTCTACACCAACCTCAGAGGCCTCCACCTTCACTATAGATGGAGCTGAGTGATAGATGGGGAACCCTATGATAGCACTGCTCTACACTGACCTCAGAGGCCTCCACCTCCACTATAGATGGAGCTGAATGATAGATGGGGAACCCTATGATAGCACTGCTCTACACCAACCTCAGAGGCCTCCACCTTCACTATAGATGGAGCTGAGTGATAGATGGGGAACCCTATGATAGCACTGCTCCACACTGACCTCAGAGGCCTCCACCTCCACTATAGATGGAGCAGAGGGATAGATGGGGCACCCTATGATAGCACTGCTCTACACTGACCTCAGAGGCCTCCACCACCACTATAGAGGGAGCTGAGTGATAGATGGGGAACCCTATGATAGCACTGCTCCACACTGACCTCAGAGGCCTCCACCTCCACTATAGAGGGAGCTGAGTGATAGATGGGGAACCCTATGATAGCACTGCTCTACACTGACCTCAGAGGCCTCCACCACCACTATAGATGGAGCTGAGTGATAGATGGGGAACCCTATGATAGCACTGCTCCACACTGACCTCAGAGGCCTCCACCTCCACTATAGATGGAGCAGAGGGATAGGTGGGGAACCCTATGATAGCACCGCTCTACACTGACCTCAGAGGCCTCCACCTCCACTATAGATGGAGCTGAGTGATAGATGGGGAACCCTATGATAGCACTGCTCTACACTGACCTCAGAGGCCTCCACCTCCACTATAGATGGAGCAGAGGGATAGATGGGGCACCCTATGATAGCACTGCTCTACACCAACCTCAGAGGCCTCCACCTCCACTATAGATGGAGCAGAGGGATAGATGGGGAACCCTATGATAGCACCGCTCCACACTGACCTCAGAGGCCTCCACCTCCACTATAGATGGAGCAGAGGGATAGATGGGGTACCCTATGATAGCACTGCTCTACACCAACCTCAGAGGCCTCCACCTCCACTATAGATGGAGCAGAGGGATAGATGGGGCACCCTATGATAGCACTGCTCTACACCAACCTCAGAGGCCTCCACCTCCACTATAGATGGAGCAGAGGGATAGATGGGGAACCCTATGATAGCACCGCTCCACACTGACCTCAGAGGCCTCCACCTCCACTATAGATGGAGCAGAGGGATAGATGGGGAACCCTATGATAGCACTGCTCCACACTGACCTCAGAGGCCTCCATCTCCACTATAGATGGAGCAGAGGGATAGATGGGGTACCCTATGATAGCACTGCTCTACACCAACCTCAGAGGCCTCCACCTTCACTATAGATGGAGCAGAGGGATAGATGGGGAACCCTATGATAGCACCGCTCCACACTGACCTCAGAGACCTCCACCTCCACTATAGATGGAGCAGAGGGATAGATGGGGAACCCTATGATAGCACTGCTCCACACTGACCTCAGAGGCCTCCACCTCTACTATAGATGGAGCTGAGTGATAGATGGGGAACCCTATGATAGCACTGCTCTACACTGACGTCAGAGGCCTCCACCTCCACTATAGATGGAGCAGAGGGATAGATGGGGAACCCTATGATAGCACTGCTCCACACCGACCTCAGAGGCCTCCACCTCCACTATAGATGGAGCAGAGAGATAGATGGGGAACCCTATGATAGCACTGCTCTACACTGACCTCAGAGGCCTCCACCTCCACTATAGATGGAGCAGAGGGATAGATGGGGAACCCTATGATAGCACTGCTCCACACTGACCTCAGAGGCCTCCACCTCCACTATAGATGGAGCAGAGGGATAGATGGGGAACCCTATGATAGCACCGCTCTACACTGACCTCAGAGGCCTCCACCTCCACTATAGATGGAGCAGAGGGATAGATGGGGAACCCTATGATAGCACTGCTCCACACCGACCTCAGAGACCTCCACCTCCACTATAGATGGAGCTGAGTGATAGATGGGGAACCCTATGATAGCACTGCTCCACACTGACCTCAGAGGCCTCCACCTCCACTATAGATGGAGCAGAGGGATAGATGGGGCACCCTATGATAGCACTGCTCCACACTGACCTCAGAGGCCTCCACCTCCACTATAGATGGAGCAGAGGGATAGATGGGGAACCCTATGATAGCACCGCTCCACACTGACCTCAGAGGCCTCCACCTCCACTATAGATGGAGCAGAGGGATAGATGGGGAACCCTATGATAGCACTGCTCCACACTGACCTCAGAGGCCTCCACCTCCACTATAGATGGAGCAGAGGGATAGATGGGGCACCCTATGATAGCACTGCTCCACACTGACCTCAGAGGCCTCCACCTCCACTATAGATGGAGCAGAGGGATAGATGGGGAACCCTATGATAGCACTGCTCTACACCAACCTCAGAGACCTCCACCTCCACTACAGACGGAGCCGAGTGATAGATGGGGCACCTGTAATAGCACCGCTCCACACTGACCTCAGAGGCCTCCACGTCTGCTATACACAGAGCGGAATGATAGATGGGACACCCTGCTGCCTCTCCCTCTTGGTCTGGACCACCCCGCAATCCATTTCGACCAGTTGGCAAGAGGTGTTCATCCCGGGTTGGGTTCACCGCCGGGCTGGGTGGCTGGGTGGAGGGGCCTTTGGGCTTGGATGGGGAACTCCAGGTATCTGAGCCTGCAGGGCCTCCAAACACTTGGCCCTATCGCAGGCCGCAAACCAAGCCACTGACCCAGGCTCTGGTTCCCACTTGGTCTCCAGCCACGCCTTCAGGCTGCTGGGCCTCATCTCCTCAATCAGGGCACCCATCAGCAGCCGCAATCGTCTCGATCAGCCTTCTCCTCATGTGCCTCGCTCCCTGCCAGCAGCACTTCCCATTTGGCCATAATTTTTCTGCACTTTTCCTTCGACGACTCACAACCCACAAATGCCATGTCTCTTCTGTCTCCTGAGGACTGTCATGGCCCCATCTTTCACTGGGTGGAGCCCTCTCTGGCTCACCATCCCATATCTTGATTGCCCCCACCTGTTTCCTCTGGAAACACCTTACTGGTCAGATTTTTTCTTTCCATTTCGCTCTACGGTAACGGTCACTCCCTGCTGTGGACTGGCGCTCTCGGCTCCGACACTCCCTCCTGTAGGTGTACCTTCTGATGGACAAGCTCGAGGTCTCATGGTTAGGCGTCCTCTCCTAGGACCCAACTCCAGGAGGCCACTCTGTTTCCTTAGGATCTCACTATCCCTCCTCCTCGGTCTTCTCTCACTCAGGGTCACCCTCCTATGCAGCTCTACTCACTTCACACTCCAGAACCTATCTGCCTTCATATCAGAAAGCAGGCACATTCCCTAACATTTTACCACTCCCTCTGTGGACTAGTCCCAAACATTAACTCTAAACTTACCCTACACTCTTATACCTACACTATACATTGCACAACCACACATCACAATTAGATTACACAATATTTGCATAAAGAGGCAAAACATTATTCACATTACAACACATAACGCCACTGGTGTCTTCAGGGGTAGGAATACGACAGGTATTGTTCACCATCCTTACAGAAGAACGATATCCTAAAGTCTATGGAAACCAGACACCACCTTGGGCAGGAAGGATGGATAACTGCCAGTAACTGTCATCAGAAATAAGAAGATATGGGGCTTGGATTGATGAGGCCTCGCTTTTCCCTACTCTTCTGGCCATGGTTGCATTTTCAATAGACTTAAATATATTCATATTCAGCCCAGTCAGGACCCAGGTCCAGTTCCAGGGAGGGGTCACAGTTTTAATTTTTGTCCCCAGTCTTGCCATCCCCTTAAAGAGCCTCCTTATCCAATTATGATCTGCGAGTTTATAGGCCGATAGCTGGACTTTAATTGGGCTTAGGATGAAACCTTTGTCTGATTGTAGAAAATCTGAGATTTTAGGAATATCCGAGATCATGGAAAGAGCCTATTTTGACCACAGCAGTTAGGAAACGTGTTCCAGGTGTCTTGAAAAATGGCCAGAGACCCCTCCTTACAGCTGGACTGCAGAATGGCGATGAGATTTTGATTGACTGCCCCTTCCTTGGTGGGATGGACTTCTCATTAGTCAGGCAGCTAGGTGGAGATTTAGGGGTCCCAGGTTGTACAGGAGACCTTGATGGAGAAGATCCTTTCTGAGAGGAAGAAAAAGGGATCCTTGATTGCTAACAGTCTGTCATCTGAGGAAAAGAACTGAAGTTACAGGCCAGGGCACACACCCACCTCTAGGCCAGGGCACACACACACCTCTAGGCCAGGGCGCACACCCACCTCTAGGCCAGGGCGCACACCCACCTCTAGGCCAGGGCGCACACCCACCTCTAGGCCAGGGCGCACACCCACCTCTGGGCCAGGGCGCACACCCACCTCTGGGCCAGGGCGCACACCCACCTCTGGGCCAGGGCGCACACCCACCTCTAGGCCAGGGCGCACACCCACCTCTATACCAGGGCGCACACCCACCTCTAGGCCAGGGCGCACACCCACCTCTAGGCCAGGGCGCACACCCACCTCTAGGCCAGGGCGCACACCCACCTCTAGGCCAGGGCGCACACCCAAGACGGAGTAAACTTCCAGATTTAATGACCACTCCCTCAGATCCAGGTGTTTGCAGCCTAAGAAGTCTGCAATGGTATTTACCTTCCCTTTGCTTTGAACCGCAGTAACGGATAAGATATTCTGCTTGGTCCGTCGGATGCGGTCTACTAGCCTCTGAAGTCTTCCAAACTTCGCTCCATGTTGGTGCTTTAGGAAGGCCTCAGCCATTGTAATGTTCACATGATGCTCAGCTAACTGATCTTCTAATCTTCTGAGGGTATCCCATATGGCCCCTAGTTCTTTGTAGCTCGATGAATGACTTCTTAACTCTTGAGGCCTTTTGGATCTGGAGAAACACATCCTTGACCTGGGCGTCCCAACCCCAAGCACTTGCATCTGTGGTTACAGAGACACAATGATCTGGGTTCCACTATACGCCCTCCTTCATGATAGATTTAGCCATTTCCTGGAGACAGCTTCATCTTTGTATCTAGTAAATTTTCAGCCCTTTTCCAGCCCCTCAAGATCTGGGATTGAAGGGGACGAGAGTGGAATTGAGCTACAGCCAGTATATAGGCGGTCATCATCACCAGGGAGTACATGTCTTCTCTGATAGAACAGATGTTGTTTCTTTGAAAAGACAAGTAAGATAAGACACCTGTTTTTGGATTAAGAAGACTGCCTAGGAATATTTTTCTGAGGGACTTAGGTTGGACTTTTCTAGATTCAGGATCCAGCCCTGGTTTTTCAGAACAGTCATGGATGCCTCAATATCCTTTTGGAGGACAAGACGAGATTCTGCTATGATGAGCCTGTCGATGTTTGCGTCCTGCACCCTTAGGAAGGCCCCCACTTCAGCCATTAGGTTTGTGAAGAGTCTTGGCGCTGAGTCTATTCCGAAAGGTAGGGCCACAAATTAAAAATGGTGATTCTTTCCTTTTATTGTAAATCCGAACCTTAGATATTTCTGATATTAACAATGAATTGGCAGGTGGATGTAGTTGTCCTGTAAATCCAAAGTGGCCATGACCACATTTTTGTGGGTTAGGGTACGACAGTTCTTTTTGTTTCCTTTTGGACACCTTTGTGCATCATGAATCAGTTTTGAGTTGTTAGATTTATGATTGTATAAAGCGACCCGGTTGGTTTTTGTACCAGAAAGAAGACAATAGAGGCCTCCTCCCAGACTTGAAGAGCTTACTAGGACTACAACCTCCAACCGAACCTAATTCTGGACACCTTTTTGCTCTCCTTTGGAGGAGAGATGAGATCAGATTCATTATCACAAATCTTGCAGGAGTAGCTGAAGTGAATTTCATCCTTCCCTTCATTACAATCCACTGATTGGTGGTAAGAGTCCTAGTCTTCTTCCAATGAACCTGGCATCGTTAACTCTTGCTGGGCTGGTTTGGGTTGGAGATAAGATCTCTACCCTTGCCTAGTGTAGCGCTGGCGTCCCTGCCCTCTGCTAGGCAGGGACGCTGCTCCCCTCACCGCTCTGCTCCGTGCCCGGCGTCCTCTCCCCGCTCTGCTGTCAGCGCGCGCTCCTGCCCGGCGTCCTCTCCCCGCTCTGCTGTCAGCGCGCGCTCCGTCCCGGCGTCCTCCTCCTGCTCTGCTCTCGGCGCGCGCTCCTTCCCGGCCCCTGTGCTTAGGGCGCGCGCGCGCGCGCTCCCCTCCTCTTAAAGGGGCCGCGCGCGCCGCCCTAAAGAGTCCCCGGCCAATGGCCGGAGGACTTCATCATATATAAGGCACCTCCTCCAAAATGGAGGTGCCCGAGCAATGTTGTTTGCACCTGTGTCTCACCTGTGCTTCAGCCCTCAGGTCCCGTTGCCAGTTACCTGCCAGTTACCTGCCAGTTACCTGCCAGTTTCCTGCTAGTTACCTGCTTGATTCCTGCCTGAATACTTGTTACCTGTCTGCCAGTCTGAGGTCCGACGGTCTGCCTTACTACTCCTGTCAGTCTGTCTAAAGGACCAGCCTGCCCGCTCACCTGGGAGCGCATATCAGCTACCTGCCTGCTTGCCTGAGGTCCGACGGTCTGCCTTACTACTCCGGTCAGTCTGTCTATGGACCAGCTTGCCCGCTCACCTGGGAGCGCTTCTCCGTTATCTGCCTGCTTGCCAGCCCGGAGGCTCCGTTGTCACGTGCTGTGACCACCAGCTATCTCAGAGACTCTTGCCCGCTCACCTGGGAGCGCATCTCCGTTACCTGCCTGCTTGCCAGCCCGGAGGTCCCGTTGTCACGTGCGGTGACCACCAGCTTTTCCAGAGACTCTTGCCCGCTCACCTGGGAGCGCTTCTCCGTTACCTGCCTGCCTGCCAGCCCGGAGGTTCCGCTGTCACGTGCCGTGACCACCTGCTATTCCAGAGACTCTCGCTTGCTCACCTGGGAGCACACATCTACCATCTGCCTGCTAGCCTACCCGGAGGCTCTGCCATCACAGGTCGTACCTACCCCTTACCCAGAGACTGCCCTGATCACTTGCCGTAACTCCCTGTCCGTTCACCCAGAGACTGCCACCCGCTCCCTTACAAGGGCCGCCCCCTTGTATAGTAGCTCAGAGGTTCCGCCTCCCGGACCCGTTACAGTTTGCTCGGGCCATGGAACCCGGTGGCACCCAAGCTCCCTCGCTCTCGGACCTCTGTCTTGAACTGTCCCGTCAGAGGTCCCAACAGGAGACCATCCTGGGTCACCTGCGGAATGTTAATACTCGCCTGAACACTCTGTCTGATCCACCAACAACCTCCGCCAGTACCATGGTATCCTTTTCCGGACCCCGGCTCTCTGCACCTCCTCGCTTCGGAGGCGACTCCGTCCTGGCTCGGGGCTTCATAAATCAGTGCACCCTGCATTTTGAACTATTATCCCACCAGTTTAACTCCGACCGAGCCAAAATTGCCTTTATCATGTCCCATCTCACCGGGGAGGCCCTGGCCTGGCTAAATCCTCTATGGGAGAGAGGAGATCCCCTGGTGTCCGACTTGCCTGCCTTTCTCATGGCTTTCCGGAAAGCCTTCGACGAACCCGGACGGAGGACCTCATCCGCATCTTCTCTGCTTCGCCTCCGTCAGGGAAGCCTCACCGTGGGCCAATATGCCATACGGTTCCGTACCCTTGCCTCGGAGCTGGCCTGGGATAACGAAGCCCTGGTATCCGTCTTCTGGGAGGGTCTGTCCGGCCGTATTAAAGATGAACTTGCTGGTCGGGACATTCCTACCACTCTCGATGATCTAATAACCCTTGCCACCCGGATTGACCTACGGTTCCAGGAGCGTGCCAAAGAGGTCACCCGTGAGAGAAGGATTCCACGTCTAGCTCCTACTTTCCAGGAACCCGTCATTCCTTCCGTTTCTCCACAGGTACACTCTCCTGAGCCTATGCAGGTCGACCAGACCAAGATGGTCAAATCCCGTCAGGATTTCCGCCGTGCCGAGGGGAGCTGCTTCTACTGTGGCAGTAAGGAGCATCTGATCCGTGCCTGCCCGGAGAGGTCGGGAGAACGCCTGTATCTAGGTTCACTCAGAGGGGTCGATCTAGACAAAAATAAATCCTCTCCATCCCTGCTGTTGTCAGTCTCAATCATCTGCGGGGAGAATCGTTATTCCGAACTAGCCCAACTTGACTCTGGAGCAGCCGGAAATCTTATTTCACAGTCCCTGGTGGAGAAATTCCGCATCCCCACCAAACCTCTGGCTGTACCCTTGTCTGTTGTTGCCGTGGATGGGGGCCTCTTACCTCGCCCCATCCAATACATCACCGAATCCATTACTCTGCAGGTGGGAATGCTGCATTCAGAGAGTATCTCCTTTCACGTTCTGCCTGGTCTCCCTCACGCCCTCTTGCTAGGTCTGCCTTGGCTCCAGAGACATGCACCCGTGCTTGACTGGCAAACCGGAGAAGTCCTTCACTGGGGACAGGCCTGTCATAAAACCTGCCTGGTTCCCGTCCATTCCGTCCGTCCCTCTCCTATCCCAGCTAATCTACCTGGACTTCCGATTCCTTATTGGTCTAGTGCTGATGTCTTTGTTAAAGAGGAGGCAGAGACATCACCACCTCATAGACCATGTGACTGCCCCATCGATCCCGCCAGAGTAATGCAGGTGGCTCCCGTGAGTCTAAATTGTCTCCCTCCTGGTAAGACGTTCGTATCGGTACCTGATCGGGAGAGAATCCTACACTGGGGTCATTCGTCTAAACTAGCTGACCACGCCGGTCGGAAAAAGACCCTCCAGCTTATTACCCGACACTACTGGTGGCCTAACCTGCACAAGGATGTTATGGACTTTGTTTCTGCCTGTGTGACCTGCGCCCGCAACAAAGTTCCGAGACACCTGTCGGCCGGCCGCCTTCTTCCTCTGCCAGTACCTGCTGCCCCCTGGCAGCATTTAGCGATGGACCCTCCTCAATTCCGTCCTGGGGATAAAGTCTGGCTCTCGTCCAAATATGTCCGACTCAAGATCCCTTCCTATAAGTTAGGGTCTCGGTTCATCGGCCCACTGGTGGTCATCGGTCAGATCAACCCGGTAGCCTATAAATTGAAACTCCCGGCCAACTTACGGATCCCTAACTCCTTCCATGTATCTCTCCTCAAACCTGTGGTACTTAACTCTTTTTCTAAGTCTACAGGTACGCCTCCTGCTCTGGTTTCTGCTGAGGACAAGTTTGAGGTAGAGAACATTCTTGCCAGCAAAAGGGTAAGAGGAAAGACCTTTTTTCTGGTAGATTGGAGGGGGTTTGGTCCTGAGGAGAGAACGTGGGAGCCCCGGGAGAACATCCATGCCCCTCTCATCCTAGCTAAATTTCTGTCTGGCCTAAAAAAGGGGGGGCCTAAAGGGGGGGGTACTGTAGCGCTGGCGTCCCTGCCCTCTGCTAGGCAGGGACGCTGCTCCCCTCACCGCTCTGCTCCGTGCCCGGCGTCCTCTCCCCGCTCTGCTGTCAGCGCGCGCTCCTGCCCGGCGTCCTCTCCCCGCTCTGCTGTCAGCGCGCGCTCCGTCCCGGCGTCCTCCTCCTGCTCTGCTCTCGGCGCGCGCTCCTTCCCGGCCCCTGTGCTTAGGGCGCGCGCGCGCGCGCTCCCCTCCTCTTAAAGGGGCCGCGCGCGCCGCCCTAAAGAGTCCCCGGCCAATGGCCGGAGGACTTCATCATATATAAGGCACCTCCTCCAAAATGGAGGTGCCCGAGCAATGTTGTTTGCACCTGTGTCTCACCTGTGCTTCAGCCCTCAGGTCCCGTTGCCAGTTACCTGCCAGTTACCTGCCAGTTTCCTGCCAGTTTCCTGCTAGTTACCTGCTTGATTCCTGCCTGAATACTTGTTACCTGTCTGCCAGCCTGAGGTCCGACGGTCTGCCTTACTACTCCTGTCAGTCTGTCTAAAGGACCAGCCTGCCCGCTCACCTGGGAGCGCATATCAGCTACCTGCCTGCTTGCCTGAGGTCCGACGGTCTGCCTTACTACTCCGGTCAGTCTGTCTATGGACCAGCTTGCCCGCTCACCTGGGAGCGCTTCTCCGTTATCTGCCTGCTTGCCAGCCCGGAGGCTCCGTTGTCACGTGCTGTGACCACCAGCTATCTCAGAGACTCTTGCCCGCTCACCTGGGAGCGCATCTCCGTTACCTGCCTGCTTGCCAGCCCGGAGGTCCCGTTGTCACGTGCGGTGACCACCAGCTTTTCCAGAGACTCTTGCCCGCTCACCTGGGAGCGCTTCTCCGTTACCTACCTGCCTGCCAGCCCGGAGGTTCCGCTGTCACGTGCCGTGACCACCTGCTATTCCAGAGACTCTCGCTTGCTCACCTGGGAGCACACATCTACCATCTGCCTGCTAGCCTACCCGGAGGCTCTGCCATCACAGGTCGTACCTACCCCTTACCCAGAGACTGCCCTGATCACTTGCCGTAACTCCCTGTCCGTTCACCCAGAGACTGCCACCCGCTCCCTTACAAGGGCCGCCCCCTTGTATAGTAGCTCAGAGGTTCCGCCTCCCGGACCCGTTACACCTAGTAGCTCCAATGACCTGTCGTCCCTTCACCTCCATTGTCTCAGTTCCCATTTCTATATGGATGAAAATTCCTCTTGGACTTTTAAGATTGTTCTTCCTCTTGGATGCCTTGATTTTTATCTGCAACTTCTTCCAAAATTTGGTACAGGAACGTCCCAAATAGTAATTTTCCTTCATAGTGTATGCCACTCAGATTGGACTTGGAGCTTGAATCACCAGTGCCTGAACTAGAGATGTAGACAGTAGAGCGGGCAGCAGTGCCGACAAACTCAGCCGAGGCATCTGCTAAAAACCCCGTGGCCACTTCAATACACTTGTCACAGCAATATTTAGTAAGAAAGTCAATGCCTCTAGGTTGTGTGAAAAAAACGCTGCATCTTTCTGTCCATAGGATCACTGAGGTTGGAGGTGACCACAAATGTTAAGGAGGTTGTGATGGCGTGATATGGTGTGTGGGGTATCATTCTGTCTATTGTGGAAAGACACTTGCTCGGCTCTCCAGAGCAGACACAGGACACACTTTTTGGGTAAACTTCCTGCGGGTTTATTCTGTGGCAAAAACTCCAGCAGCGTCCAATAAAAATAAACAGTCCCTCTCGGGGTTAACGGGAAAACAAAAGATAAAGTACAACAGAGTCCTTTAACCAGCGAGGCTTTGCCTGCTCCAGGTAGCACAGTGAAGTCTCAGCAACAACAGTCCTCCGGTGTTGCTCTCTGGCTTCAGCCCAACACAGCCTGGAGACTTCACTCTCCAGACCACACACTACAGAGAGGAAAAATAGTGATTGAGCATTTAAAACTTGCTCAGCCCCACCCTGAGGGGAGGTAGTGTGAATGGCTTCCCACCCTCTTTGCCATTCACGAAAAAACACACCCTTTAAGTGAGTTAACCCCCAGCATATAACAGAAATGTTGTAGGCAGAAATGTTGTAGGTTTCAGTTCACACAGGCTAGCAACCTGAGTGACACATACCTCCCCTCCTATATCACACCAGTGACACTATGTTCATATTTTTACTGATTTTCAGAGTGTTGTCTTGTTGCTCAGTATCATTACGTGTATTCCCTCTAATGTGACGACACAGCATTTATTCTTAATTATCAAGATGTCTATTTTCAGTAGGTGAAGAACTATAGACTGTTGTTGTTACGAAACTGCAACTCCACACTAGGGCAGAAGAGAGAAAAGCTGTCCCTGCACTTGGTCTAGACTGAAGCCCTACGGAGGAGTGGGCAACCTATTCCTAGCGAATAGACCCACCGACGTTTCCTAGACTAAACTCAAAAGAAGACCTAAAGGAAGAGGGGAAGGAGACCCTGAAAGAACTAAGGACTGGGAAAACACAAACAGGTGACCTCCTAACACGAAACTAGAGGAAGCTGCAGAAACGAAAAAGGGAATAAAGGAATCATCAGCAGGCAGAACTAGCGGATCCTAGAACTGCACAAAACTAAACACAGAAAGTACTACTACCAAACCTCCTAGCCAGAACTCTAGCGGATTAACACTGTTGTCCGGCAAAGACTAGGAGGCACATGCTGGGTAATAAAGGATGATACAATCACCTGACCTTAGTCAAAACCAACACCAGGGGAAAAAGACCAACAACCAGAAAACCACAACAAAATGGCGGATGGACCCAAAGAAACAGATCCTAACAGTACCTCCCCTTTTATGAGGATCCTCCGGATCCTCTCGGCCGAGCCTTATTCGGGAATCTCCTGTGAAAAGCTTTAATCAGCTTTCACCCAAGAATTATCCTTGGAACCGAATCCTTTCCAGGACACGAGATACTGTAACCCTCATCTGAGCCACCTAGAATCTAAAATGCGTGAAATTTCAAATTTGCCGTCCTCATCAACTGAAGGGACAGTCGGCATCGCCTCCTTATCTGGCGTGTCCACTTTCTTCAGTAACGATACATGAAAAGCTGAATTAATTCTCCAGGATGAGGATTAATTCTCCAGGATCTCACCGCTGCCGAGTTGACCACCTGAACCACTTTGAAGGGTCCTACAAACTTAGGCCCCAGTTTTTTAGAAGGGATCTTCAAACGCAGGTTCTTAGAGGGAACCAGACCAGGTCCCCAACAGCAAACAAAGTCTCCCTTCTTTTCTTGTCAAAATATTTTTTGGACCTCCTAAACGCCTCTTTAAGATAATGGCGTACCCCGGTCCAAACCCTTTCCAAATTTTCAGAGAAGCTCTCCTCCTCAGGCACAGCCGCCTTAATTTTAGAAAATGGGCCAAAAGATGGATGCCTCCCTGTACAGCAAAAAAAAGGAGAACACCCAGGCGAGGAAAACGTATGGTTATTAAGAGCAAACTCAGCTAGTGGTAGATATTCCAACCACATCTCCTGATTATCTGCTACAAAACATCTTAAAAACTGCTTGACGTCTCGGTTCTTCCTTTCGGTCTGTCCATTGGACTCCGGATGATACCCAGACGAGAATGACAACCTTTAATCTGTCACAGAAAGCACGCCAAAAGCGAGCCACAAACTGAAGTCCTCTATCGGAAACAATGTCCGTGGGACCACCATGGAGCCTGACAATCTCTTTCACAAATGCCTTTGCAAGAGTCTTGGCGCAGGGTAGTTTATTGAACGGAACCAGATGGCACATCTTACTAAACCGATCCACATCAACCCAGATGACAGAAAACCCCTTAGAGAACGGCAGATCGGTAATAAAATCCATAGCAAGATGCGTCCATGGCGAAATAGGGACTTTCAAAGGGAACAGCAACCCCGCAGCCGGAGCGTGAGAGGCCTTCAACCTAGCGCACACAGTACACTGACGTATCCAACTTGACGATTTCTCTTTGCCACCCTGGCCACCAGAAACTTCGACCAATCGACCTTCTAGTTTCCGAAATCCCTGGATGATCCGCCAACCGAGACTCATGACATTCAGCAAACAAAGCTCTCCTCAAGGCTCTAGGCTCAAATAATTTACCATATGGAGTGTTTGTTGGTGCAGTATTCTGGGCCCCCAGGATGCTATTCTCCAACTCAGAACCCAATGCTGCTACCACCACCCCCTCTGCAAAATACATTCCTCCTTCTCCGTATTAAGTGCTTGAGTGAAACTACGAGACAGGGCATCCGCTTTAACATTCTTTGTACCAGGAATATATGTTACGGAGAAATGGAACCGAGCAAAAAACAGTGCCCACCTAGCTTGACGGGCATTCAAACGTTTAGCAGCATCCAGATAGATCAGATTTTTATGATCAGTAAAATCCTGAATAGGAAATCTAGCGCCTTCCAAAAAATGTCGCCAATGCTCGAACGCGAGTTTAATTGCCAGCAGTTCTCGGTTCCCTACATCATAGTTGAGCTCCATCTTCGAGAATTTTTTAGAAAAGAAAGCACAGGGATGCACCCCATCCTTTCCCTCCTGGGACAGAACTGCCCCCACCCCTACTGATGAGGCATCAACCTCTACCAGAAATGGTCTCATCTGGCTGGATCAAAACAGGGGCAGAGCTAAACCTCTCTTTGAGATGCTCAAAAGCCTTAACTGCCTCAGTGGACCATTGGACTGTATTAGCACCCTTCTTGGTGAGATCAGTTATAGGTTTAGCGATAACAGAGAAATTCTTTATGAACTTTCTTTAATAATTAGCAAACCCTAAAAATCTCTGAACGGACTTTAAACATTCAGACCTAGGCCACTCCAGTACTGCCTGAACCTTCACCGGGTCCATCTCAAACCCATCACCGGAGACAAAGTACCCCAAAAAACTAAATTTCTATACCGCAAACTCGCTCTTCTCTAGCTTAGCAAAGAGAGTGTTTTCACTCAAAATCTGTAGAACTTTGCGGACTCTCTGCCAATGCGACACCAGATCGGGTGAATAGATCAAAATATCATCCAAATAAACAATAACGCTCAGAATGTCATGAATGAAATTTTGAAAAAACGTAGGCGCATTAGTAAGGCCAAAAGGCATCACCAGACACTCAAAATGACCCTCCGGGGTATTAAAAGCTGTCTTCCATTCATCGCCCTCCTTCACCCGCAATAAATTATATACCCCTCGAAGGTCAATCTTAGAAAACCACTTCGCTCCGGTTAGTTGATTAAACAAATCTGGAATCAGTGGCAACGGGTAAAGATTGCACACAGTGATCTTATTAATCTCCCGAAAATCCAAACACGGCCTAAGACCCCCATCCTTCTTTTTAACAAAAAAGAATCCTACAGCCACAGGGGACTTAGAGGGTCTTATATGACCTGCAGCTAAGCTAGTCTGTAGGTACTCCTTTAAAGCCTCCCTCTCGGGAATCGTCAGATTGAATAAACGACTCTTAGGGAGTGTAGTACCTGAGAAGAACTCAATAGCGCAATAGTACGCTCTATGGGGCGGTAGAGCTTGCGACTCAACATCCGAAAATACCCTTCAGAAATCCTGAATGGCTTCAGGTAGCTCCCTCTTCAAAACCGCAGCAATGTGAACATTACAGCATTTACCATAACACCCCTGACCCCAGGACCTTATAGTACTAGACGACCAGTCCAACAATGGATTGTGCAGCCTTCACCAAGGTAAACCCAGGACCACTGTGTCAGGGAAATATTAATGTCAAGGACATATTAACAGAATATTAGCCCTTCTCCCATGCCCTCTGCTGTAGTGTTTGTCCAGAGATGACAATTATACGGTGTCTTACTGCAAATTATCACCACTTGTCAGCACCGAGCTGTCCCATTTTCCTCAGCACAAAAGCACCAATTAGCACATGCCTGGGAAATAGCTTATGCAAACGATGCCAGGCAAGGAGTGTTATAACTTTGTTAGGAAGCAAGCATCTTGTCTCTGAAAGATGCAGGAGGTAATTAAAACGCAGGCTTGCACTAATTTGCGTGTACCCGTGAGACTGCTTCCCGAGCCTCACAGGGGAATTTGCAGACGAACTGACTCCGATATGAATTATGAAATATTATGAGTTCCATACGTCCGACAGTAACGGGACCCCTATGTTTAGTGACCAAATCAGCCCAGGAATTATAGGTAGTTTTCCAGGGCAGTAACCAAAATCAGGGAGCTGTAGGGCAAAAACACCAGAATAGCAGACTGCAGCTATGCGATATGTGGTCTCTAAATAAAGATAAAATCATAAGGAAAAAAATGGCGTTGTTTGCAAATGTGGCACCCCAGGAGTCCGGTTGCCACAGTGGCATTGCCTCCCTCACAAGGGGGTGATGCCATGCCTGGAAGCAAGCAGGGGTCCCCTAATCAGGTTTTGCTAGCATGCAACACTTTCCTGGCTTCAGACCAGCAAGGGGAGCTCCTCCCCTTAGCAACTGGGATCTATAGGCGGGGTTAGTTAGTGTGAGGAAAGCAGAGAGGAGTTGAAGTCAGGGCGTCGACGAGGAAAGACCTGGGGAGTGGAGCTGCATGGCAGTTCACCCCAGAGGGAAGCGCAGAAGAACCGGACACCGGAGTCCGAGGTTGTGGGGCACTGAAGGCCCAGCAGCAGAAACCGGAGGGCAGGAGACTGCAGGTCTCCTGGCCCCATCAGACGCCCGGAGGCTCCGCAGCACATAGGGCCCAGCATCGCCACATGGGAGCGACACTCCAAGAAGGCCTGAGCTTCCTGCCATACGGGTGAGCACAAAGACATTTTACTCAGGGACGAGGGCCGCAGCACAGCTATACGCAGCAGGGCCTAAGAGGTAGGGTAGGCCTCCAACTTCACCTGGCTAGGTGGATTCCCAACTTGCTTCCAGGCCGCCCGGCCCTCTACTACCAGCTAGTACCCGTGCCCCGGTCTGCCTAACCACTGCAAGTAAAGATAAGAAGAAACTGCCATTAAGTTGTGGACTGGTTATTATCTGCGCCATCCCCTGCACTACACCGCACAGCAACATCTATAACATCACCATTTCCTGCCCTGGAGCTAAGCTCTACCTGTGGGGAGCTGAACCAACTCTGCTGCGTCATCATCAGCTCCAGAGGATCTGCACCGCAGCGGCAGCTCCATATAGCCGCATACCACAGGTGGCGTCACGAACATTATATAAAAACTATAATCCCTTTCCCAAATTCCCCTTTTATTGACCGCCCTGGGTCACAGACTGGGTCACCGCCACTGTGACATCTCCCCTAGCAACGACCGGCCCAGTTACCAAGTACCACACGGCCCAGGGGGCGCGTCACAAGCTTCTGAGATCAACGAGCAGTGAGTTATCGCAGAAGTTAACGTTTTTAATAAAAATGTACAGGCTGGAGACCGGCCCACATAATGTCACCACAAGGGGCATGTGTCCAGATCTCCCCCTTAGGTATAAGAGAATCCATGGAGAAAACAGGAGCACTCATTGTCAGGGGGTATAAGAATTATAAGCTACGGGTCCTGTTCAATAACAGCATATTTCATCTGGGGAGCCCCTCCTCCACCTATATTGAATCGATCGTCTCAGCGATCGTATAGTGTAAGCTATCTTCTTTCCTCCTGTTTATTTTATGTAACTGCCTATGTATTTTAATGTCCCCTTTGTAACTTCCTTGTATATATTTTTCATAAACACTGCCTCCCTTTTGGATTAAATATAAAATTTAATAGTTCGGTTTCTTTTGTCCTGTAATCGTTCCCTCCCCCGAAGCCATATACGCTACCAAAACGCAGGCGTCCGGCCAGGCTTGTATTATATTTCAAACTCGGCCGGTGGTGGCAGAGAGTATTAATAATTGGGCTATCGTGAAGTTGACAGTGACCGTACGGAGGGCGTTACACACGAATTCCAGGCTGTGGAACCCAGGGTGTTGAGCCATACGCTCACTGGTCGCTTACCGATACCTACGTAGAGAGTAGTCTGGATCGCGTGCTCGCAACTCCGGACGAAATACGGACAGCGTGACGGCACGGTGAGATATTGTGTGATCTCCCCAGTGTCGTTCCTGACTGTGTGTGTTGGAATTCCTGACAACTGGAGCCGGCAAATTAGCAAGTACAAATAAGTCTATACGCTCTTTAAGTTCCATATTCATAATTAGTGGGAACCCGGTGACCTTCCGAGAAATGCGCCCATGCTCCAGGGGAGTGTTATCAATCGCCACAACAGGGAAAGGAGACGACAAAGGTTCAGAAACCAACTTATACTTGACTAGAACTTGTTGATCAATCAAATTAAGAGTAGCGCCACAATCAACCATTACCTGAAAATCAATGGAATGACCATGATAGCCCCCAAGGCGAAAGGCCGACCGCACAGTAAATCCGCCTGTAATGCCTGCATGGAACCAGCAGATGGCAACTGAGCTGCTCTGTATCTAATCTATCTACCACCAATGTAAAAGATAAAGACAAATCCATCTGAAGCCGCCTATAGTTTACATGCAGAGCAGATCCTTCTCTGTAAGAAACCTCAGATACAATTAAACATGTGGCAGGAATCTAGAATAAGGGATTCTCTACATTACAACTGCAACATCAGACAAGTGAATATATTGGGAAAAATACACAAAAATGTATTCACAGATGGCGCTCTGCAGACGGAATCAATCCCACCCATAATGCTTCCGTCCGGCGGTCTTGATGCCAGGTCTATGGGGTTTTACTATAACTAATCGTATACCTGGTGCGCACAATACTTATGTCACTCCCCTATATCTGACCGCACCGTCAGCGATTCCTCTGGACTCCTGAATCCTATGTCTGACCGCACCATCAGCGGCTCCTCTGGGCTCCTGAATCCTATGTCTGACCGCACCGTCAGCGGCTCCTCTGGGCTCCTGAATCCTATGTCTGACCGCACCGTCAGCGGCTCCTCTGGGCTCCTGAATCCTATGTCTGACCGCACCGTCAGCGGCTCCTCTGGGCTCCTGAATCCTATATCTGACCGCACCGTCAGTGGCTCCTCTGGACTCCTGAATCCTATGTCTGACCGCAACGTCAGCGGCTCCTCTGGGCTCCTGAATCCTATATCTGACCGCACCGTCAGCGGCTCCTCTGGGCTCCTGAATCCTATATCTGACCGCACCGTCAGCGGCTCCTCTGGACTCCTGAATCCTATGTCTGACCGCAACGTCAGCGGCTCCTCTGGGCTCCTGAATCCTATATCTGACCGCACCGTCAGCGGCTCCTCTGGGCTCCTGAATCCTATATCTGACCGCACCGTCAGCTGCTCCTCTGGGCTCCTGAATCCTATGTCTGACTGCACCGTCATCGGCTCCTCTGGGCTCCTGAATCCTATGTCTGACCGCACCGTCAGCGGCTCCTCTTGGCTCCTGAATCCTATGTCTGACCGCACCATCAGCGGCTCCTCTGGGCTCCTGAATCCTATGTCTGACCGCACCGTCAGCGGCTCCTCTGGGCTCCTGAATCCTATGTCTGACCGCACCGTCAGCGGCTCCTCTGGGCTTCTGAATCCTATGTCTGACCGCACCGTCAGCGGCTCCTCTGGACTCCTGAATCCTATGTCTGACCGCACCGTCAGCGGCTCCTCTGGACTCCTGAATCCTATATCTGACCGCACCGTCAGCTGCTCCTCTGGGCTCCTGAATCCTATGTCTGACCGCACCGTCAGCGGCTCCTCTTGGCTCCTGAATCCTATGTCTGACCGCACAATCAGCGGCTCCTCTGGGCTCCTGAATCCTATGTCTGACCGCACCGTCAGCGGCTCCTCTGGGCTCCTGAATCCTATGTCTGACCGCACCGTCAGCGGCTCCTCTTGGCTCCTGAATCCTATGTCTGACCGCACAATCAGCGGCTCCTCTGGGCTCCTGAATCCTATGTCTGACCGCACCGTCAGCGGCTCCTCTGGGCTCCTGAATCCTATGTCTGACTGCACCGTCAGCGGCTCCTCTGGACTCCTGAATCCTATGTCTGACCGCAACGTCAGAGGCTCCTCTGGACTCTTGAATCCTATGTCTGACCTCACCGTCAGCGGCTCCTCTTGGCTCCTGAATCCTATGTCTGACCGCACCGTCAGCGGCTCCTCTGGACTTCTGAATCCTATGTCTGACCGCACCGTCAGCGGCTCCTCTGGGCTCCTGACTCCTATGTCTGACCGCACCGTCAGCGGCTCCTCTGGGCTCCTGAATCCTATATCTGACCGCACCGTCAGCGGCTCCTCTGGGCTTCTGAATCCTATGTCTGACCGCACCATCAGCGGCTTCTCTGGGCTCCTGAATCCTATATCTGACCGCACCGTCAGCGGCTCCTCTGGGCTTCTGAATCCTATGTCTGACCGCACCGTCAGCGGCTCCTCTAGACTCCTGAATCCTATGTCTGACCGCACCGTCAGCGACTCCTCTGGGCTCCTGAATCCTATGTCTGACCGCACCGTCAGCGGCTCCTCTGGGCTCCTGAATCCTATGTGTGACCGCACCGTCAGCGGCTCCTCTGGGCTCCTGAATCCGATGTCTGACTGCACCGTCAGCGGCTCCTCTGGGCTCCTGAATCCTATGTCTGACCGCACCGTCAGCGGCTCCTCTGGCCTCCTGAATCCTATGTCTGACCGCACCGTCAGCGGCTCCCCTGGGCTCCTGAATCCTATGTCTGACCGCACCGTCAGCGGCTCCTCTGGGCTCCTGAATCCTATGTCTGACCGCACCGTCAGGGGCTCCTCTGGGCTCCTGAATCCTATGTCTGACCGCACCGTCAGCGGCTCCTCTGGACTCCTGAATCCTATGTCTGACCGCACCGTCAGCGACTCCTCTGGGCTCCTGAATCCTATATCTGACCGCACCGTCAGCGGCTCCTCTGGGCTCCTGAATCCTATGTCTGACCGCACCGTCAGCGGCTCCTCTGGACTCCTGAATCCTATGTCTGACCGCACCGTCAGCGACTCCTCTGGGCTCCTGAATCCTATGTCTGACCGCACCGTCAGCGGCTCCTCTGGGCTCCTGAATCCTATGTCTGACCGCACCGTCAGCGACTCCTCTGGGCTCCTGAATCCTATGTCTGACCGCACCGTCAGCGGCTCCTCTGGGCTCCTGAATCCTATGTTTGACCGCACCGTTAGCGGCTCCTCTGGGCTCCTGAATCCTATGTCTGACCGCACCGTCAGCGGCTCCTCTGGGCTTCTGAATCTTATGACTGACCGCACCGTCAGCGGCTCCTCTGGGCTCCTGAATCCTATATCTGACCGCACCATCAGCTGCTCCTCTGGACTCCTGAATCCTATGTCTGACAGCACCGTCAGCGGCTCCTCTGGGCTCCTGAATCCTATGTGTGACCGCACCGTCAGCGGCTCCTCTGGGCTCCTGAATCCTATGTCTGACCGCACCGTCAGCGGCTCCTCTGGACTCCTGAATCCTATGTCTGACCGCACCGTCAGCGGCTCCTCTGGACTCCTGAATCCTATGTCTGACCGCACCGTCAGCAGCTCCTCTGGACTCCTGAATCCTATATCTGACCGCACCATCAGCGGCTCCTCTGGGCTCCTGAATCCTATGTCTGACCGCACCGTCAGCGGCTCCTCTGGGCTCCTGAATCCTATGTCTGACTGCACCGTCAGCGGCTTCTCTGGGCTCCTGAATCCTATGTCTGACCGCACCATCAGCGGCTCCTCTGGGCTCCTGAATCCTATATCTGACCGCACCGTCAGCGGCTTCTCTGGGCTTCTGAATCCTATGTCTGACCGCACCGTCAGCGGCTCCTCTGGACTCCTGAATCCTATGTCTGACCGCACCGTCAGCGGCTCCTCTGGGCTTCTGAATCCTATGTCTGACCGCACCATTAGCAGCTCCTCTGGACTCCTGAATCCTATCTCTGACCGCACCGTCAGCGGCTCCTCTGGACTCCTGAATCCTATGTCTGACCGCACCGTCAGTGGCTCCTCTGGGCTCCTGAATCCTATGTCTGACCGCACCGTCAGCGGCTCCTCTGTACTCCTGAATCCTATATCTGACCGCACCATCAGCGGCTTCTCTGGGCTCCTGAATCCTATATCTGACCGCACCATCAGCGGCTCCTCTGGGCTCCTGAATCCTATGTCTGACCGCACCGTCAGCGGCTCCTCTGGACTCCTGAATCCTATATCTGACCGCACCATCAGCGGCTTCTCTGGGCTCCTGAATCCTATATCTGACCGCACCATCAGCGGCTCCTCTGGGCTTCTGAATCCTATGTCTGACCGCACCGTCAGCGGCTCCTCTGGACTCCTGAATCCTATGTCTGACCACACCGTCAGTGACTCCTCTGGGCTCCTGAATCCTATGTCTGACCGCACCGTCAGCGGCTCCTCTGGGCTCCTGAATCCTATGTGTGACCGCACCGTCAGCGGCTCCTCTGGGCTCCTGAATCCTATGTCTGACTGCACCGTCAGCGGCTCCTCTGGGCTCCTGAATCCTATGTCTGACCGCACCGTCAGCGGCTCCTCTGGACTCCTGAATCCTATGTCTGACCGCACCGTCAGCGGCTCCTCTGGCCTCCTGAATCCTATGTCTGACCGCACCGTCAGCGGCTCCTCTGGGCTCCTGAATCCTATGTCTGACCGCACCGTCAGCGGCTCCTCTGTGCTCCTGAATCCTATGTCTGACCGCACCGTCAGCGGCTCCTCTGGGCTCCTGAATCCTATGTCTGACCGCACCGTCAGCGGCTCCTCTGGACTCCTGAATCCTATGTCTGACCGCACCGTCAGCGACTCCTCTGGGCTCCTGAATCCTATGTCTGACCGCACCGTCAGCGGCTCCTCTGGGCTCCTGAATCCTATGTCTGACCGCACCGTCAGCGGCTCCTCTGGCCTCCTGAATCCTATGTCTGACCGCACCGTCAGCGGCTCCTCTGGGCTTCTGAATTCTATATCTGACCGTACCGTCAGCGGGTCCTCTGGGCTCCTGAATCCTATGTCTGACCGCAGCGTCAGCGACTCCTCTGGGCTCCTGAATCCTATGTCTGACCGCACTGTCAGCGGCTCCTCTGGGCTCCTGAATCCTATGTTTGACCGCACTGTTAGCGGCTCCTCTGGGCTCCTGAATCCTATGTCTGACCGCACCGTCAGCGGCTCCTCTGGGCTTCTGAATCCTATGACTGACCGCACCGTCAGCGGCTCCTATGGGCTCCTGAATCCTATATCTGACCGCACCATCAGCTGCTCCTCTGGACTCCTGAATCCTATGTCTGACAGCACCGTCAGCGGCTCCTCTGGGCTCCTGAATCCTATGTCTGACCACACCGTCAGCGGCTCCTCTGGGCTCCTGAATCCTATGTCTGACTGCACCGTCAGCGGCTCCTCTGGACTCCTGAATCCTATGTCTGACCGCACCGTCAGCGGCTCCTCTGGGCTCCTGAATCCTATGTCTGACCGCACCGTCAGCGGCTCCTCTGGACTCCTGAATCCTATGTCTGACCGCACCGTCAGCTGCTCCTCTGGACTCCTGAATCCTATGTCTGACCGCACCGTCAGCGGCTCCTCTGGGCTCCTGAATCCTATGTCTGACCTCACCGTCAGCGGCTCCTCTGGGCTCCTGAATCCTATGTCTGACCGCACCGTCAGCGGCTCCTCTGGACTCCTGAATCCTATGTCTGACCGCACCATCAGCGGCTCCTCTGGACTCCTGAATCCTATGTCTGACCGCACCGTCAGCGACTCCTCTGGGCTCCTGAATCCTATGTCTGACCGCACCATCAGCGGCTCCTCTGGGCTCCTGAATCCTATGTCTGACCGCACCGTCAGCGGCTCCTCTGGGCTCCTGAATCCTATGTCTGACCGCACCGTCAGCGGCTCCTCTGGACTCCTGAATCCTATGTCTGACCGCACCGTCAGCGACTCCTCTGGGCTCCTGAATCCTATGTCTGACCGCACCATCAGCGGCTCCTCTGGGCTCCTGAATCCTATGTCTGACCGCACCGTCAGCGGCTCCTCTGGGCTCCTGAATCCTATGTCTGACCGCACCGTCAGCGGCTCCTCTGGACTCCTGAATCCTATATCTGACCGCACCGTCAGCGGCTCCTCTGGGCTCCTGAATCCTATATCTGACCGCACCGTCAGCGACTCCTCTGGGCTCCTGAATCCTATGTCTGACCGCACCGTCAGCGGCTCCTCTGGACTCCTGAATCCTATGTCTGACCGCACCGTCAGCGGCTCCTCTGGACTCCTGAATCCTATGTCTGACCGCACCGTCAGCAGCTCCTCTGGACTCCTGAATCCTATGTCTGACCGCACCGTCAGCGGCTCCTCTGGGCTCCTGAATCCTATGTCTGACCGCACCGTCAGCTGCTCCTCTGGACTCCTGAATCCTATGTCTGACCGCACCGTCAGCGGCTCCTCTGGGCTCCTGAATCCTATGTCTGACCGCAACGTCAGCGGCTCCTCTGGACTCCTGAATCCTATGTCTGACCGCACCGTCAGCGGCTCCTCTGGGCTCCTGAATCCTAAGTCTGACCGCACCGTCAGCTGCTCCTCTGGACTCCTGAATCCTATATCTGACCGCACCGTCAGCTGCTCCTCTGGGCTCCTGAATCCTATGTCTGACTGCACCGTCAGCGGCTCCTCTGGGCTCCTGAATATTATGTCTGACCGCACCGTCAGCGGCTCCTCTTGGCTCCTGAATCCTATGTCTGACCGCACAATCAGCGGCTCCTCTGGGCTCCTGAATCCTATGTCTGACCGCACCGTCAGCGGCTCCTCTGGGCTCCTGAATCCTATGTCCAACTGCACCATCAGCGGCTCCTCTGGGCTCCTGAATCCTATGTCTGACCGCACCGTCAGAAGCTCCTCTGGACTCCTGAATCCTTTGTCTGACCTCACCGTCAGCGGCTCCTCTTGGCTCCTGAATCCTATGTCTGACCGCACCGTCAGCGGCTCTTCTGGGCTGCTGAATCCTATGTCTGACTGCACCGTCAGCGGCTCCTCTTGGCTCCTGAATCCTATGTCTGACCGCACCATCAGCGGCCCCTCTGGGCTTCTGAATCCTATGTCTGACCGCACCGTCAGCATCTCCTCTGGGCTCCTGAATCCTATGTCTGACCGCACCGTCAGCGGCTCCTCTGGTCTTCTGAATCCTATATCTGACCGCACCGTCAGCGGCTCCTCTGGGCTCCTGAATCCTATATCTGACCGCACCGTCAGAGGCTCCTCTGGACTCCTGAATCCTATGTCTGACCTCACCGTCAGCGGCTCCTCTTGGGTCCTGAATCCTATGTCTGACCGCACCGTCAGCGGCTCCTCTGGACTTCTGAATCCTATGTCTGACCGCACCGTCAGCGGCTCCTCTGGACTCCTGAATCCTATGTCTGACCGCACCGTCAGCGGCTCCTCTGGGCTCCTGAATCCTATGTCTGACCGCACCGTCAGCGGCTCCTCTGGGCTCCTGAATCCTATGTCTGACTGCACCGTCAGCGGCTCCTCTGGGCTCCTGAATCCTATGTCTGACCGCACCGTCAGCGGCTCCTCTGGGCTCCTGAATCCTATATCTGACCGCACCGTCAGCGGCTCCTCTGGGCTTCTGAATACTATGTCTGACCGCACCATCAGCGGCTTCTCTGGGCTCCGGAATCCTATATCTGACCGCACCGTCAGCGGCTCCTCTGGGCTTCTGAATCCTATGTCTGGCCGCACCGTCAGCGGCTCCTTTGGACTCCTGAAACCTATGTCTGACCGCACCGTCAGCGACTCCTCTGGGCTCCTGAATCCTATGTCTGACCGCACCGTCAGCGGCTCCTCTGGGCTCCTGAATCCTATGTGTGACCGCACCGTCAGCGGCTCCTCTGGGCTCCTGAATCCTATGTCTGACTGCACCGTCAGCGGCTCCTCTGGGCTCCTGAATCCTATGTCTGACCGCACCGTCAGCGGCTCCTCTGGCCTCCTGAATCCTATGTCTGACCGCACCGTCAGCGGCTCCCCTGGGCTCCTGAATCCTATGTCTGACCGCACCGTCAGCGGCTCCTCTGGGCTCCTGAATCCTATGTCTGACCGCACCGTCAACGGCTCCTCTGGGCTCCTGAATCCTATGTCTGACCGCACCGTCAGCGGCACCTCTGGACTCCTGAATCCTATGTCTGACCGCACCGTCAGCGACTCCTCTGGGCTCCTGAATCCTATGTCTGACCGCACCGTCAGCGGCTCCTCTGGGCTCCTGAATCCTATGTCTGACCGCACCGTCAGCGGCTCCTCTGGCCTCCTGAATCCTATGTCTGACCGCACCGTCAGCGGCTCCTCTGGGCTTCTGAATTCTATATCTGACCGTACCGTCAGCGGGTCCTCTGGGCTCCTGAATCCTATGTCTGACCGCACCGTCAGCGACTCCTCTGGGCTCCTGAATCCTATGTCTGACCGCACCGTCAGCGGCTCCTCTGGGCTCCTGAATCCTATGTTTGACCGCACCGTTAGCGGCTCCTCTGGGCTCCTGAATCCTATGTCTGACCGCACCGTCAGCCGCTCCTCTGGGCTTCTGAATCTTATGACTGACCGCACCGTCAGCGACTCCTCTGGGCTCCTGAATCCTATGTCTGACCGCACCGTCAGCGGCTCCTCTGGGCTCCTGAATCCTATGTCTGACCGCACCGTCAGCGGCTCCTCTGGGCTCCTGAATCCTATATCTGACCGCACCATCAGCTGCTCCTCTGGACTCCTGAATCCCATGTCTGACAGCACCGTCAGCGGCTCCTCTGGGCTCCTGAATCCTATGTGTGACCGCACCGTTAGCGGCTCCTCTGGGCTCCTGAATCCTATGTCTGACCGCACCGTCAGCGGCTCCTCTGGACTCCTGAATCCTATGTCTGACCGCACCGTCAGCAGCTCCTCTGGACTCCTGAATCCTATGTCTGACCGCACCGTCAGCGGCTCCTCTGGGCTCCTGAATCCTATGTCTGACCGCACCGTCAGCGGCTCCTCTGGGCTCCTGAATCCTATGTTTGACCGCACCGTTAGCGGCTCCTCTGGGCTCCTGAATCCTATGTCTGACCGCACCGTCAGCCGCTCCTCTGGGCTTCTGAATCTTATGACTGACCGCACCGTCAGCGACTCCTCTGGGCTCCTGAATCCTATGTCTGACCGCACCGTCAGCGGCTCCTCTGGGCTCCTGAATCCTATGTCTGACCGCACCGTCAGCGGCTCCTCTGGGCTCCTGAATCCTATATCTGACCGCACCATCAGCTGCTCCTCTGGACTCCTGAATCCCATGTCTGACAGCACCGTCAGCGGCTCCTCTGGGCTCCTGAATCCTATGTGTGACCGCACCGTTAGCGGCTCCTCTGGGCTCCTGAATCCTATGTCTGACCGCACCGTCAGCGGCTCCTCTGGACTCCTGAATCCTATGTCTGACCGCACCGTCAGCAGCTCCTCTGGACTCCTGAATCCTATGTCTGACCGCACCGTCAGCGGCTCCTCTGGGCTCCTGAATCCTATGTCTGACCGCACCGTCAGCGGCTCCTCTGGACTCCTGAATCCTATGTGTGACCGCACCGTCAGCGACTCCTCTGGGCTCCTGAATCCTATGTCTGACCGCACCGTCAGCGGCTCCTCTGGACTCCTGAATCCTATGTGAGACCGCACCGTCAGCGGCTCCTCTGGACTCCTGAATCCTATGTCTGACCGCACCGTCAGCGGCTCCTCTGGACTCCTGAATCCTATATCTGACCGCACCGTCAGCGACTCCTCTGGGCTCCTGAATCCTATGTCTGACCGCACCATCAGCGGCTTCTCTGGGCTCCTGAATCCTATGTCTGACCGCACCATCAGCGGCTCCTCTGGGCTCCTGAATCCTATGTCTGACCGCACCGTCAGCGGCTCCTCTGGACTCCTGAATCCTATGTCTGACCGCACCGTCAGCGGCTCCTCTGGACTCCTGAATCCTATATCTGACCGCACCGTCAGCGACTCCTCTGGGCTCCTGAATCCTATGTCTGACCGCACCATCAGCGGCTTCTCTGGGCTCCTGAATCCTATATCTGACCGCACCGTCAGCGGCTCCTCTGGGCTTCTGAATCCTATGTCTGACCGCACCGTCAGCGGCTCCTCTGGGCTCCTGAATCCTATGTCTGACCGCACCGTCAGCGGCTCCTCTGGACTCCTGAATCCTATGTCTGACCGCACCGTCAGCGGCTCCTCTGGACTCCTGAATCCTATGTCTGACCGCACCGTCAGCGGCTCCTCTGGGCTTCTGAATCCTATGTCTGACCGCACCGTCAGCGGCTCCTCTGGGCTCCTGAATCCTATATCTCACCGCACCATCAGCGGCTTCTCTGGGCTCCTGAATCCTATATCTGACCGCACCGTCAGCGGCTCCTCTGGGCTTCTGAATCCTATGTCTGACCGCACCGTCAGCGGCTCCTCTGGACTCCTGAATCCTATGTCTGACCGCACCGTCAGCGACTTTTCTGGGCTCCTGAATCCTATGTCTGACCGCACCGTCAGCGGCTCCTCTGGGCTCCTGAATCCTATGTGTGACCGCACCGTCAGCGGCTCCTCTGGGCTCCTGAATCCTATGTCTGACTGCACCGTCAGCGGCTCCTCTGGGCTCCTGAATCCTATGTCTGACCGCACCGTCAGCGGCTCCTCTGGCCTCCTGAATCCTATGTCTGACCGCACCGTCAGCGGCTCCTCTGGGCTCCTGAATCCTATGTCTGACCGCACCGTCAGCGGCTCCTCTGGGCTCCTGAATCCTATGTCTGACCGCACCGTCAGCGGCTCCTCTGGGCTCCTGAATCCTATGTCTGACCGCACCGTCAGCGGCTCCTCTGGACTCCTGAATCCTATGTCTGACCGCACCGTCAGCGACTCCTCTGGGCTCCTGAATCCTATGTCTGACCGCACCGTCAGCGGCTCCTCTGGGCTCCTGAATCCTATGTCTGACCTCACCATCAGTGGCTCATCTGGGCTCCTGAATCCTATGTCTGACCGCACCGTCAGCGGCTCCTCTGGACTCCTGAATCCTATGTGTGACCGCACCGTCAGCGACTCCTCTGGGCTCCTGAATCCTATGTCTGACCGCACCGTCAGCGGCTCCTCTGGACTCCTGAATCCTATGTGAGACCGCACCGTCAGCGGCTCCTCTGGACTCCTGAATCCTATGTCTGACCGCACCGTCAGCGGCTCCTCTGGACTCCTGAATCCTATATCTGACCGCACCGTCAGCGACTCCTCTGGGCTCCTGAATCCTATGTCTGACCGCACCATCAGCGGCTTCTCTGGGCTCCTGAATCCTATATCTGACCGCACCGTCAGCGGCTCCTCTGGGCTTCTGAATCCTATGTCTGACCGCACCGTCAGCGGCCCCTCTGGACTCCTGAATCCTATGTCTGACCGCACCGTCAGCGGCTCCTCTGGGCTCCTGAATCCTATGTCTGACCGCACCGTCAGCGGCTCCTCTGGACTCCTGAATCCTATGTCTGACCGCACCGTCAGCGGCTCCTCTGGACTCCTGAATCCTATGTCTGACCGCACCGTCAGCGGCTCCTCTGGGCTTCTGAATCCTATGTCTGACCGCACCGTCAGCGGCTCCTCTGGGCTCCTGAATCCTATGTCTGACCGCACCGTCAGCGGCTCCTCTGGACTCCTGAATCCTATATCTGACCGCACCATCAGCGGCTTCTCTGGGCTCCTGAATCCTATATCTGACCTCACCGTCAGCGGCTCCTCTGGGCTTCTGAATCCTATGTCTGACCGCACCGTCAGCGGCTCCTCTGGACTCCTGAATCCTATGTCTGACCGCACCGTCAGCGACTCCTCTGGGCTCCTGAATCCTATGTCTGACCGCACCGTCAGCGGCTCCTCTGGGCTCCTGAATCCTATGTGTGACCGCACCGTCAGCGGCTCCTCTGGCCTCCTGAATCCTATGTCTGACCGCACCGTCAGCGGCTCCTCTGGGCTCCTGAATCCTATGTCTGACCGCACCGTCAGCGGCTCCTCTGGGCTCCTGAATCCTATGTCTGACCGCACCGTCAGCGGCTCCTCTGGGCTCCTGAATCCTATGTCTGACCGCACCGTCAGCGGCTCCTCTGGACTCCTGAATCCTATGTCTGACCGCACCGTCAGCGACTCCTCTGGGCTCCTGAATCCTATGTCTGACCGCACCGTCAGCGGCTCCTCTGCGCTCCTGAATCCTATGTCTGACCGCACCGTCAGCGGCTCCTCTGGCCTCCTGAATCCTATGTCTGACCGCACCGTCAGCGGCTCCTCTGGGCTTCTGAATTCTATATCTGACCGTACCGTCAGCGGGTCCTCTGGGCTCCTGAATCCTATGTCTGACCGCACCGTCAGCGACTCCTCTGGGCTCCTGAATCCTATGTCTGACCGCACCGTCAGCGGCTCCTCTGGGCTCCTGAATCCTATGTTTGACCGCACCGTTAGCGGCTCCTCTGGGCTCCTGAATCCTATGTCTGACCGCACCGTCAGCGGCTCCTCTGGGCTTCTGAATCCTATGACTGACCGCACCGTCAGCGGCTCCTCTGGGCTCCTGAATCCTATATCTGACCGCACCATCAGCTGCTCCTCTGGACTCCTGAATCCTATGTCTGACAGCACCATCAGCGGCTCCTCTGGGCTCCTGAATCCTATGTCTGACCGCACCGTCAGCGGCTCCTCTGGGCTCCTGAATCCTATGTCTGACCGCACCGTCAGCGGCTCCTCTGGACTCCTGAATCCTATGTCTGACTGCACCGTCAGCGGCTCCTCTGGACTCCTGAATCCTATGTCTGACCGCACCGTCAGCGGCTCCTCTGGACTCCTGAATCCTATGTCTGACCGCACCGTCAGCGGCTCCTCTGGGCTCCTGAATCCTATGTCTGAACTCACCATCAGTGGCTCATCTGGGCTCCTGAATCCTATGTCTGACCGCACCGTCAGCGGCTCCTCTGGACTCCTGAATCCTATGTGTGACCGCACCGTCAGCGGCTCCTCTGGGCTCCTGAATCCTATGTCTGACCGCACCGTCAGCGGCTCCTCTGGACTCCTGAATCCTATGTGAGACCGCACCGTCAGCGGCTCCTCTGGACTCCTGAATCCTATGTCTGAACGCACCGTCAGCGACTCCTCTGGGCTCCTGAATCCTATGTCTGACCGCACCATCAGCGGCTCCTCTGGGCTCCTGAATCCTATGTCTGACCGCACTATCAGCGGCTCCTCTAGGCTCCTGAATCCTATGTCTGACCGCACCGTCAGCGGCTCCTCTGGGCTCCTGAATCCTATGTCTGACCGCACCGTCAGCGGCTCCTCTGGACTCCTGAATCCTATATCTGACCGCACCGTCAGCGGCTCCTCTGGGCTCCTGAATCCTATGTCTGACCGCACCGTCAGCGGCTCCTCTGGACTCCTGAATCCTATGTCTGACCGCACCGTCAGCAGCTCCTCTGGACTCCTGAATCCTATGTCTGACCGCACCGTCAGCGACTCCTCTGGGCTCCTGAATCCTATGTCTGACTGCACCGTCAGCGGCTCCTCTGGGCTCTTGAATCCTATATCTGACCGCACCGTCAGCGGCTCCTCTGGACTCCTGAATCCTATGTCTGACCGCACCGTCAGCGGCTCCTCTGGGCTCCTGAATCCTATGTCTGACCGCACCGTCAGCGGCTCCTCTGGGCTCCTGAATCCTATGTCTGAGCGCACCGTCAGCGGCTCCTCTGTACTCCTGAATCCTATATCTGACCGCACCGTCAGCGGCTCCTCTGGGCTCCTGAATCCTATGTCTGACCGCACCGTCAGCGTCTCCTGTGGGCTCCTGAATCCTATGTCTGACCGCACCGTCAGCGGCTCCTCTGGACTCCTGAATCCTATGTCTGACCGCACCGTCAGCGGCTCCTCTGGGCTCCTGAATCCTATGTCTGACCGCACCGTCAGCGGCTCCTCTGGGCTCCTGAATCCTATATCTGACCGCACCGTCAGCGTCTCCTCTGGGCTCCTGAATCCTATGTCTGACCGCACCGTCAGCAGCTCCTCTGGGCTCCTGAATCCTATGTCTGACCGCACCGTCAGCGGCTCCTCTGGGCTCCTGAATCCTATGTCTGACCGCACCGTCAGCGGCTCCTCTGGACTCCTGAATCCTAAGTGAGACCGCACCGTCAGCGGCTCCTCTGGACTCCTGAATCCTATGTCTGAACGCACCGTCAGCGACTCCTCTGGGCTCCTGAATCCTATGTCTGACCGCACCATCAGCGGCTCCTCTGGGCTCCTGAATCCTATGTCTGACCGCACCATCAGCGGCTCCTCTAGGCTCCTGAATCCTATGTCTGACCGCACCGTCAGCGGCTCCTCTGGGCTCCTGAATCCTATGTCTGACCGCACCGTCAGCGGCTCCTCTGGACTCCTGAATCCTATATCTGACCGCACCGTCAGCGGCTCCTCTGGGCTCCTGAATCCTATGTCTGACCGCACCGTCAGCGGCTCCTCTGGACTCCTGAATCCTATGTCTGACCGCACCGTCAGCAGCTCCTCTGGACTCCTGAATCCTATGTCTGACCGCACCGTCAGCGACTCCTCTGGGCTCCTGAATCCTATGTCTGACTGCACCGTCAGCGGCTCCTCTGGGCTCTTGAATCCTATATCTGACCGCACCGTCAGCGGCTCCTCTGGACTCCTGAATCCTATGTCTGACCGCACTGTCAGCGGCTCCTCTGGGCTCCTGAATCCTATGTCTGACCACACCGTCAGCGGCTCCTCTGGGCTCCTGAATCCTATGTCTGAGCGCACCGTCAGCGGCTCCTCTGTACTCCTGAATCCTATATCTGACCGCACCGTCAGCGGCTCCTCTGGGCTCCTGAATCCTATGTCTGACCGCACCGTCAGCGTCTCCTCTGGGCTCCTGAATCCTATGTCTGACCACACCGTCAGCGGCTCCTCTGGACTCCTGAATCCTATGTCTGACCGCACCGTCAGCGGCTCCTCTGGGCTCCTGAATCCTATGTCTGACCGCACCGTCAGCGGCTCCTCTGGGCTCCTGAATCCTATATCTGACCGCACCGTCAGCGGCTCCTCTGGGCTCCTGAATCCTATGTCTGACCGCACCGTCAGCAGCTCCTCTGGGCTCCTGAATCCTATGTCTGACCGCACCGTCAGCAGCTCCTCTGTACTCCTGAATCCTATATCTGACCGCACCGTCAGCGGATCCTCTGGGCTCCTGAATCCTATGTCTGACCGCACCGTCAGCAGCTCCTCTGGGCTCCTGAATCCTATGTCTGACCGCACCGTCAGCGACTCCTCTTGGCTCCTGAATCCTATGTCTGACTGCACCGTCAGCGGCTCCTCTGGACTCCTGAATCCTATGTCTGACCGCACTGTCAGCGGCTCCTCTGGACTCCTGAATCCTATGTCTGACCGCACTGTCAGCGGCTCCTCTGGGCTCCTGAATCCTATGTCTGAGCGCACAGTCAGCGGCTCCTCTGTATTCCTGAATCCTATATCTGACCGCACCGTCAGCGGCTCCTCTGGGCTCCTGAATCCTATGTCTGACCGCACCGTCAGCGGCTCCTCTGGGCTCCTGAATCCTATGTCTGACCGCACCGTCAGCGGCTCCTCTGGACTCCTGAATCCTATGTCTGACCGCACCGTCAGCGGCTCCTCTGGGCTCCTGAATCCTATGTCTGACCGCACCGTCAGCGGCTCCTCTGGGCTCCTGAATCCTATGTCTGACCGCACCGTCAGCGACTCCTCTTGGCTCCTGAATCCTATGTCTGACTGCACCGTCAGCGGCTCCTCTGGACTCCTGAATCCTATGTCTGACCGCACTGTCAGCGGCTCCTCTGGACTCCTGAATCCTATGTCTGACCGCACTGTCAGCGGCTCCTCTGGGCTCCTGAATCCTATGTCTGAGCGCACAGTCAGCGGCTCCTCTGTATTCCTGAATCCTATATCTGACCGCACCGTCAGCGGCTCCTCTGGGCTCCTGAATCCTATGTCTGACCGCACCGTCAGCGGCTCCTCTGGGCTCCTGAATCCTATGTCTGACCGCACCGTCAGCGGCTCCTCTGGACTCCTGAATCCTATGTCTGACCGCACCGTCAGCGGCTCCTCTGGGCTCCTGAATCCTATGTCTGACCGCACCGTCAGCGGCTCCTCTGGGCTCCTGAATCCTATGTCTGACCGCACCGTCAGAGGCTCCTCTGGGCTCCTGAATCCAATGTGTGACCGCACCGTCAGCGGCTCCTCTGGACTCCTGAATCCTATATCTGACCGCACCGTCAGCGGCTAATCTGGGCTCCTGAATCCTATGTCTGACCGCACCGTCAGTGGCTCCTCTGGCTTCTGAATCCTATGTCTGTCCGCACCGTCAGCGGCTCCTCTGGGCTCCTGAATCCTATGTCTGACCGCACCGTCAGCGGCTCCTCTGGGCTCCTGAATCCTATATCTGACCACACCGTCAGCGGCTCCTCTGGGCTCCTGAATCCTATGTCTGACCGCACCGTCAGCGGCTCCTCTGGGCTCCTGAATCCTATGTCTGACCGCACCGTCAGCGGCTCCTCTGGACTCCTGAATCCTATCTCTGACCGCACCGTCAGCGGCTCCTCTGGGCTCCTGAATCCTATGTCTGACCGCACCGTCAGCGGCTCCTCTGGACTCCTGAATCCTATGTCTGACCGCACCGTCAGCGGCTCCTCTGGGCTCCTGAATCCTATGTCTGACCGCACCGTCAGCGGGTACTCTGTGCTCCTGAATCCTATGTCTGACCGCACCGTCAGCGGCTCCTCTGGGCTCCTGAATCCTATGTGTGACCGCACCGTCAGCGGCTCCTCTGGACTCCTGAATCCTATATCTGACCGCACCGTCAGCGGCTCCTCTGGGCTCCTGAATCCTATGTCTGACCGCACCGTCAGCGGCTCATCTGGGCTTCTGAATCCTATGTCTGACCGCACCATCAGCGGTTCCTCTGGGCTTCTGAATCCTATATCTGACCGCACCGTCAGCGGCTCCTCTGGTCTTCTGAATCCTATGTCTGACCGCACCGTCAGCGGCTCCTCTGGGCTCCTGAATCCTATATCTGACCGCACCGTCAGCGACTCCTCTGGGCTCCTGAATCCTTTGTCTGACCGCACCGTCAGCGGCTCCTCTGGGCTCCTGAATCTTATGTCTGACCGCACCGTCAGCGGCTCCTCTGGACTCCTGAATCCTATGTCTGACCTCACCGTCAGCGGCTCCTCTGGACTCCTGAATCCTATGTCTGACCCCACCGTCAGCGGCTCCTCTGGACTCCTGAATCCTATGTCTGACCGCACCGTCAGCGGCTCCTCTGGGCTCCTGAATCCTATGTCTGACCGCACCGTCAGCGGCTCCTCTGGGCTCCTGAATCTTATGTCTGACCGCACCGTCAGCTGCTCCTCTGGACTCCTGAATCCTATGTGTGACCGCACCGTCAGAGGCTCCTCTGGGCTCCTGAATCCTATGTCTGACCTCACCGTCAGCGGCTCCTCTGGACTCCTGAATCCTATGTCTGACCGCACCGTCAGCGGCTCCTCTGGGCTCCTGAATCCTATGTCTGACCGCACCGTCAGCTGCTCCTCTAGGCTTCTGAATCCTATGTCTGACCGCACCGTCAGCGGCTCCTCTGGGCTCCTGAATCCTATGTCTGACCGCACCTTTAGCGGCTCCTCTGGGCTCCTGAATTCTATGTCTGACCGCACCGTCAGCGGCTCCTCTGGGCTTCTGAATCCTATGTCTGACCGCACCGTCAGAGGCTCCTCTGGGCTCCTGAATCCTATGTCTCACCGCACCGTCAGCGGCTCCTCTGGACTCCTGAATCCTATGTGTGACCGCACCGTTAGCGGCTCCTCTGGGCTCCTGAATCCTATGTCTGACCGCACCGTCAGCGGCTCCTCTGGGCTCCTGAATCCTATGTCTGAATGCACCGTCAGTAGCTCCTCTGGGCTCCTGAATCCTATATCTGACCGCACCGTCAGCGGCTCCTCTGGGCTCCTGAATCCTATGTCTGACCGCACCGTCAGCAGCTCCTCTGGGCTCCTGAATCCTATGTCTGACTGCACCGTCAGTGGCTCCTCTGTACTCCTGAATCCTATATCTGACCGCACCGTCAGCGGATCCTCTGGGCTCCTGAATCCTATGTCTGACCGCACCGTCAGCAGCTCCTCTGGGCTCCTGAATCCTATGTCTGACCGCACCGTCAGCGACTCCTCTGGGCTCCTGAATCCTATGTCTGACTGCACCGTCAGCGGCTCCTCTGGGCTCCTGAATCTTATGTCTGACCGCACCGTCAGCTGCTCCTCTGGACTCCTGAATCCTATGTGTGACCGCACCGTCAGAGGCTCCTCTGGGCTCCTGAATCCTATGTCTGACCTCACCGTCAGCGGCTCCTCTGGACTCCTGAATCCTATGTCTGACCGCACCGTCAGCGGCTCCTCTGGGCTCCTGAATCCTATGTCTGACCGCACCGTCAGCTGCTCCTCTAGGCTTCTGAATCCTATGTCTGACCGCACCGTCAGCGGCTCCTCTGGGCTCCTGAATCCTATGTCTGACCGCACCTTTAGCGGCTCCTCTGGGCTCCTGAATTCTATGTCTGACCGCACCGTCAGCGGCTCCTCTGGACTCCTGAATCCTATGTCTGACCGCACCGTCAGCGGCTCCTCTGGGCTCCTGAATCCTATATCTGACCGCACCGTCAGCGGCTCCTCTGGGCTTCTGAATCCTATGTCTGACCGCACCGTCAGCGGCTCCTCTGGACTCCTGAATCCTATGTGTGACCGCACCGTCAGCGGCTCATCTGGGCTCCTGAATCCTATGTCTGACCGCACCGTCAGTGGCTCCTCTGGACTCCTGAATCCTATGTCTGACCGCACCGTCAGCGGCTCCTCTGAACTCCTGAATCCTATGTCTGACCGCACCGTCAGAGGCTCCTCTGGGCTCCTGAATCCTATGTCTCACCGCACCGTCAGCGGCTCCTCTGGACTCCTGAATCCTATGTGTGACCGCACCGTTAGCGGCTCCTCTGGACTCCTGAATCCTATATCTGACCGCACCGTCAGCGGCTCCTCTGCGCTCCTGAATCCTATGTCTGACCGCACCGTCAGCGGCTCCTCTGGGCTCCTGAATCCTATGTCTGACCGCACCGTCAGCGGCTCCTCTGGGCTTCTGAATCCTATGTCTGACCGCACCGTCAGCGGCTCCTCTGGGCTTCTGAATCCTATATCTGACCGCACCGTCAGCGGCTCCTCTGGGCTCCTGAATCCTATGTCTGACCGCACCGTCAGCGGCTCCTCTGGGCTCCTGAATCCTATGTCTGACCGCACCGTCAGCGGCTCCTCTGGGCTCCTGAATCCTATGTCTGACCTCACCGTCAGCGGCTCCTCTGGGCTTCTGAATCCTATGTCTGACCGCACCGTCAGCGGCTCCTCTGGGCTCCTGAATCCTATGTGTGACAGCACCGTCAGCGGATCCTCTGGGCTCCTGAATCCTATGTCTGACCGCACCGTCAGCGGCTCCTCTGGACTCCTGAATCCTATGTCTGACCGCACCGTCAGCGGCTCCTCTGGGCTCCTGAATCCCATGTCTGACCGCACCGTCAGCGGCTCCTCTGGGCTCCTGAATCCTATGTCTGACAGCACCGTCAGCGGCTCCTCTGGGCTCCTGAATCCTATGTCTGACCGCACCGTCAGCGGCTCCTCTGGGCTCCTGAATCCTATGTCTGACCACACCGTCAGCGGCTCCTCTGGGCTCCTGAATCCTATGTCTGACTGCACCATCAGCGGCTCCTCTGGACTCCTGAATCCTATGTCTGACAGCACCGTCAGCGACTCCTCTGGGCTCCTGAATCCTATGTCTGACTGCACCTTCAGCGGCTCCTTTGGGCTCCTGAATCCTATGTCTGACCGCACCATCAGCGGCTCCTCTGGACTCCTGAATCCTATGTCTGACCGCACCTTCAGCGGCTCCTCTGGGCTCCTGAATCCTATGTCTGACCGCACCGTCAGCGGCTCCTCTGGGCTCCTGAATCCTATGTCTGACCGCACCGTCAGTGTCTCCTCTGGGCTCCTGAATCCTATGTCTGACCGCACCGTCAGCGGCTCCTCTGGGCTTCTGAATCCTATGTCTGACCGCACCGTCAGCGGCTCCTCTGGGCTCCTAAATCCTATGTCTGACCGCACCGTCAGCAGCTCCTCTGGACTCCTGAATCCTAAGTCTGACCGTACCGTCAGCGGTTCCTCTGTGCTCCTGAATCCTATATCTGACCGCACCGTCAGCGGCTCCTCTGGGCTCCTGAATCCTATGTCTGACCGCACCGTCAGCAGCTCCTCTGGGCTTCTGAATCCTATGTCTGACCGCACCGTCAGCGGCTCCTCTGGGCTCCTGAATCCTATGTCTGACCGCACCGTCAGCGGCTCCTCTGGACTCCTGAATCCTATGTCTGACCGCACCGTCAGCGGCTCCTCTGGGCTCCTGAATCCTATGTCTGATCTCACCGTCAGTGGCTCATCTGGGCTCCTGAATCCTATGTCTGACCGCACCGTCAGCGGCTCCTCTGGACTCCTGAATCCTATGTGTGACCGCACCGTCAGCGGCTCCTCTGGGCTCCTGAATCCTATGTCTGACCGCACCGTCAGCGGCTCCTCTGGACTCCTGAATCCTATGTCTGACCGCACCGTCAGCGGCTCCTCTGGACTCCTGAATCCTATGTCTGACCGCACCGTCAGCGGCTCCTCTGGACTCCTGAATCCTATGTCTGACCGCACCGTCAGCGGCTCCTCTGGGCTCCTGAATCCTATGTCTGACCGCACCGTCAGCGGCTCCTCTGGGCTCCTGAATCCTATGTCTGACCTCACCATCAGTGGCTCATCTGGGCTCCTGAATCCTATGTCTGACCGCACCGTCAGCAGCTCCTCTGGACTCCTGAATCCTATGTGTGACCGCACCGTCAGCGGCTCCTCTGGGCTCCTGAATCCTATGTCTGACCGCACCGTCAGCGGCTCCTCTGGACTCCTGAATCCTATGTGAGACCGCACCGTCAGCGGCTCCTCTGGACACCTGATTCCTATGTCTGACCGCACCGTCAGCGGCTCCTCTGGGCTCCTGAATCCTATGTCTGACCGCACCATCAGCGGCTCCTCTGGGCTCCTGAATCCTATGTGTGACCGCACCGTCAGAGGCTCCTCTGGGCTCCTGAATCCTATATCTGACCGCACCGTCAGCGGCTCCTCTGGGCTCCTGAATCCTATGTCTGACTGCACCGTCAGCGGCTCCTCTGGGCTCCTGAATCCTATGTCTGACCGCACCGTCAGCGGCTCCTCTGGACTCCTGAATCCTATGTCTGACCGCACCGTCAGCGGCTCCTCTGGACTCCTGAATCCTATGTCTGACCGCACCGTCAGCGGCTCCTCTGGGCTCCTGAATCCTATGTCTGACCGCACCGTCAGCGGCTCCTTTGGGCTCCTGAATCCTATGTCTGACTGCACCGTCAGCGGCTTCTCTGGGCTCCTGAATCCTATGTCTGACCGCACCGTCAGCGGCTCCTGAATCCTATGTCTGACAGCACCGTCAGCGGCTCCTCTGGGCTCCTGAATCCTTTGTCTGACCGCACCATCAGCGGCTCCTCTGGGCTCCTGAATCCTATGTCTGACCGCACCGTCAGCGGCTCCTCTAGGCTCCTGAATCATATGTCTGACCGCACCGTCAGCGGCTCCTCTGGGCTCCTCAATCCTATGTCTGACCGCACCATTAGCGGCTCCTCTGGGCTCCTGAATCCTATGTCTGACCGCACCGTCAGCGGCTCCTCTGGGCTTCTGAATCCTATGTTTGACCGCACCGTCAGCGGCTCCTCTGGACTCCTGAATCCTATGTGTGACCGCACCGTCAGCGGCTCCTCTGGGCTCCTGAATCTTATGTCTGACCGCACCGTCAGCGGCTCCTCTGGACTCCTGAATCCTATGTCTGACCTCACCGTCAGCGGCTCCTCTGGACTCCTGAATCCTATGTCTGACCGCACCGTCAGCGGCTCCTCTGGACTCCTGAATCTTATGTCTGACCGCACCGTCAGCGGCTCCTCTGGTCTTCTGAATCCTATGTCTGACCACACCGTCAGCGGCTCCTCTGGGCTCCTGAATCCTATGTCTGACCGCACCGTCAGCGGCTCCTCTGGACTCCTGAATCCTATGTCTGACCTCACCGTCAGCGGCTCCTCTGGACTCCTGAATCCTATGTCTGACCGCACCGTCAGCGGCTCCTCTGGGCTCCTGAATCCTATGTCTGACCGCACCGTCAGCGGCTCCTCTGGTCTTCTGAATCCTATGTCTGACCGCACCGTCAGCGGCTCCTCTGGGCTCCTGAATCCTATATCTGACCGCACCGTCAGCGGCTCCTCTGGACTCCTGAATCCTATGTCTGACCTCACCGTCAGCGGCTCCTCTGGACTCCTGAATCTTATGTCTGACCGCACCGTCAGCGGCTCCTCTGGTCTTCTGAATCCTATGTCTGACCGCACCGTCAGCGGCTCCTCTGGGCTCCTGAATCCTATATCTGACCGCACCGTCAGCGGCTCCTCTGGACTCCTGAATCCTATGTCTGACCTCACCGTCAGCGGCTCCTCTGGACTCCTGAATCTTATGTCTGACCGCACCGTCAGCGGCTCCTCTGGTCTTCTGAATCCTATGTCTGACCGCACCGTCAGCGGCTCCTCTGGGCTCCTGAATCCTATGTCTGACCGCACCGTCAGCGGCTCCTCTGGGCTCCTGAATCTTATGTCTGACCGCACCGTCAGCGGCTCCTCTGGGCTCCTGAATCCTATGTCTGACCGCACCGTCAGCGGCTCCTCTGGGCTCCTGAATCCTATGTCTGATCGCACCGTTAGCGGCTCCTCTGGGCTCCTGAATCCTATGTCTGACCGCACCGTTAGCGGCTCCTCTGGGCTCCTGAATCCTATGTCTGACCGCACCGTCAGCGGCTCTTCTGGGCTCCTGAATCCTATGTCTGACCGCACCGTCAGCGGCTCCTCTGGGCTCCTGAATCCTATGTCTGACCGCACCGTTAGCGGCTCCTCTGGGCTCCTGAATCCTATGTCTGACCGCACCGTCAGCGGCTCCTCTGGGCTCCTGAATCCTATGTCTGACCGCACCGTTAGCGGCTCCTCTGGGCTCCTGAATCCTATGTCTGACCGCACCGTCAGCGGCTCCTCTTGGCTCCTGAATCCTATGTGTGACCGCACCGTCAGCGGCTCCTCTGGGCTCCTGAATCCTATGTCTGACCGCACCGTTAGCGGCTCCTCTGGGCTCCTGAATCCTATGTCTGACCGCACCGTCAGCGGCTCCTCTGGACTCCTGAATCCTATATCTGACCGCACCGTCAGCGGCTCCTCTGGGCTCCTGAATCCTATGTCTGACCGCACCGTCAGCGACTCCTCTGGGCTCCTGAATCCTATGTCTGACCGCACCGTCAGCGGCTCCTCTGGGCTCCTGAATCTTATGTCTGACCGCACCGTCAGCGGCTCCTCTGGACTCCTGAATCCTATGTCTGACCTCACCGTCAGCGGCTCCTCTGGACTCCTGAATCCTATGTCTGACCCCACCGTCAGCGGCTCCTCTGGACTCCTGAATCCTATGTCTGACCGCACCGTCAGCGGCTCCTCTGGACTCCTGGATCCTATATCTGACCGCACCGTCAGCGGCTCCTCTGGGCTCCTGAATCCTATGTCTGACCGCACCTTTAGCGGCTCCTCTGGGCTCCTGAATTCTATGTCTGACCGCACCGTCAGCGGCTCCTCTGGGCTTCTGAATCCTATGTCTGACCGCACCGTCAGCGGCTCCTCTGGACTCCTGAATCCTATGTGTGACCGCACCGTCAGCGGCTCATCTGGGCTCCTGAATCCTATGTCTGACCGCACCGTCAGTGGCTCCTCTGGACTCCTGAATCCTATGTCTGACCGCAACGTCAGCGGCTCCTCTGGACTCCTGAATCCTATATCTGACCGCACCGTCAGCGGCTCCTCTGGGCTCCTGAATCCTATGTCTGACCGCACCGTCAGCGGCTCCTCTGGGCTCCTGAATCCTATGTCTGACCGCACCGTCAGCGGCTCCTCTGGGCTTCTGAATCCTATGTCTGACCGCACCGTCAGCGGCTCATCTGGGCTCCTGAATCCTATGTCTGACCGCACCGTCAGTGGCTCCTCTGGACTCCTGAATCCTATGTCTGACCGCACCGTCAGCGGCTCCTCTGGACTCCTGAATCCTATGTGTGACCGCACCGTCAGCGGCTCCTCTGGACTCCTGAATCCTATATCTGACCGCACCGTCAGCGGCTCCTCTGGGCTCCTGAATCCTATGTCTGACCGCACCGTCAGCGGCTCCTCTGGGCTTCTGAATCCTATGTCTGACCGCACCGTCAGCGGCTCCTCTGGGCTTCTGAATCCTATGTCTGACCGCACCGTCAGCGGCTCCTCTGGTCTTCTGAATCCTATGTCTGACCGCACCGTCAGCGGCTCCTCTGGGCTCCTGAATCCTATGTCTGACCGCACCATCAGCGGCTCCTCTGGGCTCCTGAATCCTATATCTGACCGCACCGTCAGCGGCTCCTCTGGGCTCCTGAATCCTTTGTCTGACCGCACCGTCAGCGGCTCCTCTGGGCTCCTGAATCCTATGTCTGACCGCACCATCAGCGGCTCCTCTGGGCTCCTGAATCCTATGTCTGACCGCACCGTCAGCGGCTCCTCTAGGCTCCTGAATCCTATGTCTGACCGCACCGTCAGCGGCTCCTCTGGGCTCCTGAATCCTATGTCTGACCGCACCATTAGCGGCTCCTCTGGGCTCCTGAATCCTATGTCTGACCGCACCGTCAGCGGCTCCTCTGGGCTTCTGAATCCTATGTCTGACCGCACCGTCAGCGGCTCCTCTGGTCTTCTGAATCCTATGTCTGACCGCACCGTCAGCGGCTCCTCTGGGCTCCTGAATCCTATGTCTGACCGCACCATCAGCGGCTCCTCTGGGCTCCTGAATCCTATGTGTGACCGCACCGTCAGCAGCTCATCTGGGCTCCTGAATCCTATGTCTGACCGCACCGTCAGAGGCTCCTCTGGGCTCCTGAATCCTATGTCTGACCGCACCGTCAGCGGCTCCTCTGGGCTTCTGAATCCTATGTCTGACCGCACCGTCAGCGGCTCCTCTGGGCTCCTGAATCCTATGTCTGATCGCACCGTCAGCGGCTCCTCTGGACTCCTGAATCCTATGTCTGACTGCACCGTCAGCGGCTCCTCTGGGCTCCTGAATCCTATGTCTGACCGCACCGTCAGCGGCTCCTCTGCGCTCCGGAATCCTATCTCTGACCACACCGTCAGCGGCTCCTCTGGGCTTCTGAATCCTATGTCTGACCGCACCATTAGCGGCTCCTCTGGGCTTCTGAATCCTATGTCTGACCGCACCGTCAGCGGCTCCTCTGGACTCCTGAATCCTATGTCTGACAGCACCGTTATCGGCTCCTCTGGGCTCCTGAATCCTATGTCTGACCGCACCGTCAGCGGCTCCTCTGGGCTTCTGAATCCTATGTCTGACCGCACCGTCAGCGGCTCCTCTGTGCTCCTGAATCCTATGTCTGACCACACCGTCTGCGGCTCCTCTGTGCTCCTGAATCCTATGTCTGACCGCACCGTCAGCGGCTCCTCTGGACTCCTGAATCCTATATCTGACCGCACCGTCAGCGGCTCCTCTGGGCTCCTGAATCCTATGTCTGACCGCACCGTCAGCGGCTCCTCTGGGCTCCTGAATCCTATGTCTGACCGCACCGTCAGCGGCTCCTCTGGGCTCCTGAATCCTATGTCTGACCGCAACGTCAGCGGCTCCTCTGGGCTCCTGAATCCTATGTCTGACCGCACCGTCAGCGGCTCCTCTGGGCTCCTGAATCCTATGTCTGACCGCACCGTCAGCGGCTCCTCTGGGCTCCTGAATCCTATGTCTGACCGCACCGTCAGCGGCTCCTCTGGACTCCTGAATCCTATGTGTGACCGCACCGTCAGTGGCTCCTCTGGGCTCCTGAATCCTATGTCTGACCGCACCGTCAGCGGCTCCTCTGGACTCCTGAATCCTATGTGTGACCGCACCGTCAGCGGCTCCTCTGGACTCCTGAATCCTATGTCTGACCGCACCGTCAGCGGCTCCTCTGGACTCCTGAATCCTATGTCTGACCGCACCGTCAGCGGCTCCTCTGGACTCCTGAATCCTATGTCTGACCGCACCGTCAGCGGCTCCTCTGGGCTCCTGAAACCTATGTCTGACCGCACCGTCAGCGGCTCCTCTGGGCTCCTGAATCCTATGTCTGACCGCACCGTCAGCGGCTCCTCTGGGCTCCTGAATCCTATGTCTGACCGCACCGTCAGCGGGTCCTCTGGGCTCCTGAATCCTATGTCTGACCGCACCGTCAGCGGGTCCTCTGGGCTCCTGAATCCTATGTCTGACCGCACCATCAGCGGCTCCTCTGGGCTCCTGAATCCTATGTGTGACCGCACCGTCAGCGGCTCCTCTGGCCTCCTGAATCCTATGTCTGACCGCACCGTCAGCGGTTCCTCTGGGCTCCTGAATCCTATGTCTGACCGCACCGTCAGCGGCTCCTCTGGGCTCCTGAATAATATGTCTGACCGCACCGTCAGCGGCTCCTCTGGGCTCCTGAATCCTATGTCTGACCGCACCGTCAGCGGCTGCTCTGGACTCTTGAATCCTATGTCTGACCGCAACGTCAGCGGCTCCTCTGGGCTCCTGAATCCTATGTCTGACCGCACCGTCAGTGGCTCATCTGGGCTCCTGAATCCTATGTCTGACCGCACCGTCAGTGGCTCCTCTGGACTCCTGAATCCTATGTGTGACCGCACCTTCAGCGGCTCCTCTGGGCTCCTGAATCCTATGTCTGACCGCACCGTCAGCGGCTCCTCTGGGTTCCTGAATCCTATGTCTGACCTCACCGTCAGCGGCTCCTCTGGACTCCTGAATCCTATGTCTGACCGCACCGTCAGCGGCTCCTCTGGGCTCCTGAATCTTATGTCTGACCGCACCGTCAGCGGCTCCTTTGGGCTCCTGAATCCTATGTCTGACCGCACCGTCAGCGGCTCCTCTGGACTCCTGAATCCTATGTCTGACCGCACCGTCAGCGGCTCCTCTGGGCTCCTGAATCTTATGTCTGACCGCACCGTCAGCGGCTCCTTTGGGCTCCTGAATCCTATGTCTGACCACACCGTCAGCGGCTCCTCTGGGCTCCTGAATCCTATGTCTGACTGCACCATCAGCGGCTCCTCTGGACTCCTGAATCCTATGTCTGACAGCACCGTCAGTGACTCCTCTGGGCTCCTGAATCCTATGTCTGACCGCACCGTCAGCGGCTCCTCTGGGCTCCTGAATCCTATGTCTGACCGCACCATCAGCGGCTCCTCTGGGCTCCTGAATCCTATGTCTGACCGCACCGTCAGCGGCTCCTCTGGGCTCCTGAATCCTATGTCTGACCGCACCGTCAGCGGCTCCTCTGGGCTCCTGAATCCTATATCTAACCGCACCGTCAGCGGCTCCTCTGGGCTCCTGAATCCTATGTCTGACTGCACCATCAGCGGCTCCTCCGGACTCCTGAATCCTATGTCTGACAGCACCGTCAGCGACTCCTCTGGGCTCCTGAATCCTATGTCTGACTGCACCTTCAGCGGCTCCTCTGGGCTCCTGAATCCTATGTCTGACCGCACCGTCAGCAGCTCCTCTGGGCTCTTGAATCCTATGTCTGACCGCACCGTCAGCGGCTCCTCTGGACTCCTGAATCCTATGTCTGACCGCACCGTCAGCGGCTCCTCTGGGCTCCTGAATCCTATGTCTGACCGCACCGTCAGTGGCTCCTCTGGGCTCCTGAATCCTATGTCTGACCGCACCGTCAGCGGCTCCTCTGGGCTCCTGAATCCTATGTCTGACCGCACCGTCAACGGCTCCTCTGGGCTCCTGAATCCTATGTCTGACCGCACCGTCAGCGGCTCCTCTGGGCTTCTGAATCCTATGTCTGACCGCACCGTCAGCGGCTCCTCTGGGCTCCTGAATGCTATGTCTGACCGCACCGTCAGCGGCTCCTCTGGGCTCCTGAATCCTATGTCTGACCGCACCGTCAGCGGCTCCTCTGGACTCCTGAATCCTATGTCTGACCGCACCGTCAGCGGCTCCTCTGGGCTCCTGAATCCTATGTCTGACCACACCGTCAGCGGCTCCTCTGGGCTCCTGAATCCTATGTCTGACCGCACCGTCAGCGGTTCCTCTGGGCTCCTGAATCCTATGTGTGACAGCATCGTCAGCAGCTCCTCTGGGCTCCTGAATCCTATGTCTGACCGCACCGTCAGCGGCTCCTCTGGACTCCTGAATCCTATGTCTGACCGCACCGTCAGCGGCTCCTCTGGGCTCCTGAATCCTATATCTGACCGCACCGTCAGCGGATCCTCTGGGCTCCTGAATCCTATGTCTGACAGCACCGTCAGCGGCTCCTCTGGGCTCCTGAATCCTATGTCTGACCGCACCGTCAGCGGCTCCTCTGGGCTCCTGAATCCTATGTCTGACCGCACCGTCAGTGGCTCCTCTGGGCTCCTGAATCCTATGTCTGACTGCACCATCAGCGGCTCCTCTGGGCTCCTGAATCCTATGTCTGACCACACCGTCAGCGGCTCCTCTGGGCTCCTGAATCCTATGTCTGACCGCACCGTCAGCGGTTCCTCTGGGCTCCTGAATCCTATGTGTGACAGCACCGTCAGCGACTCCTCTGGGCTCCTGAATCCTATGTCTGACCGCACCGTCAGCGGCTCCTCTGGCCTCCTGAATCCTATGTCTGACCGCACCGTCAGCGGCTCCTCTGGGCTCCTGAATCCTATGTCTGACCGCACCGTCAGCGGCTCCTCTGGACTCCTGAATCCTCTGTCTGACCGCACCGTCAGCGGCTCCTCTGGGCTCCTGAATCCTATATCTGACCGCACCGTCAGCGGATCCTCTGGGCTCCTGAATCCTATGTCTGACAGCACTGTCAGCGGCTCCTCTGGGCTCCTGAATCCTATGTCTGACCGCACCGTCAGCGGCTCCTCTGGGCTCCTGAATCCTTTGTCTGACCACACCGTCAGTGGCTCCTCTGGGCTCCTGAATCCTATGTCTGACTGCACCATCAGCGGCTCCTCTGGACTCCTGAATCCTATGTCTGACAGCACCATCAGCGGCTCCTCTGGACTCCTGAATCCTATGTGTGACCGCACCTTCAGCGGCTCCTCTGGGCTCCTGAATCCTATGTCTGACCGCACCGTCAGCGGCTCCTCTGGGTTCCTGAATCCTATGTCTGACCTCACCGTCAGTGGCTCATCTGGGCTCCTGAATCCTATGTCTGACCGCACCGTCAGCGGCTCCTCTGGACTCCTGAATCCTATGTGTGACCGCACCGTCAGCGGCTCCTCTGGGCTCCTGAATCTTATGTCTGACCGCACCGTCAGCGGCTCCTTTGGGCTCCTGAATCCTATGTCTGACCACACCGTCAGCGGCTCCTCTGGGCTCCTGAATCCTATGTCTGACTGCACCATCAGCGGCTCCTCTGGACTCCTGAATCCTATGTCTGACAGCACCGTCAGTGACTCCTCTGGGCTCCTGAATCCTATGTCTGACCGCACCGTCAGCGGCTCCTCTGGGCTCCTGAATCCTATGTCTGACCGCACCATCAGCGGCTCCTCTGGGCTCCTGAATCCTATGTCTGACCGCACCGTCAGCGGCTCCTCTGGGCTCCTGAATCCTATGTCTGACCGCACCGTCAGCGGCTCCTCTGGGCTCCTGAATCCTATATCTAACCGCACCGTCAGCGGCTCCTCTGGGCTCCTGAATCCTATGTCTGACTGCACCATCAGCGGCTCCTCCGGACTCCTGAATCCTATGTCTGACAGCACCGTCAGCGACTCCTCTGGGCTCCTGAATCCTATGTCTGACTGCACCTTCAGCGGCTCCTCTGGGCTCCTGAATCCTATGTCTGACCGCACCGTCAGCAGCTCCTCTGGGCTCTTGAATCCTATGTCTGACCGCACCGTCAGCGGCTCCTCTGGACTCCTGAATCCTATGTCTGACCGCACCGTCAGTGGCTCCTCTGGGCTCCTGAATCCTATGTCTGACCGCACCGTCAGTGGCTCCTCTGGGCTCCTGAATCCTATGTCTGACCGCACCGTCAGCGGCTCCTCTGGGCTCCTGAATCCTATGTCTGACCGCACCGTCAACGGCTCCTCTGGGCTCCTGAATCCTATGTCTGACCGCACCGTCAGCGGCTCCTCTGGGCTTCTGAATCCTATGTCTGACCGCACCGTCAGCGGCTCCTCTGGGCTCCTGAATGCTATGTCTGACCGCACCGTCAGCGGCTCCTCTGGGTTCCTGAATCCTATGTCTGACCGCACCGTCAGCGGCTCCTCTGGACTCCTGAATCCTATGTCTGACCGCACCGTCAGCGGCTCCTCTGGGCTCCTGAATCCTATGTCTGACCATACCGTCAGCGGCTCCTCTGGGCTCCTGAATCCTATGTCTGACCGCACCGTCAGCGGTTCCTCTGGGCTCCTGAATCCTATGTGTGACAGCATCGTCAGCAGCTCCTCTGGGCTCCTGAATCCTATGTCTGACCGCACCGTCAGCGGCTCCTCTGGACTCCTGAATCCTATGTCTGACCGCACCGTCAGCGGCTCCTCTGGGCTCCTGAATCCTATATCTGACCGCACCGTCAGCGGATCCTCTGGGCTCCTGAATCCTATGTCTGACAGCACCGTCAGCGGCTCCTCTGGGCTCCTGAATCCTATGTCTGACCGCACCGTCAGCGGCTCCTCTGGGCTCCTGAATCCTATGTCTGACCGCACCGTCAGTGGCTCCTCTGGGCTCCTGAATCCTATGTCTGACCACACCGTCAGCGGCTCCTCTGGGCTCCTGAATCCTATGTCTGACCGCACCGTCAGCGGTTCCTCTGGGCTCCTGAATCCTATGTGTGACAGCATCGTCAGCGGCTCCTCTGGGCTCCTGAATCCTATGTCTGACCGCACCGTCAGCGGCTCCTCTGGGCTCCTGAATCCTATGTCTGACAGCACTGTCAGCGGCTCCTCTGGGCTCCTGAATCCTATGTCTGACCGCACCGTCAGCGGCTCCTCTGGGCTCCTGAATCCTATGTCTGACCACACCGTCAGTGGCTCCTCTGGGCTCCTGAATCCTATGTCTGACTGCACCATCAGCGGCTCCTCTGGACTCCTGAATCCTATGTCTGACAGCACCGTCAGAGACTCCTCTGGGCTCCTGAATCCTATGTCTGACCTCACCGTCAGTGGCTCCTCTGGGCTCCTGAATCCTATGTCTGACTGCACCTTCAGCGGCTCCTCTGGGCTCCTGAATCCTATGTCTGACCGCACCGTCAGCGGCTCCTCTGGGCTCCTGAATCCTATATCTAACCGCACCGTCAGCGGCTCCTCTGGGCTCCTGAATCCTATGTCTGACTGCACCATCAGCGGCTCCTCCGGACTCCTGAATCCTATGTCTGACAGCACCGTCAGCGACTCCTCTGGGCTCCTGAATCCTATGTCTGACCGCACCGTCAGCGGCTCCTCTGGACTCCTGAATCCTATGTCTGACCGCACCGTCAGCGGCTCCTCTGGGCTCCTGAATCCTATGTCTGACTGCACCTTCAGCGGCTCCTCTGGGCTCCTGAATCCTATGTCTGACCGCACCGTCAGCAGCTCCTCTGGGCTCTTGAATCCTATGTCTGACCGCACCGTCAGCGGCTCCTCTGGACTCCTGAATCCTATGTCTGACCGCACCGTCAGCGGCTCCTCTGGGCTCCTGAATCCTATGTCTGACCGCACCGTCAGTGGCTCCTCTGGGCTCCTGAATCCTATGTCTGACCGCACCGTCAGCGGCTCCTCTGGGCTCCTGAATCCTATGTCTGACCGCACCGTCAACGGCTCCTCTGGGCTCCTGAATCCTATGTCTGACCGCACCGTCAGCGGCTCCTCTGGGCTCCTGAATCCTATGTCTGACCGCACCGTCAGCGGCTCCTCTGGGCTCCTGAATGCTATGTCTGACCGCACCGTCAGCGGCTCCTCTGGGCTCCTGAATCCTATGTCTGACCGCACCGTCAGCGGCTCCTCTGGACTCCTGAATCCTATGTCTGACCGCACCGTCAGCGGCTCCTCTGGGCTCCTGAATCCTATGTCTGACCACACCGTCAGCGGCTCCTCTGGGCTCCTGAATCCTATGTCTGACCGCACCGTCAGCGGTTCCTCTGGGCTCCTGAATCCTATGTGTGACAGCATCGTCAGCAGCTCCTCTGGGCTCCTGAATCCTATGTCTGACCGCACCGTCAGCGGCTCCTCTGGACTCCTGAATCCTATGTCTGACCGCACCGTCAGCGGCTCCTCTGGGCTCCTGAATCCTATATCTGACCGCACCGTCAGCGGATCCTCTGGGCTCCTGAATCCTATGTCTGACAGCACCGTCAGCGGCTCCTCTGGGCTCCTGAATCCTATGTCTGACCGCACCGTCAGCGGCTCCTCTGGGCTCCTGAATCCTATGTCTGACCGCACCGTCAGTGGCTCCTCTGGGCTCCTGAATCCTATGTCTGACTGCACCATCAGCGGCTCCTCTGGGCTCCTGAATCCTATGTCTGACCACACCGTCAGCGGCTCCTCTGGACTCCTGAATCCTATGTCTGACCGCACCGTCAGCGGTTCCTCTGGGCTCCTGAATCCTATGTGTGACAGCATCGTCAGCGGCTCCTCTGGGCTCCTGAATCCTATGTCTGACCGCACCGTCAGCGGCTCCTCTGGACTCCTGAATCCTATGTCTGACCGCACCGTCAGCGGCTCCTCTGGACTCCTGAATCCTATGTCTGACCGCACCGTCACCGGATCCTCTGGGCTCCTGAATCCTATGTCTGACAGCACTGTCAGCGGCTCCTCTGGGCTCCTGAATCCTATGTCTGACCGCACCGTCAGCGGCTCCTCTGGGCTCCTGAATCCTATGTCTGACTACACCGTCAGCGGCTCCTCTGGACTCCTGAATCCTATGTCTGACCGCACCGTCAGCGGCTCCTCTGGGCTCCTGAATCCTATGTCTGACCACACCGTCAGCGGCTCCTCTGGGCTCCTGAATCCTATGTCTGACCGCACCGTCAGCGGTTCCTCTGGGCTCCTGAATCCTATGTGTGACAGCATCGTCAGCAGCTCCTCTGGGCTCCTGAATCCTATGTCTGACCGCACCGTCAGCGGCTCCTCTGGACTCCTGAATCCTATGTCTGACCGCACCGTCAGCGGCTCCTCTGGGCTCCTGAATCCTATATCTGACCGCACCGTCAGCGGATCCTCTGGGCTCCTGAATCCTATGTCTGACAGCACCGTCAGCGGCTCCTCTGGGCTCCTGAATCCTATGTCTGACCGCACCGTCAGCGGCTCCTCTGGGCTCCTGAATCCTATGTCTGACCGCACCGTCAGTGGCTCCTCTGGGCTCCTGAATCCTATGTCTGACTGCACCATCAGCGGCTCCTCTGGGCTCCTGAATCCTATGTCTGACCACACCGTCAGCGGCTCCTCTGGGCTCCTGAATCCTATGTCTGACCGCACCGTCAGCGGTTCCTCTGGGCTCCTGAATCCTATGTGTGACAGCATCGTCAGCGGCTCCTCTGGGCTCCTGAATCCTATGTCTGACCGCACCGTCAGCGGCTCCTCTGGACTCCTGAATCCTATGTCTGACCGCACCGTCAGCGGCTCCTCTGGGCTCCTGAATCCTATATCTGACCGCACCGTCAGCGGATCCTCTGGGCTCCTGAATCCTATGTCTGACAGCACTGTCAGCGGCTCCTCTGGGCTCCTGAATCCTATGTCTGACCGCACCGTCAGCGGCTCCTCTGGGCTCCTGAATCCTTTGTCTGACCACACCGTCAGTGGCTCCTCTGGGCTCCTGAATCCTATGTCTGACTGCACCATCAGCGGCTCCTCTGGACTCCTGAATCCTATGTCTGACAGCACCATCAGCGGCTCCTCTGGACTCCTGAATCCTATGTGTGACCGCACCTTCAGCGGCTCCTCTGGGCTCCTGAATCCTATGTCTGACCGCACCGTCAGCGGCTCCTCTGGGTTCCTGAATCCTATGTCTGACCTCACCGTCAGTGGCTCATCTGGGCTCCTGAATCCTATGTCTGACCGCACCGTCAGCGGCTCCTCTGGACTCCTGAATCCTATGTGTGACCGCACCGTCAGCGGCTCCTCTGGGCTCCTGAATCTTATGTCTGACCGCACCGTCAGCGGCTCCTTTGGGCTCCTGAATCCTATGTCTGACCACACCGTCAGCGGCTCCTCTGGGCTCCTGAATCCTATGTCTGACTGCACCATCAGCGGCTCCTCTGGGCTCCTGAATCCTATGTCTGACCGCACCGTCAGCGGCTCCTCTGGGCTCCTGAATCCTATGTCTGACCGCACCGTCAGCGGCTCCTCTGGGCTCCTGAATCCTATATCTAACCGCACCGTCAGCGGCTCCTCTGGGCTCCTGAATCCTATGTCTGACTGCACCATCAGCGGCTCCTCCGGACTCCTGAATCCTATGTCTGACAGCACCGTCAGCGACTCCTCTGGGCTCCTGAATCCTATGTCTGACTGCACCTTCAGCGGCTCCTCTGGGCTCCTGAATCCTATGTCTGACCGCACCGTCAGCAGCTCCTCTGGGCTCTTGAATCCTATGTCTGACCGCACCGTCAGCGGCTCCTCTGGACTCCTGAATCCTATGTCTGACCGCACCGTCAGTGGCTCCTCTGGGCTCCTGAATCCTATGTCTGACCGCACCGTCAGTGGCTCCTCTGGGCTCCTGAATCCTATGTCTGACCGCACCGTCAGCGGCTCCTCTGGGCTCCTGAATCCTATGTCTGACCGCACCGTCAACGGCTCCTCTGGGCTCCTGAATCCTATGTCTGACCGCACCGTCAGCGGCTCCTCTGGGCTTCTGAATCCTATGTCTGACCGCACCGTCAGCGGCTCCTCTGGGCTCCTGAATGCTATGTCTGACCGCACCGTCAGCGGCTCCTCTGGGTTCCTGAATCCTATGTCTGACCGCACCGTCAGCGGCTCCTCTGGACTCCTGAATCCTATGTCTGACCGCACCGTCAGCGGCTCCTCTGGGCTCCTGAATCCTATGTCTGACCATACCGTCAGCGGCTCCTCTGGGCTCCTGAATCCTATGTCTGACCGCACCGTCAGCGGTTCCTCTGGGCTCCTGAATCCTATGTGTGACAGCATCGTCAGCAGCTCCTCTGGGCTCCTGAATCCTATGTCTGACCGCACCGTCAGCGGCTCCTCTGGACTCCTGAATCCTATGTCTGACCGCACCGTCAGCGGCTCCTCTGGGCTCCTGAATCCTATATCTGACCGCACCGTCAGCGGATCCTCTGGGCTCCTGAATCCTATGTCTGACAGCACCGTCAGCGGCTCCTCTGGGCTCCTGAATCCTATGTCTGACCGCACCGTCAGCGGCTCCTCTGGGCTCCTGAATCCTATGTCTGACCGCACCGTCAGTGGCTCCTCTGGGCTCCTGAATCCTATGTCTGACCACACCGTCAGCGGCTCCTCTGGGCTCCTGAATCCTATGTCTGACCGCACCGTCAGCGGTTCCTCTGGGCTCCTGAATCCTATGTCTGACTGCACCTTCAGCGGCTCCTCTGGGCTCCTGAATCCTATGTCTGACCGCACCGTCAGCGGCTCCTCTGGGCTCCTGAATCCTATGTCTGACCGCACCGTCAGCGGCTCCTCTGGGCTCCTGAATCCTATGTCTGACAGCACTGTCAGCGGCTCCTCTGGGCTCCTGAATCCTATGTCTGACCGCACCGTCAGCGGCTCCTCTGGGCTCCTGAATCCTATGTCTGACCACACCGTCAGTGGCTCCTCTGGGCTCCTGAATCCTATGTCTGACTGCACCATCAGCGGCTCCTCTGGACTCCTGAATCCTATGTCTGACAGCACCGTCAGAGACTCCTCTGGGCTCCTGAATCCTATGTCTGACCTCACCGTCAGTGGCTCCTCTGGGCTCCTGAATCCTATGTCTGACTGCACCTTCAGCGGCTCCTCTGGGCTCCTGAATCCTATGTCTGACCGCACCGTCAGCGGCTCCTCTGGGCTCCTGAATCCTATATCTAACCGCACCGTCAGCGGCTCCTCTGGGCTCCTGAATCCTATGTCTGACTGCACCATCAGCGGCTCCTCTGGACTCCTGAATCCTATGTCTGACAGCACCGTCAGCGACTCCTCTGGGCTCCTGAATCCTATGTCTGACCGCACCGTCAGCGGCTCCTCTGGACTCCTGAATCCTATGTCTGACCGCACCGTCAGCGGCTCCTCTGGGCTCCTGAATCCTATGTCTGACTGCACCTTCAGCGGCTCCTCTGGGCTCCTGAATCCTATGTCTGACCGCACCGTCAGCAGCTCCTCTGGGCTCTTGAATCCTATGTCTGACCGCACCGTCAGCGGCTCCTCTGGACTCCTGAATCCTATGTCTGACCGCACCGTCAGCGGCTCCTCTGGGCTCCTGAATCCTATGTCTGACCGCACCGTCAGTGGCTCCTCTGGGCTCCTGAATCCTATGTCTGACCGCACCGTCAGCGGCTCCTCTGGGCTCCTGAATCCTATGTCTGACCGCACCGTCAACGGCTCCTCTGGGCTCCTGAATCCTATGTCTGACCGCACCGTCAGCGGCTCCTCTGGGCTTCTGAATCCTATGTCTGACCGCACCGTCAGCGGCTCCTCTGGGCTCCTGAATGCTATGTCTGACCGCACCGTCAGCGGCTCCTCTGGGCTCCTGAATCCTATGTCTGACCGCACCGTCAGCGGCTCCTCTGGACTCCTGAATCCTATGTCTGACCGCACCGTCAGCGGCTCCTCTGGGCTCCTGAATCCTATGTCTGACCACACCGTCAGCGGCTCCTCTGGGCTCCTGAATCCTATGTCTGACCGCACCGTCAGCGGTTCCTCTGGGCTCCTGAATCCTATGTGTGACAGCATCGTCAGCAGCTCCTCTGGGCTCCTGAATCCTATGTCTGACCGCACCGTCAGCGGCTCCTCTGGACTCCTGAATCCTATGTCTGACCGCACCGTCAGCGGCTCCTCTGGGCTCCTGAATCCTATATCTGACCGCACCGTCAGCGGATCCTCTGGGCTCCTGAATCCTATGTCTGACAGCACCGTCAGCGGCTCCTCTGGGCTCCTGAATCCTATGTCTGACCGCACCGTCAGCGGCTCCTCTGGGCTCCTGAATCCTATGTCTGACCGCACCGTCAGTGGCTCCTCTGGGCTCCTGAATCCTATGTCTGACTGCACCATCAGCGGCTCCTCTGGGCTCCTGAATCCTATGTCTGACCACACCGTCAGCGGCTCCTCTGGACTCCTGAATCCTATGTCTGACCGCACCGTCAGCGGTTCCTCTGGGCTCCTGAATCCTATGTGTGACAGCATCGTCAGCGGCTCCTCTGGGCTCCTGAATCCTATGTCTGACCGCACCGTCAGCGGCTCCTCTGGACTCCTGAATCCTATGTCTGACCGCACCGTCAGCGGCTCCTCTGGACTCCTGAATCCTATGTCTGACCGCACCGTCACCGGATCCTCTGGGCTCCTGAATCCTATGTCTGACAGCACTGTCAGCGGCTCCTCTGGGCTCCTGAATCCTATGTCTGACCGCACCGTCAGCGGCTCCTCTGGGCTCCTGAATCCTATGTCTGACCACACCGTCAGTGGCTCCTCTGGGCTCCTGAATCCTATGTCTGACTGCACCATCAGCGGCTCCTCTGGACTCCTGAATCCTATGTCTGACAGCACCGTCAGAGACTCCTCTGGGCTCCTGAATCCTATGTCTGACCTCACCGTCGGTGGCTCCTCTGGGCTCCTGAATCCTATGTCTGACTGCACCTTCAGCGGCTCCTCTGGGCTTCTGAATCCTATGTCTGACCGCACCGTCAGCGGCTCCTCTGGGCTCCTGAATCCTATGTGTGACCGCACCGTCAGCGGCTCCTCTGGGCTCCTGAATCCTATGTCTGACCGCACCGTCAGCGGCTCTTCTGGGCTCTTAAATCCTATGTCTGACCGCACCGTCAGCAGCTCCTCTGGACTCCTGAATCCTATGTCTGACCGCACCGTCAGCGGCTCCTCTGGGCTTCTGAATCCTATATCTGACCGCACCGTCAGCGGCTCCTCTGGGCTCCTGAATCCTAAGTCTGACCGCACCGTCAGCGGCTCCTCTGGGCTCCTGAATCCTATGTCTGACCGCACCGTCAGCGGCTCCTCTGGACTCCTGAATCCTATGTCTGACCGAACCGTCAGCAGCTCCTCTGGGCTCCTGAATCCTATGTCTGACCGCACCGTCAGCGGCTCCTCTGGACTCCTGAATCCTATGTCTGACCGAACCGTCAGCGGCTCCTCTGGGCTTCTGAATCCTATGTCTGACCGCACCGTCAGCGGCTCCTCTGGACTCCTGAATCCTATGTCTGACCGCACCGTCAGCGGCTCCTCTGGGCTCCTGAATCCTATGTCTGACCGCACCGTCAGCGGCTCCTCTAGACTCCTGAATCCTATGTCTGACCGCACCGTCAGCGGCTCCTCTGGACTCCTGAATCCAATGTCTGACCGCAACGTCAGCGGCTCCTCTGGGCTCCTGAATCCTATGTCTGACCGCACCGTCAGCGGCTTCTCTTGGCTCCTGAATCCTATGTCTGACCGCACCATCAGCGGCTCCTCTGTGCTCCTGAATCCTATGTCTGACCGCACCGTCAGCAGCTCCTCTGGACTCCTGAATCCTATGTCTGACCGCACCGTCAGCGGCTCCTCTGGGCTCCTGAATACTATGTCTGATCTCACCGTCAGTGGCTCATCTGGGCTCCTGAATCCTATGTCTGACTGCACCATCAGCGGCTCCTCCGGACTCCTGAATCCTATGTCTGACAGCACCGTCAGCGACTCCTCTGGGCTCCTGAATCCTATGTCTGACTGCACCTTCAGCGGCTCCTCTGGGCTCCTGAATCCTATGTCTGACTGCACCATCAGCGGCTCCTCCGGACTCCTGAATCCTATGTCTGACCGCACCGTCAGCGGCTCCTCTGGGCTCCTGAATCCTATGTCTGACTGCACCTTCAGTGGCTCCTCTGGGCTCCTGAATCCTATGTCTGACTGCACCATCAGCGGCTCCTCCGGACTCCTGAATCCTATGTCTGACCGCACCGTCAGCGGCTCCTCTGGGCTCCTGAATCCTATGTCTGACTGCACCTTCAGCGGCTCATCTGGGCTCCTGAATCCTATGTCTGACTGCACCATCAGCGGCTCCTCCGGACTCCTGAATCATATGTCTGACCGCACCGTCAGCGGCTCCTCTGGGCTCCTGAATCCTATGTCTGACTGCACCTTCAGCGGCTCCTCTGGGCTCTTGAATCCTATGTCTGACCGCACCGTCAGCAGCTCCTCTGGGCTCTTGAATCCTATGTCTGACCGCACCGTCAGCGGCTCCTCTGGACTCCTGAATCCTATGTCTGACCGCACCGTCAGCGGCTCCTCTGGGCTCCTGAATCCTATGTCTGACCGCACCGTCAGCGGCTCCTCTGGGCTCCTGAATCCTATGTCTGACCGCACCGTCAGCGGCTCCTCTGGGCTTCTGAATCCTATGTCTGACCGCACCGTCAGCGGTTCCTCTGGGCTCCTGAATCCTATGTGTGACAGCACCGTCAGCGGCTCCTCTGGGCTCCTGAATCCTATGTCTGACCGCACCGTCAGCGGCTCCTCTGGACTCCTGAATCCTATGTCTGACCGCACCGTCAGCGGCTCCTCTGGGCTCCTGAATCCTATGTCTGACCGCACCGTCAGCGGCTCCTCTGGGCTCCTGAATCCTATGTCTGACAGCACCGTCAGCGGCTCCTCTGGGCTCCTGAATCCTATGTCTGACCGCACCGTCAGCGGCTCCTCTGGGCTCCTGAATCCTATGTCTGACCGCACCGTCAGCGGCTCCTCTGGGCTCCTGAATCCTATGTCTCACCGCACCGTCAGTAGCTCCTCTGGGCTTCTGAATCCTATGTCTGACCGCACCGTCAGCGGCTCCTCTGGGCTCCTGAATCCTATGTCTGACCTCACCGTCAGCGGCTCCTCTGGGCTCCTAAATCCTATGTCTGACCGCACCGTCAGCAGCTCCTCTGGACTCCTGAATCCTATGTCTGACCGCACCGTCAGCGGTTCCTCTGTGCTCCTGAATCCTATGTCTGACCGCACCGTCAGCGGCTCCTCTGGGCTCCTGAATCCTATGTCTGACCGCACCGTCAGCAGCTCCTCTGGGCTTCTGAATCCTATGTCTGACCGCACCATCAGCGGCTCCTCTGGACTCCTGAATCCTATGTCTGACCGCACCGTCAGCGGCTCCTCTGGGCTCCTGAATCCTATGTCTGACCGCACCGTCAGCGGCTCCTCTGGACTCCTGAATCCTATGTCTGACCGCACCGTCAGCGGCTCCTCTGGACTCCTGAATCCAATGTCTGACCGCAACGTCAGCGGCTCCTCTGGGCTCCTGAATCCTATGTCTGACCGCACCGTCAGCGGCTCCTCTGGGCTTCTGAATCCTATGTCTGACCGCACCGTCAGCGGCTTCTCTTGGCTCCTGAATCCTATGTCTGACCGCACCATCAGCGGCTCCTCTGTGCTCCTGAATCCTATGTCTGACCGCACCGTCAGCGGCTCCTCTGGACTCCTGAATCCTATGTCTGACCGCACCGTCAGCGGCTCCTCTGGGCTCCTGAATCCTATGTCTGATCTCACCGTCAGTGGCTCATCTGGGCTCCTGAATCCTATGTCTGACCGCACCGTCAGCGGCTCCTCTGGACTCCTGAATCCTATGTGTGACCGCACCGTCAGCTGCTCCTCTGGGCTCCTGAATCCTATGTCTGACCGCACCGTCAGCGGCTCCTCTGGACTCCTGAATCCTATGTCTGACCGCACCGTCAGCGGCTCCTCTGGACTCCTGAATCCTATGTCTGACCGCACCGTCAGCGGCTCCTCTGGACTCCTGAATCCTATGTCTGACCGCACCGTCAGCGGCTCCTCTGGGCTCCTGAATCCTATGTCTGACCGCACCGTCAGCAGCTCCTCTGGACTCCTGAATCCTATGTGTGACCGCACCGTCAGCGGCTCCTCTGGGCTCCTGAATCCTATGTCTGACCGCACCGTCAGCGGCTCCTCTGGACTCCTGAATCCTATGTGAGACCGCACCGTCAGCGGCTCCTCTGGACACCTGAATCCTATGTCTGACCGCACCGTCAGCGGCTCCTCTGGGCTCCTGAATGCTATGTCTGACCGCACCGTCAGCGGCTCCTCTGGGCTCCTGAATCCTATGTCTGACCGCACCGTCAGAGGCTCCTCTGGGCTCCTGAATCCTATATCTCACCGCACCGTCAGCGGCTCCTCTGGGCTCCTGAATCCTATGTCTGACTGCACCGTCAGCGGCTCCTCTGGGCTCCTGAATCCTATGTCTGACCGCACCGTCAGCGGCTCCTCTGGACTCCTGAATCCTATGTCTGACCGCACCGTCAGCGACTCCTCTGGGCTCCTGAATCCTATGTCTGACCGCACCGTCAGCGGCTCCTCTGGGCTCCTGAATCCTATGTCTGACTGCACCGTCAGCAGATTCTCTGGGCTCCTGAATCCTATGTCTGACCGCACCGTCAGCGGCTCCTCTGGGCTCCTGAATCCTATGTCTGACCGCACCGTCAGCGGCTCCTCTGGGCTCCTGAATCCTATGTCTGACCGCACCGTCAGCGGCTCCTCTGGGCTCCTGAATCCTATGTCTGACCGCACCGTCAGCGGCTCCTCTGGACTCCTGAATCCTATGTCTGACCGCACCGTCAGCGGCTCCTCTGGGCTCCTGAATCCTATGTCTGACCGCACCATCAGCGGCTCCTCTGGACTCCTGAATCCTATGTCTGACCGCACCGTCAGCGGCTCCTCTGGGCTCCTGAATCCTATGTCTGACCGCACCGTCAGCGGCTCCTCTGGGCTCCTGAATCCTATGTCTGACCGCACCGTCAGCGGCTCCTCTGGGCTCCTGAATCCTATGTCTGACTGAACCGTCAGCGGCTTCTCTGGGCTCCTGAATCCTATGTCTGACCGCACCGTCAGCGGCTCCTCTGGGCTCCTGAATCCTATGTCTGACCGCACCGTCAGCGGCTCCTCTGGACTCCTGAATCCTATGTCTCACCGCACCGTCAGCGGCTCCTCTGGGCTCCTGAATCCTATGTCTCACCGCACCGTCAGCGGCTCCTCTGGACTCCTGAATCCTATGTCTGACCGCACCGTCAGCGGCTCCTCTGGACTCCTAAATCCTATGTGTGACCGCACCGTCAGCGGCTCCTCTGGGCTCCTGAATCCTATGTCTGACCGCACCGTCAGCGGCTCCTCTGGGCTCCTGACTCCTATGTCTGACCGCACCGTCAGCTGCTCCTCTGGGCTCCTGAATCCTATGTCTGACCGCACCGTCAGCGGCTCCTCTGGGCTCCTGAATCCTATGTCTGACCGCACCGTCAGCGGCTCCTCTGGGCTCCTGAATCCTATGTCTGACCGCACCGTCAGCGGCTCCTCTGGGCTCCTGAATCCTATATCTGACCGCACCATCAGCGGCTCCTCTGGGCTCCTGAATCCTATGTCTGACCGCACCGTCAGCGGCTCCTCTGGGCTCCTGAATCCTATGTCTGACCGCACCGTCAGCGGCTCCTCTGGACTCCTGAATCCTATATCTGACTGCACCGTCAGCGGCTCCTCTTGGCTCCTGAATCCTATGTCTGACAGCACCGTCAGCGGCTCCTCTGGCCTCCTGAATCCTATGTCTGACCGCACCGTCAGCGGCTCCTCTGTGCTTCTGAATCCTATGTCTGACCGCACCGTCAGCGGCTCCTCTGGGCTCCTGAATCCTATGTCTGACCGCACCGTCAGCGGCTCCTCTGGGCTACTGAATCCCATGTCTGACCGCACCGTCAGCGGCTCCTCTGGGCTCCTAAATCCTCTGTCTGACCGCACCGTCAGCGACTCCTCTGGGCTTCTGAATCCTATGTCTGACCGCACCGTCAGCGGTTCCTCTGGGCTCCTGAATCCTATGTCTGACCGCACCGTCAGCGGCTCCTCTGGGCTCCTGAATCCTATGTCTGACCGCACCGTCAGCAGCTCCTCTGGACTCCTGAACCCTATGTCTGACCGCACCGTCAGCGGCTCCTCTGGGCTTCTGAATCCTATATCTGACCGCACCGTCAGCGGCTCCTCTGGGCTCCTGAATCCTATGTCTGACCGCACCATCAGCGGTTCCTCTGTGCTCCTGAATCCTATGTCTGACCGCACCGTCAGCGGCTCCTCTGGGCTCCTGAATCCTATGTCTGACCGCACCGTCAGCAGCTCCTCTGGGCTTCTGAATCCTATGTCTGACTGCACCGTCAGCGGCTCCTCTGGACTCCTGAATCCTATGTCTGACCGCACCGTCAGCGGCTCCTCTGGACTCCTGAATCCTATGTCTGACCGCACCGTCAGCGGCTCCTCTGGGCTCCTGAATCCTATGTCTGACCGCACCATCAGCGGCTCCTCTGGACTCCTGAATCCTATATCTGACTGCACCGTCAGCGGCTCCTCTTGGATCCTGAATAATATGTCTGACAGCACCGTCAGCGGCTCCTCTGGCCTCCTGAATCCTATGTCTGACCGCACCGTCAGCGGCTCCTCTGGGCTTCTGAATCCTATGTCTGACCGCACCGTCAGCGGCTCCTCTGGGCTCCTGAATCCTATGTCTGACCGCACCGTCAGCGGCTCCTCTGGGCTCCTAAATCCTCTGTCTGACGGAACCGTCAGCGACTCCTCTGGGCTTCTGAATCCTATGTCTGACCGCACCGTCAGCGGTTCCTCTGGGCTCCTGAATCCTATGTCTGACCGCACCGTCAGCACCTCCTCTGGGCTCCTGAATCCTATGTCTGACCGCACCGTCAGCAGCTCCTCTGGACTCCTGAACCCTATGTCTGACCGCACCGTCAGCGGCTCCTCTTGGCTTCTGAATCCTATGTCTGACCGCACCGTCAGCGGCTCCTCTGGGCTTCTGAATCCTATATCTGACCGCACCGTCAGCGGCTCCTCTGGGCTCCTGAATCCTATGTCTGACCGCACCGTCAGCGGTTCCTCTGTGCTCCTGAATCCTATGTCTGACCGCACCGTCAGCGGCTCCTCTGGGCTCCTGAATCCTATGTCTGACCGCACCGTCAGCAGCTCCTCTGGGCTTCTGAATCCTATGTCTGACTGCACCGTCAGCGGCTCCTCTGGACTCCTGAATCCTATGTCTGACTGCACCGTCAGCGGCTTCTCTGGGCTCCTGAATCCTATGTCTGACCGCAACGTCAGCGGCTCCTCTGCACTCCTGAATCCTATGTCTGACCGCACCGTCAGCTGCTCCTCTGGGCTTCTGAATCCTATGTCTGACCGCACCATCAGCGGCTCCTCTGGGCTCCTGAATCCTATGTCTGACCGCACCGTCAGCGACTCCTCTGGGCTCCTGAATCCTTTGTCTGACCGCACAGTCAGCGGCTCCTCTGGGCTCCTGAATCCTATGTGTGACCGCACCGTCAGCGGCTCCTCTGGACTCCTGAATCCTATGTCTGACCGCAACGTCAGCGGCTCCTCTGGGCTCCTGAATCCTATGTCTGACCGCACCGTCAGCGGCTCCTCTGGGCTCCTGAATCCTATGTGTGACCGCACCGTCAGCGACTCCTCTGGGCTCCTGAATCCTATGTCTGACCGCACCGTCAGCGGCTCCTCTGGGCTTCTGAATCGTATGTCTGACCGCACCGTCAGCGGCTCCTCTGGGCTCCTGAATCCTATGTCTGACCGCACCGTCAGCGGCTCCTCTGGGCTCCTGAATCCTATGTCTGACCGCACCGTCAGCGGCTCCTCTGGGCTCCTGAATCCTATATCTGACCGCACCGTCAGCGACTCCTCTGGGCTCCTGAATCCTATGTCTGACCGCACCGTCAGTGGCTCCTCTGGGCTCCTGAATCCTATGTCTGACCGCACCGTCAGCGGCTCCTCTGGACTCCTGAATCCTATGTCTGACCGCACCGTCAGCGGCTCCTCTGGACTCCTGAATCCTATGTCTGACCGCACCATCAGCGGCTCCTCTGGACTCCTGAATCCTATGTCTGACCGCAACGTCAGCGGCTCCTCTGGGCTCCTGAATCCTATGTCTGACCGCACCGTCAGCGGCTCCTCTGGGCTTCTGAATCCTATGTCTGACCGCACCGTCAGCGGCTCCTCTGGACTCCTGAATCCTATGTCTGACCGCACCGTCAGCGGCTCCTCTGGACTCCTGAATCCTATGTCTGACCGCACCGTCAGCGGCTCCTCTGGGCTTCTGAATCCTATGTCTGACCGCACAGTCAGCGGCTCCTCTGGGCTCCTGAATCCTATGTCTGACTGCACCGTCAGCGGCTCCTCTGGACTCCTGAATCCTATGTCTGACCGCACCGTCAGCGGCTCCTCTGGGCTCCTGAATCCTATGTCTGACCGCACCGTCAGCGGCTCCTCTGGACTCCTGAATCCTATGTCTGACCACACCATCAGCTGCTCCTCTGGGCTTCTGAATCCTATGTCTGACCGCACCGTCAGAGGCTCCTCTGGGCTCCTGAATCCTATATCTGACCGCACCGTCAGCGGCTCCTCTGGGCTTCTGAATCCTATATCCGACCGCACCGTCAGCGGCTCCTCTGGGCTTCTGAATCCTATGTCTGACCGCACCGTCAGCGGCTCTTCTGGACTCCTGAATCCTATGTCTCACCGCACCGTCAGCGGCTTCTCTGGGCTCCTGAATCCTATGTCTGACCGCACCGTCAGCTGCTCCTCTGGGCTCCTGAATCCTATGTCTGACCGCACCGTCAGCTGCTCCTCTGGGCTCCTGAATCCGATGTCTGACCGCACCGTCAGCGGCTCCTCTGGGCTCCTGAATCCTATGTCTGTCCGCACCGTCAGGGGCTCCTCTGGACTCCTGAATCCTATGTCTGACCGCACCATCAGCCGCTCCTCTGGACTCCTAAATCCTATGTGTGACCGCACCGTCAGCTGCTCCTCTGGGCTCCTGAATCCGATGTCTGACCGCACCGTCAGCGGCTCCTCTGGGCTCCTGACTCCTATGTCTGACCGCACCGTCAGCTGCTCCTCTGGGCTCCTGAATCCTATGTCTGACCGCACCGTCAGCGGCTCCTCTGGGCTCCTGAATCCTATGTCTGACCGCACCGTCAGCGGCTCCTCTGGGCTCCTGAATCCTATGTCTGACCGCACCGTCAGCGGCTCCTCTGGGCTCCTGAATCCTATATCTGACCGCACCGTCAGCGGCTCCTCTGGGCTCCTGAATCCTATGTCTGACCGCACCGTCAGCGGCTCCTCTGGGCTCCTGAATCCTATGTCTGACCGCACCGTCAGCGGCTCCTCTGGACTCCTGAATCCTATATCTGACTGCACCGTCAGCGGCTCCTCTTTGCTCCTGATTCCTATGTCTGACAGCACCGTCAGCGGCTCCTCTGGCCTCCTGAATCCTATGTCTGACCGCACCGTCAGCGGCTCCTCTGGGCTTCTGAATCCTATGTCTGACCGCACCGTCAGTGGCTCCTCTGGGCTCCTGAATCCTATGTCTGACCGCACCGTCAGCGGCTCCTCTGGGCTCCTAAATCCTCTGTCTGACGGCACCGTCAGCGACTCCTCTGGGCTTCTGAATCCTATGTCTGACCGCACCGTCAGCGGTTCCTCTGGGCTCCTGAATCCTATGTCTGACCGCACCGTCAGCGGCTCCTCTGGGCTCCTGAATCCTATGTCTGACCGCACCGTCAGCAGCTCCTCTGGGCTCCTGAATCCTATGTCTGACCGCACCGTCAGCGGCTCCTCTGGGCTTCTGAATCCTATATCTGACCGCACCGTCAGCGGCTCCTCTGGGCTCCTGAATCCTATGTCTGACCGCACCGTCAGCGGTTCCTCTGTGCTCCTGAATCCTATGTCTGACCGCACCGTCAGCGGCTCCTCTGGGCTTCTGAATCCTATGTCTGACTGCACCGTCAGCGGCTCCTCTGGACTCCTGAATCCTATGTCTGACCGCACCGTCAGCGGCTCCTCTGGACTCCTGAATCCTATGTCTGACCGCAACATCAGCGGCTCCTCTGGACTCCTGAATCCTATGTCTGACCGCACCGTCAGCTGCTCCTCTGGGCTTCTGAATCCTATGTCTGACCGCACCGTCAGCTGCTCCTCTGGACTCCTGAATCCTATGTCTGACCGCACCGTCAGCGACTCCTCTGGGCTCCTGAATCCTTTGTCTGACCGCACCGTCAGCGGCTCCTCTGGGCTCCTGAATCCTATGTGTGACCGCACCGTCAGCGGCTCCTCTGGACTCCTGAATCCTATGTCTGACCGCACCATCAGCGGCTCCTCTGGACTCCTGAATCCTATGTCTGACCGCAACGTCAGCGGCTCCTCTGGGCTCCTGAATCCTATGTCTGACCGCACCGTCAGCGGCTCCTCTGGGCTTCTGAATCCTATGTCTGACCGCACCGTCAGCGGCTCCTCTGGACTCCTGAATCCTATGTCTGACCGCACCGTCAGCGGCTCCTCTGGACTCCTGAATCCTATGTCTGACCGCACCGTCAGCGGCTCCTCTGGGCTTCTGAATCCTATGTCTGACCGCACCGTCAGCGGCTCCTCTGGGCTCCTGAATCCTATGTCTGACCGCACCGTCAGCGGCTCCTCTGGACTCCTGAATCCTATGTCTGACCACACCATCAGCTGCTCCTCTGGGCTTCTGAATCCTATATCTGACCGCACCGTCAGCTGTTCCTCTGGGCTCCTGAATCCTATGTCTGACCGCACCGTCAGCGGCTCCTCTGGACTCCTGAATCCTATATCTGACCGCACCGTCAGCGTCTCCTCTGGGCTCCTTAATGCTATATCTGACCGCACCGTCAGCGGCTCCTCTGGGCTTCTGAATCCTATATCTGACCGCACCGTCAGCGGCTCCTCTGGGCTCCTGAATCCTATATCTGACCGCACCGTCAGCGGCTCCTCTGGACTCCTGAATCCTATGTCTGACCGCACCGTCAGCGGCTCCTCTGGACTCCTGAATCCTATGTCTGACCGCACCGTCAGCGGCTCCTCTGGACTCCTGAATCCTATGTCTGACTGCACCGTCAGCGGCTCCTCTGGGCTTCTGAATCCTATATCTGACCGCACCGTCAGCGGCTCCTCTGGGCTCCTGATTCCTATGTCTGACTGCACCATCAGCGGCTCCTCTGGGCTCCTGAATCCTATGTCTGACCGCACTGTCAGAGGCTCCTCTGGGCTCCTGAATCCTATGTCTGACCGCACCGTCAGCGGCTCCTCTGTGCTCCTGAATCCTATGTCTGACCGCACCATCAGCGGCTCCTCTGAGCTCCTGAATCCTATGTCTGACCGCACCGTCAGCGGCTCCTCTGGGCTTCTGAATCCTATGTCTGACCGCACCATCAGCGGCTCCTCTGGGCTCCTTAATCCTATATCTGACCGCACCGTCAGCGGCTCCTCTGGGCTTCTGAATCCTATATCTGACCGCACCGTCAGCGGCTCCTCTGGGCTCCTGAATCCTATATCTGACCGCACCGTCAGCGGCTCCTCTGGACTCCTGAATCCTATGTCTGACCGCACCGTCAGCGGCTCCTCTGGACTCCTGAATCCTATGTCTGACCGCACCGTCAGCGGCTCCTCTGGACTCCTGAATCCTATGTCTGACCGCACCGTCAGCGGCTCCTCTGGGCTTCTGAATCCTATATCTGACCGCACCGTCAGCGGCTCCTCTGGGCTCCTGAATCCTATGTCTGACCGCACCGTCAGCGGCTCCTCTGGACTCCTGAATCCTATGTCTGACCGCACCGTCCTCGGCTCCTCTGTGCTCCTGAATCCTATATCTGACCGCACCGTCAGCGGCTCCTCTGGGCTTCTGAATCCTATATCTGACCGCACCGTCAGCGGCTCCTCTGGGCTCCTGAATCCTATGTCTGACCGCACCGTCAGCGGCTCCTCTGGACTCCTGAATCCTATGTCTGACCGCACCGTCAGCGGCTCCTCTGTGCTCCTGAATCCTATGTCTGACCGCACCATCAGCGGCTCCTCTGAGCTCCTGAATCCTATGTCTGACCGCACCGTCAGCAGCTCCTCTGGGCTTCTGAATCCTATGTCTGACCGCACCATCAGCGGCTTCTCTTGGCTCCTGAATCCTATGTCTGACCGCACCGTCAGCAGCTCCTCTGTACTCCTGAATCCTATGTCTGACTGCACCATCAGCGGCTCCTCTGGGCTCCTGAATCCTATGTCTGACCGCACCGTCAGCGGCTCCTCTGGACTCCTGAATCCTATGTCTGACCGCACCGTCAGCAGCTCCTCTGTACTCCTGAATCCTATATCTGACCGCACCGTCAGCGGCTCCTCTGGGCTCCTGAATCCTATGTCTGACCGCACCGTCAGCGGCTCCTCTGGACTCCTGAATCCTATGTCTGACCGCACCTTCAGCGGCTCCTCTGCGCTCCTGAATCCTATGTCTGACCGCACCGTCAGCGGCTCCTCTGGACTCCTGAATCCTATGTCTGACCGCACCGTCAGCGGCTCCTCAATCCTATGTCTGACCGCACCGTCAGCGGCTCCTCTGGGCTCCTGAATCCTATATCTGACCGCACCGTCAGCGGCTCCTCTGGGCTTCTGAATCCTATGTCTGACCGCACCGTCAGCGGCTCCTCTGGGCTCCTGAATCCTATGTCTGACCGCACCGTCAGCGGCTCCTCTGGGCTTCTGAATCCTATATCTGACCGCACCGACAGCGGCTCCTCTGGGCTCCTGAATCCTAAGTCTGACCGCACCGTCAGCGGCTCCTCTGGGCTCCTGAATCCTATGTCTGACCGCACCGTCAGCGGCTCCTCTGGGCTTCTGAATCCTATATCTGACCGCACCGTCAGCGGCTCCTCTGGGCTCCTGAATCCTAAGTCTGACCGCACCGTCAGCGGCTCCTCTGGGCTCCTGAATCCTATGTCTGACTGCACCGTCAGCGGCTCCTCTGGGCTCCTGAATCCTATGTCTGACCGCACCGTCAGCGGCTCCTCTGGACTCCTGAATCCTATGTCTGACCGCACCGTCAGCGGCTCCTCTTGGCTCCTGAATCCTATGTGTGACCGCACCGTCAGCGGCTCCTCTGGACTCCTGAATCCTATGTCTGACCGCACCGTCAGCGGCTCCTCTGGACTCCTGAATCCTATGTGTGACCGCACCGTCAGCGGCTCCTCTGGGCTCCTCAATCCTATGTCTGACCGCACCGTCAGCGGCTCCTCTGGGCTCCTGAATCCTATTTCTGACCGCACCGTCAGCGGCTCCTCTGGGCTTCTGAATCCTATGTCTGACCGCACCGTCAGCGGCTCCTCTGGGCTCCTGAATCCTATGTCTGACCGCACCGTCAGCGGCTCCTCTGGGCTTCTGAATCCTATATCTGACCGCACCGTCAGCGGCTCCTCTGGGGTCCTGAATCCTAAGTCTGACCGCACCGTCAGCGGCTCCTCTGGGCTCCTGAATCCTATGTCTGACCGCACCGTCAGCGACTCCTCTGGACTCCTGAATCCTATGTCTGACCGCACCGTCAGCGGCTCCTCTTGGCTCCTGAATCCTATGTCTGACCGCACCATCAGCGGCTCCTCTGTGCTCCTGAATCCTATGTCTGACCGCACCGTCAGCGGCTCCTCTGGGCTTCTGAATCCTATGTCTGACCGCACCATCAGCGGCTCCTCTGGGCTCCTTAATCCTATATCTGACCGCACCGTCAGCGGCTCCTCTGGGCTTCTGAATCCTATATCTGACCTCACCGTCAGCGGCTCCTCTGGGCTCCTGAATCCTATATCTGACCGCACCGTCAGCGGCTCCTCTGGACTCCTGAATCCTATGTCTGACCGCACCGTCAGCGGCTCCTCTGGACTCCTGAATCCTATGTCTGACCGCACCGTCAGCGGCTCCTCTGGACTCCTGAATCCTATGTCTGACCGCACCGTCAGCGGCTCCTCTGGGCTTCTGAATCCTATATCTGACCGCACCGTCAGCGGCTCCTCTGGGCTCCTGAATCCTTTGTCTGACCGCACCGTCAGCGGCTCCTCTGGACTCCTGAATCCTATGTCTGACCGCACCGTCAGCGGCTCCTCTGTGCTCCTGAATCCTATATCTGACCGCACCGTCAGCGGCTCCTCTGGGCTTCTGAATCCTATATCTGACCGCACCGTCAGCGGCTCCTCTGGGCTCCTGAATCCTATGTCTGACCGCACCGTCAGCGGCTCCTCTGGACTCCTGAATCCTATGTCTGACCGCACCGTCAGCGGCTCCTCTGTGCTCCTGAATCCTATGTCTGACCGCACCATCAGCGGCTCCTCTGAGCTCCTGAATCCTATGTCTGACCGCACCGTCAGCGGCTCCTCTGGGCTTCTGAATCCTATGTCTGACCGCACCGTCAGCGGCTCCTCTGTACTCCTGAATCCTATGTCTGACTGCACCATAAGCGGCTCCTCTGGACTCCTGAATCCTATGTCTGACCGCACCGTCAGCGGCTCCTCTGGACTCCTGAATCCTATGTCTGACCGCACCATCAGCGGCTCCTCTGGGCTCCTGAATCCTATGTCTGACCGCACCGTCAGCGGCTCCTCTGGTCTCCTGAATCCTATGTCTGACCGCACCGTCAGCGGCTCCTCTGGGCTTCTGAATCCTATGTCTGACCGCACCGTCAGCGGCTCCTCTGTACTCCTGAATCCTATGTCTGACTGCACCGTAAGCGGCTCCTCTGGACTCCTGAATCCTATGTCTGACCGCACCGTCAGCGGCTCCTCTGGGCTCCTGAATCCTATGTCTGACCGCACCGTCAGCGGCTCCTCTGTGCTCCTGAATCCTATGTCTGACCGCACCATCAGCGGCTCCTCTGAGCTCCTGAATCCTATGTCTGACCGCACCGTCAGCGGCTCCTCTGGGCTTCTGAATCCTATGTCTGACCGCACTGTCAGCGGCTCCTCTGTACTCCTGAATCCTATGTCTGACTGCACCATAAGCGGCTCCTCTGGACTCCTGAATCCTATGTCTGACCGCACCGTCAGCGGCTCCTCTGGGCTCCTGAATCCTATGTCTGACCGCACCGTCAGCGGCTCCTCTGGACTCCTGAATCCTATGTCTGACCGCACCGTCAGCGGCTCCTCTGGGCTTCTGAATCCTATGTCTGACCGCACCGTCAGCGGCTCCTCTGTACTCCTGAATCCTATGTCTGACTGCACCGTAAGCGGCTCCTCTGGACTCCTGAATCCTATGTCTGACCGCACCGTCAGCGGCTCCTCTGGGCTCCTGAATCCTATGTCTGACCGCACCGTCAGCGGCTCCTCTGGACTCCTGAATCCTATGTCTGACCGCACCGTCAGCGGCTCCTCTGGGCTCCTGAATCCTATGTCTGACTGCACCGTCAGCGGCTCCTCTGGGCTCCTGAATCCTATGTCTGACCGCACCGTCAGCGGCTCCTCTGGACTCCTGAATCCTATGTCTGACCGCACCGTCAGCGGCTCCTCTTGGCTCCTGAATCCTATGTGTGACCGCACCGTCAGCGGCTCCTCTGGACTCCTGAATCCTATGTGTGACCGCACCGTCAGCGGCTCCTCTGGGCTCCTCAATCCTATGTCTGACCGCACCGTCAGCGGCTCCTCTGGGCTCCTGAATCCTATATCTGACCGCACCGTCAGCGGCTCCTCTGGGCTTCTGAATCCTATGTCTGACCGCACCGTCAGCGGCTCCTCTGGGCTCCTGAATCCTATGTCTGACCGCACCGTCAGCGGCTCCTCTGGGCTTCTGAATCCTATATCTGACCGCACCGTCAGCGGCTCCTCTGGGCTCCTGAATCCTAAGTCTGACCGCACCGTCAGCGGCTCCTCTGGGCTCCTGAATCCTATGTCTGACCGCACCGTCAGCGACTCCTCTGGACTCCTGAATCCTATGTCTGACTGCACCATCAGCGGCTCCTCTGGGCTCCTGAATGCTTCATCTGGATTCTTTATATGTAAATGTTCGGCGAAAGCGAGATTATAATGTAATTAATATATTAGGGACAGACGTTGTGCAGCTTCCATGAAGGATCTCACTGGACAATAATTCCACCCGTCTGTTCCTAAAGCAGAAAAAGTATATGGAATTCCCTAAGGCCTCATTCACACGACCGTGAGTCATCAGTGTACGGTCCGTGTGTCATCAGTGTACAGTCCGTGTGTCATCATAGAATCATAGAATGGTAGAGTTGGAGGGTCCTCCGGGGTCCTCGTGTCCACCCCCGGCTCAATGCAGGAGTCAGTAAACCATCTCAGACAGATGTCTGTCCAGCCTCTGAAGACGTCCATTGAAGGAGAACTCACCACCTCTCGTGGCCGCCTGTATATACTGTATAGCCCTGTACAGTGTGTGTATACCGCCTGTATATACTGTATACACCTCTCGTGGCCGCCTGTTCCACTCATTGATCTCCTCACTGTCATACAGTGTCTTCTAATATCTAATCTGTGTCTCCTCCCATTTAGTTTCATCCCATTGCTTCTAGTCTTTCCTTGTGCAAATGAGAATAAAGATGATCCTTCTACAATGTGACAGCCCTTGACATATTTGTAGACAGCTATTAAGTCTCCTCTCAGTCTTCTCTTTTGCAAGCTAAACATTCCCAAATCCTGTAACCGTTCCTCATAGGACATGGTTTGCAGTGAACGGTCTGTGTGTTATCAGTGTACGGTTCGCGTGTCATCAGTGTACGGTCCGCGTGTCATCAGTGTGCGGTCCGCGTGTCATCAGTGTACGGTCCGCGTGTCATCAGTGTACGGTCCGCGTGTCATCAGTGTACGGTCCGCGTGTCATCAGCGTACGGTCCGCTTGTCATCAGTGTACGGTCCGCGTGTCATCATTGTTCGGTCCGTGTGTCGTCAGTGTACGGTCCGCCTGTCACCATTGTTCGGTCCGTGTGTTGTCAGTGTACGGTCCGCGTGTCATCAGCGTACGGTCCACGTGTCATCAGTGTACGGCTTATTTGTCATCAGTGTATGGTCCGCGTGTCATCAGTGTACGGTCTGCGTGTCATCAGTGTACGGTCCGCGTGTCATCAGTGTGCGGTCCGCGTGTCATCAGTATACGGTCCGCGTGTCATCAGTGTACGATCCGCGTGTCATCAGTGTTCGGTCCGCGTATCATCAGTGTACTGTCCACGTGTCATCAGTGTACGGTCCGCGTGTTATCAGTGTACGGTCCATGTGTCATCAGTGTACGGTCCGCGTGTCATCAGTGTACGGTCCGCGTGTCATCAGTGTATGATCCGCGTGTCATCAGTGTTCGGTCCGCGTATCATCAGTGTACTGTCCACGTGTCATCAGTGTACGGTCCGCGTGTTATCAGTGTACGGTCCATGTGTCATCAGTGTACGGTCCGCGTGTCATCAGTGTACGGTCCGCGTGTCATCAGTTTGCGGTCCGCGTGTCATTAGTGTGCGGTCCACGTGTCATCAGTGTACGGTCCGCGTGTCATCAGTGTACGGCTTGTGTGTCATCAGTGTATGGTCCACGTGTCATCAGCGTACGGTCCGCGTGTCATCAGTGTACGGTTTGTGTGTCTTCAGTGTATGGTTCGCGTGTCATCAGTGAGCGGTCCGCGTGTCATCAGTGTGCGGTCCGCGTGTCATCAGTGTGCGGTCCGCGTGTCATCAGTGTACGGTCCGTGTGTTATTTTATCATTACTACATATATATAACCTTGCCCCCGTGAGCGTAGAATCCATCCAGCTTCTCTCCTAAGAAGGAGTTTGTGTAAATCTCTTTGTGAGATAAAATAGATTTGTCGGTTTTCCGTGTTTTCGATGTATCTGTGTTTTAATGTGTTTTTGATGATTGCTGAATGGGAATCTTTTAGGAAGTGCAATACGGGGAGTATCTGTCTAAAATCGCTCATTTAGATAAAAAGGCGTGTATATGATTTAAATACTCACCTCTGTCACTTCCCCTGTATTCAGTGACCCGTAGAAGCGCAAACCAGCGCGAAACGGCCGTCGTCCACGATGAGGTCCACAGACTCCCCGCCTCTCGTGTTTAATGACATGAAGTAAAAGCTGATGTCTTACAGAGCGGTGAGTGCTAGCTACTCTTCTTTCTCATATACCCCCACAAAATACATTGCTGCAACCCCCCCTGTGAAGATTCGGGGTCTTCCGTGGGCATAATACCATCGAATCATAGAGTCATAGAATGGTAGAGTTGGAGGGGACCTCCAGGGTCCTCGTGTCCACCCCCTGCTCAATGCAGGAGTCACTAAATCATCTCAGACAGATGTCGGTCCGGCCTCTGAAGACGTCCAGTGAAGGAGAGCTCACCACCTCTCGTGGCCGCCTGTATATACTGTATAGCCCTGTACAGTGTGTGTATACCGCCTGTATATACTGTATACACCTCTCGTGGCCGCCTGTTCCACTCATTGATCTCCTCACTGTCATACAGTGTCTTCTAATATCTAATCTGTGTCTCCCATTCAGTTTCATCCCATTGCTTCTAGTCTTTCCTTGTGCCAATGAGAATAAAGATGATCCTTCTACAATGTGACAGCCCTTGACATATTTGTAGACAGCTATTAAGTCTCCTCTCAGTCTTCTTTTTTGCAAGCTAAACATTCCCAAATCCTGCAACCGTTCCTCATAGGACATGGTTTGCAGACCGGTCACCATTCTGGTCGCTCTTCTCTGAACTTGCTCCAGTTTGTCTATGTCTTTTTTAAAATGTGGTGCCCAAAACTGTACACAGTATTCCAGATGAGGTCTGACCAAAGAGGAGTAAAGACCGATAATGACTTCACGTGATCTAGACTGTATGCTTCTGTTAATACATCCCAGAATTGTATTTGCCTTTTTTGCTGCTGCATCACACTGTTGACTCATGTTCAGTCTATGATCTATTAGTATACCTAAGTCTTTTTCACATGTACTGTTGCTTAGCTCTATTCCTCCCATTCTGTATATGCTTTTTTCATTTTTATTGCCCAGATGTAGTACTTTGCATTTTTCCCTGTTAAAAACCATTCTGTTGGTTGCTGCCCACTGCTCCAGTTTATTTAGGTCTTTTTGAATCCTCTCTCTCTCTTCTCTAGTATTAGCTATCCCTCCTAGCTTTGTGTCATCAGCAAATTTAATCAGTTTACCCTCAATTCCTTCATCTAAATCATTGATAAAGATGTTGAACAATACAGGTCCCAGGACAGAGCCCTGTGGTACCCCACTTGAGACATTCATCCAGCTGGATGTGAACAACACAGGGTGCGGGTAAAACAGTGTAGCAACAGCAAATGGGCAATAAACACAGAAAAGTCCCAGCAAATACCCAAGATGGCGCAACATTACACAGTCTCACCCTTCATCTCCGCCCGCCTGGGATAGAACAGCTGCGACTTTGGGACTTCCAGGGCTGACTACCTCAACCAGTGCCCCCCTGCTTCTGGCGGGCCCCCACAGAGAGAAGGTAGCGGCAAGCTTAGGAAGCTAGCATCCATCGAGGTACAAGACCAGGAGACCCGAGGATCCCAATCTTGCCTCTCTGAAAGTTTCCATGGGGCCAGGCGACCGGCTGGTCCCAATCTGGCTTCTCCGTATGTCTCCATGGGTTCCAAGCGACCGGAAGGTCCCGCCTGGCAACCCCAAACAACATATCCATGGGGCCAGGTGACCTCATTGTCCCAACCTGGCTTCCCCAAATGTAACCATGGGTTCTCTGATGGTCAATGGAGCAGATCTGTATCCTTCCAGCCAGGGCCGTGTACCCTTAGGCCGGAATAATGTAGAATCCAAATCTGTGTCTCTTTGGATGGAGCCATGCTACCAAACTACTGCCCTGAAGCATCTCTCTGATTCTCCTTGCAGCAGGATACAAAATCCTTTTTAAATTTACATATGTGGCTAAGGTCATCATTCACAGGTGAGGGGGAAAGGTGCAGGGCTTAGGTCTCATTGTTTGATCATTTAATCAATTTACATAATTGGTATCTCCCTGCTCTTGTAAATCAACAACTAGCTGGCTTAGTACAATATGTAATTAGCATATTAGCAAACACTATTGTTTCCAGACCAAGAGAAGTCAACATTCAGGTTTATACAAATACTAGTACAGTTGTGCTCAAAAGTTTACATACCCCGGCAGAAGTTTTCCTTTCTTGGCCTTGTTTCAGATAATATGAATGATAACAAAGAACCTTTTCCTCCCCTCATGGTTATTGGTTGGGTGAAACCATTTATTGTCAAACTACTGTGTTTTCTCTTTTTAAATCTTAATGACAACCAAAAACATCCAAATGACCCTGATCATAAGTTCACATACCCCAGTTCTTAATACCGTGTATTGCCCTCTCTAACATCAATGACAGCTTGAAGTCTTTTGTGGTAGTTGTGGATGAAGTTCTTTATTTTCTCAGATGGTAATGCTGCCCATTCTTCTTGGCAAAAAGCCTCCAGTTCCTGTAAATTCCTACGCTGTCCAGCATGAACTGCGCGCTTGAGATCTCCCCAGAGTGGCTCAATGATATTCGGGTCAGGAGACTGAGATGGACACTCCAGAACCTTCACTTTGTTCTGCTGTAGCCAATGACAGGTCGACTTGGCCTTGTGTTCTGGATCTTTGTCATGTTGGAACATCCAAGTAAATCCCATGCGCAGCTTCTGGACTGATGAGTGCAAATTTGCCTCCGGTATTTGCTGATAACGTGCTGCATTCATCTTTCCTTGAACTGTCATCAAGTTTCCTGTGCCTTTGTAGCTCACACATCCCCAAAACATCAGCGATCCACCTCCGTGCTTTACTGTAGGAATGGTGTTCCTTTCATCATAGGCCTTGTTGACCTCTCTTCAAATGTAACGTTTATGGTTGTGACCAAAAAGTTAAATTTTGGTCTCATTACTCCAAATTACCTTGGTCCAGAAGTTTTGAGGCTCGTCTCTTTGCTGTTTGGTGTAACGGGTCTGGGAGGCGGAACCTCTGAGCTACTATACAAGGGGGCGGTCTTTGTAAGGGAGCGGGTGGCGACCAGGGTAGACGGGCAGGCAGTCACAGCAGGTGACTGGGACAGTCTCTGAATGAACGGGCAGGAGGTCACGGCAAGTGACCGGGGCAGTCTCTGGATGAACGGGCAGGAGGTCACGGCAAGTGACCGGGGCAGTCTCTGGATGAACGAGCAGGAGGTCACGGCAAGTGACCGGGGCAGTCTCTGGGTAAAGGGTTGGTACGACCTGTGGCGGCTGATGGTAGACGTGAGCTCCCAGGTGAGCAGGCGAGAGTCTGTGGATAATCGGGTGGTCACAGCATGTGACGGTGGAGCCTCCAGGAAGACCAACAGACAGGTAGCAGATGAGCGCTCCCAGGTGAGCGGGCAGGAGTCTCTGGACAGGCGGGTGGTCACAGCACGTGACGGCAGAGCCTCCTGGTAGGCTAGCAGACAGGCAGCAGATGAGCGCTCCCAGGTGAGCGGGCAAGCTGGTCCTTAGACAGACTGACAGGAGTTGGAAGGCAGACCGTCGGACCTCAGGCAAGCAGGCAGGTAGAAGATGTGCGCTCCCAGGTGAGCGGGCAAGCTGGTCCTTAGACAGACTGACAGAAGTTGGAAGGCAGACCGTCGGACCTCAGGCTAGCAGGCAGGTAGCAGGATATCAGGCAGGAATTAGACAGCAGACTGGCAGGAATCTGGCAGGTATCTGGCAGGTAACTGGCAACGGGACCTGAGGGCTGAAGCAGAGTAGTGAACAGTGCTACAACATTACTCGGGCACCTCCATTTTGGAGGAGGTGCCTTTTATATGGGAGGTCCTCCGGCAATTGGCCGGGGACTCCTTAGGACGGCGCGCGCGGTCCCTTTAAGAGAGGGGGAGCGCGCGCGCCCTAAGCACACTGCCGGGGAAGGAGCGCGTGCCGGAAGCAGCGGGAGGAGAAGCGCTGGAGGACGCCGCGCCAGGAGCGGGGAGGTGAGAGGGACGGCGTCTCTGCCTAGAACGGGGCAGAGACGCCGATGCTACATTTGGCGTATTGTGGGTGAGATACTTTGTGGCATTTGCGCAGCAATGGCTTTCTTCTGGCGACTCAACCATGCAGACCATTTTTCTTCAAGTGCCTCCTTATTGTGCATCTTGAAACAGCCACACGCTAGTTTTCAGAGAGTCCTGAATTTCAGCTGATGTTATTTGTGGGTTTTTCTTTGCATCCCGAACAATTTTCTTGGCAGTTGTGGCTGAAATTTTTGTTGGTCTACCTGACCGTGGTTTGGTTTTTACAGATTTTCCATTTGTTAATCACAGTTTGAACGCTGCTGACTGGCACTATCAATTCCTTGGATATCTTTTTGTATCCCTTTCCTGTGTTATACAGTTCAACTACCTTTTCCCGTAGATCCGTTGACAATTCTTTTGCTTTCCCCATGACTCACAATCCAGAAACGTCAGTGGCTGAATGAAAGATGCAAGAGTCTGTCTGGATCCCAGAAACTCACTTAGCTTTTATGCACACACACTGATTACAAGCAAACAGGTCACAGGTGAGGATGTTACCATTAGTAGCATTCAAACTCATTTGTGTCAAATTCTGTGCATGTTATCAGGACAAAATCACCAGGGTATGTGAACTTTTGATCAGGGTCATTTGGATGTTTTTCGTTGTCATTAAGATTTAAAAAGAGAAAACACAGTAGTTTGACAATAAATGGCTTCACCCAACCAATAACCATGAGTGGAGAAAAAGGGTTTTTGTTATCATTCATATTCTCTGAAACAAGGCCAAGAAAGGAAAAATTCTGCCTCGGTATGTAAACTTGTGAGCACAACTGTATGTCCTTCTTGACCAGCCAAAGAAAAACACATACATTCAAAAGTCAACACAAACACAATAGTGTATTTCTCTTGGCCTAACAAATCTAGACGTCTGGCTAATTAAGATTAGAAGCTGTGTCGTCACACGCTGCCACATCCGTTTTTCCTTTGGCTTGCCAGCACTGATGCTCTGTGTACAGAGGACTGAGCTCCCAGCCTCACCCAGCTGATAAGAAGGTGTCACTGTTCACACCTGCAGATCAGGGAGGGCTGCACCCAGGTTTATGGCTGCCATAAACAGACCTTTGTACACAAATGGGACTGAGGTGCCGAGAAAGTGAAGAGAAAGCACAAACGCCATTAATCATTTGTGGGGTTTTCAGTACTTTCCTTTTTTGTTGTGTGGAATTACTTATAGTTTTTTTCCACCAAATTCGTCAAACCAGTAACCATGAGGCAGGAAGGTGGTGCCAAGTCCAAAATGTTGTTTTTTCCTGTCTTGATCTGCTTTTGCAAACATCCAGCACAAAAAGTCACACGTTTTGCAAAATGGTGCAAAAACTGCACTAAAATACTGGAGAAAACACCAATAAATCAAGGGGTGAAGTTGAACAAAATGTTTAAACTTTTTAAAAGTCACAATTGATGAATCGGCCAAAAACATCAGGAATCACTGAACTCGGTCCACAAAGCCAAAACAGAGAATAGGAGAGAGGATATAACACAGGCTTCAAAAAAAGGCACAAAACACACAAGACTGGACAAAAACAGCACAAAGGCAATGACAACTCTGGGCCACAGTGTAAAAAGCCAAAAACAGCCAGAACCCGAAGCTGCATCGCCCATGATTGGCCACCTGACAGCTTCAATAGGTGGCCACGTGTGGCTGATAGAGGGCGCTGCGTTCTGGAGCGATGCTTGCTTGTGGACTCTCTGCATCAGAGGCACTGGATCAGTGATCGGAGATGAGCGCCCGTGTGGGATATGTACGAGGATAGCGGTCATCAACTCCTATCTATCCATAATCTATTTATTATCTATCTATCATCTATCTGTCATAAATGTAATTGTAAAATCTATAAAGCCATCTCATAGTTCTCATAGTGAACACTGAAGGAAGGCTAGCACTCTATTAACCTCTACATGACTTCGGTACAGCTGGGATCCTCCTGTGGTAAACAAATAATTAAAGTTGGCTATCTGATGGATCGCAGACATGAATTCCAGACACAGTTTTCAGAAGAATGTGGGAAGCCACAGATTTATGGCCATTGCCTCCCTATGTCACAGAACTGCAAACAAACTGTTGTGAGCTCCTTCATTCTCAATCCAGTTATGAATATTGCTTTTTTTGTGAACAGCAAGGATCCTACAGTTATGTCAGACAAATTTTCGGTGTCGTGACAAAGTGGTTAACGTAACATAATGACTTACATCACTGGGCGGTCGCCGAAATCATTCCCAGATTAAAATCTGATAGATGTATGACAATATAGATACCATGTTTCTTATCTATGGAAAGCTAAAATCATAATAGGAAATATGGCATTAATTTCTCCTGCCTGGGACCTCCAGGGGGGAAGATATCCTGAAAGTTGGGAGATTTCTTAACTTTTTGGACCCAAGTCACATTCCATGAACAGACCCTGTCACGGGTGTGTCAGAGGTGACAGACAGTCGCCCTGCAGTTGGTTGCAGGAGATCTCTACGTTTGGCATTACAGACATCTTCTTAGTTGCTGGCTGTCTCTTGGACCCAGCGGTTATTTCCCTCTGGCTAATTAGCTCCCTGGCCTGAGTGTATAAATACCTACTGTGTCTGAGAGGGAGGTGCCGGCGATTTTCATTACTACTTGTGAGACTTTAGCAAGAGCAGTACTTCGTCCTCTCTGGGGCTTGAAGTCGTGCGCGCATTTGGCTGGAGTTGTCTAAAACTAAGCAATCGACCCGTTTGTCTTCCCTTGTTGTCTATAGAGTTTAGTGGAGATCGACTAGTGCTCATCTCCTCCCGTCCCTAGCCTTAGCCATACGCCAGGGAAAGACAGGGCGAGGCACGCGTGCGGCGATTGGTGAAGAGCCAATATAGGAATGGTAGTTGAGACAGGGTGACACTAGACCAGACTAGGAGGTCTCCACTTCCCCCTTTCCCTAGTGTCTTGCACTAAGTCTTTCCCACACCCTACGTGACAGCCCCCATATGAGCTCATCGAGGAGAGGTGTGTGGGCATGGTTTTTATAGAATAAAAGTAGAATTTGAGTTTTTGTCATCGTCAGCCCTGGAAGACACATTGCGCTGTGGTTCTGTATTGTTTCCCTAAAAGAAGAGCTCCCCTCCACTATGATCTGTGCCATTTCTGTGACACAGGTTTAGTAAAATAAAACGAAATAACGAAAGAGAATTATGTAATTGTATATACCGTATTGTTTTGTTCCTATTCTGTAACATCTTTGTCTATTTTTATAAACACTGCCTACTTTTCAGATGAAATGTATAGCAGTCAGATGCCAATATTGTGGCTGTCAAAGTGGCAGGAACTTTGCCAGGTCCCCAAAATCAGTATGACTGAAAATGATGCCCAAAGATAGGGGTAGGTTCTTGGAGGTACTAGGTTACCCTCATGTCATCAAGCGTAAGCCTCACGTTCAGTCAATTTAAAGTCCTGTGTGTTGGCAGATGGTGCCCAGCCCCCGACTTTAGGCGGGAGTGGGGGCATGCAGCAAAGCCAGGTAGGCTAGGACTAAATCCTAGCTCTACAGGCTCTGATCATTTTCACCTGGCTGGCACTGCATATAACTAGGCTAGGTGTTCACCTTGATCAGTCAGCTGGGGGAGGGAAGCAGAGTAGATTGGATTGTGTTGGAGTAGAAGAGAGAGAAGTAAGCCAGATTCTGCAAGTATCACTTGTTGCTTGGATGATAGCTGTTTTGTGTCACCAGACTGCGATTAGCTCAGCTGTGTACAAGGAGCCAGGGACAATACTGTTTAGTTAGTGCGTGGACAAGTTCGGGATTTATGCTATGATTTTGTTTCAGGGCTGTGCAGCCAGTGGAAATAAATGTCACATTATTTTGACACAAGAATCCAGTGCCTGTGTGAATTCTACCTAATACCTATCTGAGAGCGTGAATCCCTACAATATACACTGCTCAAAAAAATAAAAGGAAGACTTAAACAACACAATGTAACTCCAAGTCAATAACACTTCTGCGAAACCATCCTTTCCAGTTATGAAGCGATGCTGATTGTGAATCAGTCTCCTGCCGTTGTGTAAATGGAACAGACAACTGGTAGAAATGATCGGCAATTAGCAAGACACCCCCAATAAAGGAGTGGTTCTGCAGGTAGGGACCAGAGACCATTTGGCTGTTGTTTTGGTCACTTTTGCATTTTGTCATTGCTCTCACCCCTAGAGGTACAGTAGCATGAGGCGGTCTATAAAGTACAACCCACAAAAGTTGCTCAGGTAGTGCAGATCATCCAGGATGGCACATCAATGCAAGCTGTGGTTGCAAGGGTAGCTGTGTCTGTCAAACAGTGTCCAGAGCATGGAGCAGATACCAGGAGACAGGACAGTACACCAGGAGACGTGGAGGGGGCCGTAGGAGGGCAACAACCCAGCAGAATGACCGCTACCTCCTCCATGGTGCAAGGAGGAGCAGTGCCGGAGCCCTGCAAAATGACCTCCAGCAGACCACTAACATCCAGGTGTCGGCTCACACTGTCAGAAACAGACTTCATGAGGGTGGTATGAGGGCCTGACGCTGGAAGCCCAACACCATGCAGGGCGATTGGCATTTACCAAAGAACACCAAGATTGGCAGATTGGACATTAGCGCCCTGTGCTCTTCACAAATGAGAGCAGGTTCACGCTGAGCACATGTGACAGACGTGACAGAGTCTGGAGAAGCCACGGAGAACGTTCTTCTGCCTCCAACATCCTCCAGTATGACCGGTTTGGCAGTGGGTCAGTAATGGCTTGGGGAGGCATTTCTTTGTCAATGGCTGTTCAATCTCCCCAGTCCCGCAAGCTTGCTGCCCTGGGGTAACCCGGGACTCTGATCTCTCCTTCAAACCACATATCCAAGCCTTTTCTACTTCCTCCCGACTGCAACTCAAAAATATCTCCCGGATCCGCACGTTCCTCAATCACGAATCTGCAAAAACACTAGTGCACGCCCTCATCATCTCCCGCCTCGACTACTGCAACCTCCTGCTCTGTGGCCTCCCCTCTAACACTCTTGCACGCCTCCAATCTATCCTAAACTCGGCTGCCCGACTAATCCACCTGTCCCCCCGCTATTCCCTGGTCTCTCCTCTCTGTCAATCCCTCCACTGGCTCCCCATTGCCATCAGACTCCAGTTCAAAACTCTAACCATGACATACAAAGCCATTTACAACCTGTCTCCTCCATATATCTGTGACCTAGTCTCCCGTTACATACCCGCACGCAACCTCCGATCCTCACAAGATCTCTTGCTCTTCTCCCCTCTCTGGAACTCTGTACCCCAACACATCAGACTCTCGTCGACCGTGGAAACCTTCAAAAGAAACCTGAAGACCCACCTCTTCCGACAAGCCTACAACCTGCAGTAACCACCGCTCCACCATACCACTGCACGACCAGCTCTACCCTCACCTACTGTATCTTCACCCATTCCTTGTAGACTGTGAGCCCTCGCGGGCAGGTTCCTCTCTCCTCCTGTACCAGTCGCCGTCATGTTTTGTTCAAGATTATAGTAATTGTTTTTGTATGTATACCCCTTTTCACATGTAAAGCTCCATGGAATAAATAGTACCACAATGATAAATAATAATTTCTTTGGAGGGCCGCACATGTGCTAGCCAGACATACCCCTACTGCCATTAGGTACCGGGATGAGATCCTCAGACCCCTTGTGAGAACCTATGCTGGTGCGGTTGGCCCTGGGTTCCTCCTAATGCAGGACAATGCCAGACCTCATGTGGCTGGAGTGTGTCAGCAGTTCCTGCAAGATGAAGGCATTGAAGCTATGGACTGGCCCGCCCGTTCCCCAGACCTGAATCCGATTGAGCACATCTGGGACATCATGTCTCGCTCCATCCACCAACGTCACGTTGCACCACAGACTGTCCAGGAGTTGGCGGATGCTTTAGTCCAAGTCTGGGAGGAGATCCCACAGGAGACCATCCGCAACCTCATCCGGAGCATGCCCAGGCGTTGTAGGGAGGTCATACAGGCACGTGGAGGCCACACACAATACTCAGCCTCATCAGGAGCATGCCCAGGCGTTGTAGGGAGGGCATACAGGCACGTGGAGGCCACACACAATACTCAGCCTCATCAGGCGCATGCCCAGGCGTTGTAGGGAGGTCATACAGGCACGTGGAGGCCACACACAATACTCAGCCTCATCAGGAGCATGCCCAGGCGTTGTAGGGAGGTCATACAGGCAGGTGGAGGCCACACACAATACTCAGCCTCATCAGGAGCATGCCCAGGCGTTGTAGGGAGGTCATACAGGCACGTGGAGGCCACACACAATACTCAGCCTCATCAGGAGCATGCCCAGGCATTGTAGGGAGGTCATACAGACACGTGGAGGCCACACACAATACTCAGCTTCATCAGGAGCATGCCCAGGCGTTGTAGGGAGGTCATACAGGCACGTGGAGGCCACACACAATACTCAGCCTCATCAGGCGCATGCCCAGGCGTTGTAGGGAGGTCATACAGGCACGTGGAGGCCACACACAATACTCAGCCTCATCAGGCGCATGCCCAGGCGTTGTAGGGAGGTCATACAGGCACGTGGAGGCCACACACAATACTCAGCCTCATCAGGAGCATGCCCAGGCGTTGTAGGGAGGTCATACAGGCAGGTGGAGGCCACACACAATACTCAGCCTCATCAGGAGCATGCCCAGGCGTTGTAGGGAGGTCATACAGGCACGTGGAGGCCACACACAATACTCAGCCTCATCAGGAGCATGCCCAGGCATTGTAGGGAGGTCATACAGACACGTGGAGGCCACACACAATGCTCAGCTTCATCAGGAGCATGCCCAGGCGTTGTAGGGAGATCATACAGGCACGTGGAGGCCACACACAATACTCAGCCTCATCAGGCGCATGCCCAGGCGTTGTAGGGAGGTCATACAGGCACGTGGAGGCCACACACAATACTCAGCCTCATCAGGAGCATGCCCAGGCGTTGTAGGGAGGTCATACAGGCAGGTGGAGGCCACACACAATACTCAGCCTCATCAGGAGCATGCCCAGGCGTTGTAGGGAGGTCATACAGGCACGTGGAGGCCACACACAATACTCAGCCTCATCAGGAGCATGCCCAGGCATTGTAGGGAGGTCATACAGGCACGTGAAGGCCACACACAATACTCAGCCTCATCAGGAGCATGCCCAGGCGTTGTAGGGAGATCATACAGGCACGTGAAGGCCACACACAATACTGAGCAGCATTTCCTTGTCTTGAGGCATTTTCCCTGAAGTTGGATCATCCTGTGATTTGATTTGCCACTTTGATTTTGAATATCATTCCAAATCCAAACCTCCATGGGATATTCATTGTGATTTATATTGATCATTTTTATGTTTTATTGTTGTCAATGCTCCACTATGTAATGAATAAAGATTTGCAATTGGAATATTTTATTCAGTGATATCTAGGATCTGGTATTTTAGTGTTCCCTTTATTTTTTTTTGAGCAGTGCACACACACGTGGTTAAAATTGTTGGTCGCCCTCGTTTAATGAAAGAAAAACCCACAATGGTCACAGAAATAACTTGAATCTGACAAAGGTAATAATAAATTAAAAATTTATGAAAATGAACAAATGAAAGTCAGACATTGCTTTTCTGCTTACAAAGAATTAAAAAAATAAATAAACTCATCAAATAGGCCTGGACAGAAATGATGGTACCTGTCAGGGACGACACCGGGGAGATCTCGCCAAATCTCACCGTTGCCGTCACGCTGTCCGTATTTCGTCTGGAGTCGCGAGCACACAATCCAGACTACTCACTCTTTGGGCATCGGTGAGCATGCAGAAAGCGTATGGCGTCACACCTCCGGATTCCAGCTCCAGGAATATGTGTGTACGCCCCGTATGGTCACTGTCAGATTCACGATAGCCAGATTATTAATATTCTCTGCCACCACCGGCCGAGTTTGAAATATAATACAGGCCTGGGCGGACACCTGCGTTTTGGTAACGAATATGGCTTCGGGGGAGGGAACGATTACAGGACAAAAGAAACAGGACTATTAAATTTTATATTTAATCCAAAAGGTAGGCAGTGTTTAGGAAAAATATATACAAGGATGTTACAAAGGAGACATTAAAATACATAAGCAGTTACATAAAATAAACAGGATAAAAAGGAGAAACTTACACTATACGATTGCTGAGACGATTCAATATAGGTGGAGGGGAGATGCTCCGTTTAAACTGTTATCGAACAGGGTCCTCTGCTATGATAGACATATACTCCCGGGCAAAGAACACGGCTTCAGCCTCAACAAACTATTTTATGCTGAAGGAAGAGACCCCCCCTGTGATGACATCACAGGGGCTGTGTTCCACCCTTCAGATTTGTATTAAAAACCTGTTTTTTGGGATAACTCATCCCAGAAGCCCAAAAGTGATATCATATTTTCTATTATGATTTTACCTTCATGTAGAGACCACACATTGCATAGTTGCAGTCTGCGTTTTTCAGCAACAGAAAAATATCCGTATCATTCTCTAGCTGGTCCTATCCCTAAAAATCTGGGTCCTGTTTTCATCAGAAATATGGAACATCAGTTATTCCATATTTCATATCAGAGTCGAAGTGTCTGGAGATTTTGTTTGTGAAGCTCGAGAAGCAATCTCCAACAGTTACAAGCAAATTAGTGCAATCCTGCCACTGATTACCCCCTGCTTCTGCCAGGGACAAGATGCTCGCATCTTAACAAAGTTCTGACACTTCTTGGTTGCCATTTGTTTGTGTAAGTTATTTTGGCTGTGTGTGATAACTTGGAATGAGACACTGTAGATTGTCATCCCTGGACTGTATTAATTGGGGCTTTGTGCTAAGATTTTTATGGAGACAGCTTGGTACTGACAAAAGGGAGAAATGGTCAATATCCATGTCAGGGATATGTGGAGGAACATTTTCCTGACATCAATATCTCCCTGACTGTACCCGTGAAAATAATGTGACAAAAGGAACATGTTTAATCAAGTTGTGTCCAGTAATTAGCATCACAGGTGTCTACAATCTTGTAATCAGTCAGTGGCCTGTATATAGGGCTACAGATCCTCACTGTGCTGTTTGGTGACATGGTGTGTACCACACTCAACATGGACCAGAGGAAACAAAGGAAAGAGTTGTCTCAGGAGATTAGAAAGAAAATTATAGACAAGCATGTTAAAGATAAAGGTCATAAGACCATCTCCAAGCAGCTTGATGTTACTGTGACTACAGTTGCACATATTATTCAGAAATTTAAGATCCATGGGACTGTAGCCAACCTCCCTGGACGTGGCCGCAGGAGGAAGACTGATGACAAATCAAAGAGACGAATAATACGAATGGTAACAAAAGAGCCCAGGATAACTTCTCAAGAGATTAAAGGTGAACTTTAAGCTCAAGGAACATCAGTGTCAGATCGCACCATCCATCATTGTTTTGATCCAAAGTGGACTTCATGGGAGACGACCAAGGAGAACACCATTGTTGAAAAAAAAATCATAAAAAAGCCAGACTGGAATTTGCCAAACTACATGCTGACAAGCCACAAAGCTTCTGGGAGAATGTCCTATGGACAGATGAGATAAAAATGGAAGTTTTTGGCAAGGCACATCAGCTCTATGTTCACAGATGGAAAAATGAAGCATACCAAGAAAAGAACACTGTCCCTACTGTGAAACATGGTGGAGGCTCTGTTATGTCCTGGGGCTGCTTTGCTGCATATGGCACAGGGTGTCTTGAATCTGTACAGGGTACAATGAAATCTCAAGACTATCAAGGGATTCTAGAGAGAAATGTGCTGCCCAGTGTCACAAAGCTTGGTCTCAGTCGCAGGTCATGGGTCTTCCAACAGGATAATGACCCAAAACACACAGCTAAAAAGACCCAAGAATGGCTAAGAGGAAAACATTGGACTACTCTGAAGAGGCTTCTATGAGCTCTGACCTAAATCCTATTGAGCATCTTTGGAAGGAGCTGAAACATGCCGTCTGGAAAAGGCAACCTTCAACCACGAGACAACTGGAGCAGTTTGCTCATGAGGAGTCTCTAAAATACCTGTCGAGAGGTGCAGAAGTCTCATTGACAGTTACAGGAATCGCTTGATTGCAGTGATTGCCTCAAAAGGTTCAACAAAATATTAAAGTTAAGAAGAAGAAGAACCATCATTTCTGTCCAGGCCGATTTCATGAGGTTAATTTTTTTTTAATTTCTGTGGAAGCAGAGGAGCAATGTCTGACCTTCATTTCTTCATTTTCATAGATTTTTAATTTATTATTACTTTTGTCAAATTCAAGTTATTTCTGTGACCATTGTGGGTTTTTCTTTCATTAAACGAGGGGTACCAACAATTTTGACCACGTGTGTATATGTTTAATATCTGTATAACCCAGTCACCAGCCATTGTCTGTATATGTACGTATATGACCCGGCCGCCAGCCCATATCTCTTGCCGAATTTGCAAGTTTTCCCACCTACAATGAATGGAGAGGTCTGTAATTTTTATCGTCGGTCACTTCACCTGTGAGAGAATCTAACAATAAAATCCAGAAAATCACATTGTAGGATTGTTACATAATTAATTTGCATTTTATTCCATGAAATAAGTATTTGATACAATAGAAAAGCAGAACTTAATATTTGTTACAGAAACCTTTGTTTGCAAATACAGAAATCAGACGTTTCCTGTAGTTCTTGACCAGGTTTGCACACACTGCAGCAGGGATTTTGGCCCCCTCCTCCATACAGATCTTCTCCAGATCTTTCAGGTTTCAGGGCTGTCGTTGGGCAACATTGAGTTTCAGCTCCCTCCAAAGATTTTCTATTGGGTTCAGGTCTGTAGACTGGCTAGGCCACTCCAGGACCTTGAAATGCTTCTTACGGAGCCACTCCTTAGTTGCCCTGGCTGTGTGTTTGGGTCATTGTCATGCTGGAAGACCCAGCCACGACCGTCTTCAATGCTCTTACTGACGGAAGCAGGTTGTTGGCCAAAATCTCACGATACATCCATCCTCTCTTCAATATGGTGCAGTCGTCCTGTCCCCATTGCAGTAAAGTAGCCCCAAAGTATGATTTTCCTCCACCATGCTTCACGGTTTGGACAGTGTTCTTGGGGTTGTGCTCTTCCTTCCTCTTCCTCTAAACATAGCGTGTGCAGTTGATATCAAAATGTTCTATTTTGGTCTCATCTGACCACATGACCTTCTCCCATGCCTCCTCGGGATCATCCAGATAGTCATTGGCGAACTTCAAAAGGGCCTGGACAGGTGCTGGCGTGAGCAGGGGGACCTTGCGTGCCCTGCAGGATTGTAATCCATGACGGCGTAGTGTGTTACTAACAGTAATGATTGAGACTGTGGTTCCAGCTCTCTTCAGGTCATTGACCAGGTCCTCCCATGTAGTTCTGGGCTGATTCCTGACCTTTCTCAGAATCATCCTTACTCCATGAGGTGAGATTTTGCACGGAGCCCCAGACCGAGGAAGATTGACAGTCATCTTGTGTTTTTTCCATTTTCTAATAATTGTGTCAACAGTTGTTGCCTTCTCACCAAGCTGCTTGCCTATTGTCCTGTAGCCCATCCCAGCCTTGTGCAGGTCTACAATTTTGTCCCTGGCGTTCTTGGACAGTTCTTTGGTCTTGTCCATGGTGGAGAGGTTGGAGTCTGATTGAGTGTGCGGACAGGTGTCTTTTATACAGGTAACGAGTTCAGAGTAGGAGGCTTCTTACAGAACAGGTCAGTGAGAGGCAGAATTCTTGCTGGTTGGTCGGTGATCAAATACTTATTTCATGCAATAAAATGCAAATTAATTATGTAAAAATCCTACAATGTGATTTTCTGGATTTATTTTAGTTTCTGTCTCTCTCAGGTGAAGTGACCTACGATAAAAATTACAGATCTCTCCATTCTTTGTGTAATGCACACGCCCGGGCTGAGCGGCGTGTGCGTGTCATTCCACTGGACCGTGCCGGAGAGTGAATGCCTGGAGGGGCGTAACTAGGTATTCACCCGATCCGACCAGGGTCGCACGACGGCATACGACGCCAGTGCACCAAGGAGGAACCGAGCAGAGGGACCAGGTGCTACTCCAGGACAGACCCCGGACACGGCTGTTGACCCACACAGGGGAATACAGGAACAGACAGGTTAGGCTGGCACACAGACTGGTGGGAATAGGCAGGCACGACTGGTATGCGGGCAGGCGGGTATGCAGGCAGGGGGGTACAGGCAAGCACGGCTAGAGTGCAGACAGGGAGGCACTAGCAGGTAGGAACACAGGCGGGATAGGACCCAGTACACACTGGGACTCTGGAACAGAACCACAGATGTGGCAGACAAACACAGCAGAGTGAGGCCGCCCAGAGAGGTGAGCGAGAGCAGGGCAGGACGAGACCGCCTGGAGCGGTGAGCAAGAGCAGAGCAGGACGAGACCGCCTGGAGCGGTGAGCAAGAGCAGAGCAGGACGAGACCGCCTGGAGCGGTGAGCAAGAGCAGAGCAGGACGAGACCGCCTGGAGCGGTGAGCAAGAGCAGAGCAGGACGAGACCGCCTGGAGCGGTGAGCAAGAGCACAGCAGGACGAGACCGCCTGGAGCGGTGAGCAAGAGCAGAGCAGGACGAGACCGCCTGGAGCAGTGAGCAAGAGCAGAGCAGGACGAGACCGCCTGGAGCGGTGAGCAAGAGCAGAGCAGGACGAGACCGCCTGGAGCGGTGAGCAAGAGCAGAGCAGGACGAGACCGCCTGGAGCGGTGAGCAAGAGCAGAGCAGGGGGAACAGGGCTCTGTTCACACGGAACAGACAGGAAGGGAAAGGCAGAGCCAGATACCCACAAGGTACTTGCAGTGAAGTAGCGAGTGGACCACAAACACACAAATGGGAGTACAGAGACAACAAGCAGGAGTTAGGTACGAGTTCAGACTCTGCAGAAAAAGGAAAGGAACGGACATAGAGGCAAAACAGGTAAAGGATAGGAGAGACCGACACTGCAGCGGGATACAGGAGCGGGTCTGGGAATACGGCCCCCAGAGAGGCGGGACGAACAGGCAAGGAGCGTGTTCAGACAGGACAGACAAGATACAGGAGCGGGTCTAGGTAATCGGCCCCTAGAAGGCGGGAGGAACAGGCTAGGAGCGAGTTCAGACAGGACAGACAAGATACAGGAGCGGGTCTAGGTAATCGGCCCCTAGATGGCGGGAGGAACAGGCTAGGAGCGAGTTCAGACAGGACAGACAAGATACAGGAGCGGGTCTAGGTAATCGGCCCCTAGAAGGCGGGAGGAACAGGCTAGGAGCGTGTTCAGACAGGCCTGGAAATACAGCCTCCAGGATAGGCAGACAAGAGAACACAGAACGGGACCTGGCACCTTCAGAGTGCAAGCACACACTGAATGAAACACAATGCTCAGGCAGGGATTGATTGGAGCAGCTGGGTTATATACCAGGTGACAGACAGCAATAGGCTGAGGACGCACAAGGGGTGTGACCCACAGCAGGTACAAAAAGCAGGAAGTGATCGGGCGCCGCCCTTAAGCAGCAGAAACAGACACAAACAGACAGCATGGAGGGAAGCCAGAGAGACATTCTGGACTGGAGATCAAGTGCGCGCTCTTGCACAGTGGGAGATGGACCACCATGCAAGGGCGCCGCCAGGTATGTTACAGTACCCCCCCCTTACGCCCCCTCTTCTTCAGGCCTGCCAGAATCTTCCGCAGGGAATTCGAGGGCCAATCCTTCACTTCAAGGAGATCACTCCCACTGTCCACAGGAAAAACTGGTCTCATCTGGTTAGCTAGGATGCTACCTCCTATCCAGCCATCCTCAGCAACAGACGAAACGGGTGGAGTACCAGGAACAGCACACAAGGAAGTCTCTCTCCACATATTTTCAGGTGGCACCCCAGAGGGTACAGGAGACAACTGGAAGTCCTCCACCGGGTTGGAGGGGAGCAGAGACTCGGGGGTAAACTCTGCTTCGAGGTACATCTTGTCAAGCTCACAGGAAGAAATAGACGGGTTATCAGGTACAGGATGAGGAAAAGTCACTGTCTCTTTGTTATCTGGTGGTACCCCGGAGGATTCAGGAAACAACTGGAGGTCCTCCGCCGAGTCAGAAGAGTGCAGAGGCTCGGAGAAAACATCTGCTTCAGAGTACACTAGGTCGGACTCACTGGACGAAGCAGGCGAGGTATCGGGTACCGAGTATAGGAAAGTCTCTGTCCATTCACCACCAGGTGGCACCCCGAAGGGTTCTGGAGACAACTGGAGGTCCTCCGCCCGGTCGGAGAGGTGTAGAGACTCGGGAGTAACCTCTGCTTCGGAGTACACTAGGTTGGACTTACTGGACGAAGCGAGCGAGGTATCAGGTACAGAGTATAGGAGAGTCTCTGTCCTTTCGCTACCAGGTAGCACCCCGAAGGGTTCTGGAGACAACTGGAGGTCCTCCGTCTGGTCAGAGGGGTGTAGAGACTCATGGGTAACCTCTGCTTCAGAGTACACTAGGTTGGACTCACTGGACGAAGCGAGCGAGGTATCAGGTACAGAGTATAGGAGAGTCTCTGTCCTTTCGCTACCAGGTAGCACCCCGAAGGGTTCTGGAGACAACTGGAGGTCCTCCGCCTGGTCGGAGGGGTGTAGAGACTCATGGGTAACCCCTGCTTCAGAGTACACTAGGTTGGACTCACTGGACGAAGCGAGCGAGGTATCAGGTACAGAGTATAGGAGAGTCTCTGTCCTTTCGCTACCAGGTAGCACCCCGAAGGGTTCTGGAGACAACTGGAGGTCCTCCGCCTGGTCGGAGGGGTGTAGAGACTCATGGGTAACCTCTGCTTCGGAGTACACTAGGTTGGACTCACTGGACGAAGCGAGCGAGGTATCAGGTACAGAGTATAGGAGAGTCTCTGTCCTTTCGCTACCAGGTAGCACCCCGAAGGGTTCTGGAGACAACTGGAGGTCCTCCGCCTGGTCGGAGGGGTGTAGAGACTCGGGGGTAACTACCACTTTGGGGTACCCATTGTCAGGCTCACAGGACGGAGTGGACAAAGTATCGAGTACCAGGTGTAGAGAAGTCTCTCTCCATTTGTCATCGAGTGGTATTCCGGAGGATTCAGGAGGCAACTGGGGGTCCTCCGCCAGGTAGTAGAGGTGCACAGACTCTGAGGTAATCACAGCTTCGGAGCATCCTTGGACATGCACACCGGTTAAAGTGGGTGAAGCATCTGATGCCGGGTGCAGGAAGTTCTCCTGTGTGGAGTCTGGATGGGCAGTAGTCTCTTCGGGCAGGAGAACTGGTGCACTACCCACGCACATTACCCATTGGGGCTTCTCCGGGATACAGGGAGATGAAGCTTCAGTAGGGACTTCAAGGTTGGGGTCAGGAGGTCTCAGGGAGGACAGACCCTGGCGTGACGGCTTGCCTCTACGTCTAGCACGTCTGGACTGCCTCTCGAGGTTGGGAGAAGTATTCCGGAGAGCGTAGTCACCCTGTGAGGATTCTGGGTGGGCAGTAGTCTCATTGGGCTGGAGGACTATTGCGCTACCCACACACATTACCCATCGGGGCTGCTCCGGGATATTGGGAAGTGAAGCTTCAGCAGGAGCCTCCGGGTTAGGATCATCGAAGACCATTAGAAAGGCCACCAGGAAGGCCATTAGGTCCAGAAGGATCGGATTCTGTGTTTCATATAGGGGGTTGATCCATTCCAAGGCATCACCCGCCAGGTAAGACATAATGAATGCCACCTTAACCGGATCGGTGGGAAAACATAGAGGGTAGAACTTGAAGTGTAGCATGCATTGCTCCACAAATGCACGACTTTGTCTTGGATCCCCATAGTAACGTGGCGGATCCACAGGAACGAGAGCAGATAGATCCATCTGGACGGGTGCGTAATTCACCTGGAACTCAGCTAGAGAAAAAAAAATTGTATTTATTTATTTTTAATGCATGTATTCGCTGGAAAACGTCTCAGAGAGCGAAGGCCGTGGGGCTCAACGGGAACCATGGCCTGAGCATGCTGTAATGCACACGCCCGGGCTGAGCGGCGTGTGCGTGTGATTCCACTGGACCGTGCCGGAGAGTGAATGCCTGGAGGGGCGTAACTAGGTATTCACCCGATCCGACCAGGGTCGCACGACGGCATACGACGCTAGTGCACCAAGGAGGAACCGAGCAGAGGGACCAGGTGCTACTCCAGGACAGACCCCGGACACGGCTGTTGACCCACACAGGGGAATACAGGAACAGACAGGTTAGGCTGGCACACAGACTGGTGGGAATAGGCAGGCACGACTGGTATGCGGGCAGGCGGGTATGCAGGCAGGGGGGTACAGGCAAGCACGGCTAGAGTGCAGACAGGAAGGCACTAGCAGGTAGGAACACAGGCGGGATAGGACCCAGTACACACTGGGACTCTGGAACAGAACCACAGATGGGGCAGACAAACACAGCAGAGTGAGGCCGCCCAGAGAGGTGAGCGAGAGCAGGGCAGGACGAGACCGCCTGGAGCGGTGAGCAAGAGCAGAGCAGGACGAGACCGCCTGGAGCGGTGAGCAAGAGCAGAGCAGAACGAGACCGCCTGGAGCGGTGAGCAAGAGCAGAGCAGGACGAGACCGCCTGGAGCGGTGAGCAAGAGCAGAGCAGGACGAGACCGCCTGGAGCGGTGAGCAAGAGCACAGCAGGACGAGACCGCCTGGAGCGGTGAGCAAGAGCAGAGCAGGACGAGACCGCCTGGAGCGGTGAGCAAGAGAAGAGCAGGACGAGACCGCCTGGAGCGGTGAGCAAGAGCAGAGCAGGACAAGACCGCCTGGAGCGGTGAGCAAGAGCAGAGCAGGGGGAACAGGGCTCTGTTCACACGGAACAGACAGGAAGGGAAAGGCAGAGCCAGATACCCACAAGGTACTTGCAGTGAAGTAGCGAGTGGACCACAAACACACAAACGGGAGTACAGAGACAACAAGCAGGAGTTAGGTACGAGTTCAGACTCTGCAGAAAAAGGAAAGGAACGGACATAGAGGCAAAACAGGTAAAGGATAGGAGAGAGTTCAGACTGGAACTGAGTGTACGGAAGAGACCGACACTGCAGCGGGATACAGGAGCGGGTCTGGGAATACGGCCCCCAGAGAGGCGGGACGAACAGGCAAGGAGCGTGTTCAGACAGGACAGACAAGATACAGGAGCGGGTCTAGGTAATCGGCCCCTAGAAGGTGGGAGGAACAGGCTAGGAGCGAGTTCAGACAGGACAGACAAGATACAGGAGCGGTTCTAGGTAATCGGCCCCTAGAAGGCGGGAGGAACAGGCTAGGAGCGTGTTCAGACAGGCCTGGAAATACAGCCTCCAGGATAGGCAGACAAGAGAACACAGAACGGGACCTGGCACCTTCAGAGTGCAAGCACACACTGAATGAAACACAATGCTCAGGCAGGGATTGATTGGAGCAGCTGGGTTATATACCAGGTGACAGACAGCAATAGGCTGAGGACGCACAAGGGGTGTGACCCACAGCAGGTACAAAAAGCAGGAAGTGATCGGGCGCCGCCCTTAAGCAGCAGAAACAGACACAAACAGACAGCATGGAGGGAAGCCAGAGAGACATTCTGGACTGGAGATCAAGTGTGCGCTCTTGCACAGTGGGAGATGGACCACCATGCAAGGGCGCCGCCAGGTATGTTACACTTTGTAGGTGAGAAAAGGTGCAAAATCAGCAGCGTATCTAATACTTATTTTCCCCACTGTATATTGTAACATACCTGGCGGCGTCCTTGCATAGCGGTCCATCTCCCACTGTGCAAGAGCGCGCACTTGATCTCCTGTCCAGTCTTCTAGCCTGGCTTCCCTCCATGCTGTCTGCTTGCCTCTGTTTCTGCTGCTTAAGGGCGGCGCCCGATCACTTCCTGCTTCTTGTAGCTGCTGCAGGCACACCCCTTGTGCGTCCTCAGCCTATTGCTGTCTGTCACCTAGTATTTAACCCAGCTCCTCCCTGGAATCCATGCCTGAGCATTGTGTTCTTTCAGTTGGCTTCCTGTCACTGATGTGCCAGGTCCTGTCTATGCTTCCTGCCTTGCGGTATCAGTTCCCGTGTCTGAACTGTGTCCTGTCTGAACTATCTTCTAGCCTGTTGTCTTCTGTCTATCCTGGAGGCTGTATTTCCAGTCCAGTGTGAACACGCTCCTAGCCTGTTCTTTCCGCCTTCTAGGGGCCGCATACCTAGACCTCTCCTAGCCTGTTACCTGTTTTTCTCTATGTCCGTACCTTCCCTTTACCTGCAGAATCTGATCCCGTACCTAACTCCTACTCGTTGTCCCTGTACTCCCGTTTGTGAGTTTAGAGTCCACTCGCTACTTCAGTGCAAGTATCCTGTGTGTACCTGGTTCTGCCTTTCCCTTCCAGTCTGTTCCGTGTGATCAGAGCCCTGTCCCCTCTGCTCTGCCTTGCTCACCGCTCCGGCGGTTCTTGCCTGCTCTGCCTTGCTCACTGCTCCGGCAGTCGCGCTCTGCTCTGACCATTTGCTCGCTGCTCCGGCAGTCTCGCTCTGCTCTGACCCTTTGCTCGCTGCTTCGGCAGTCTCGCTCTGCTCTGACCCTTTGCTCGCTGCTCCGGCAGTCTCGCTCTGCTCTGACCCTTTGCTCGCTGCTCCGGCAGTCTCGCTCTGCTCTGACCCTTTGCTCGCTGCTCCGGCAGTCTCGCTCTGCTCTGACCCTTTGCTCGCTGCTCCGGCAGTCTCGCTCTGCTCAGACCCTTTGCTCGCTGCTCCGGCAGTCTCGCTCTGCTCTGACCCTTTGCTCGCTGCTTCGGCAGTCTCGCTCTGCTCTGACCCTTTGCTCGCTGCTCCGGCAGTCTCGCTCTGCTCTGGTCCTTTGCTCGCTGCTCCGGCAGTCTCGCTCTGCTCTGACCCTTTGCTCGCTGCTCCGGCAGTCTCGCTCTGCTCTGACCCTTTGCTCGCTGCTTCGGCAGTCTCGTCCTGCTCTCCTCTCACTCACCGCTCCAAGCGGCCTTGTCCTGCTCTTCTCTCGCTCACCGCTCCAGGCGGTCTCGTCTTGTTCTGCTCTTGCTCGCCGCATCTGGGCGGCCTCACTCTGCTGTTTGTCCACCGCATCTGGGGTTCTGTTCCTGAGTCCCAGTCTGTACTGGGTCCTATCCACTCGGTGCTCCAACCTGTCATACCTGCCAGTACCTCCCTGCCTGCATACCAGTCAGGCTTACCAGCATCCGCCAGTCTGCATACCAGCCATGTCTGCCTATACCCAGTAGTCTGTGTGCCAGCCTAACCTGCCTGTTCCTGTATTCCCCTGTGTGGGTCAACAGCCGTGTCCGGGGTCTGTCCTGGAGTAGCACCTGGTCCCTCTGCTCGGTTCCTCCTTGGTGCACTGGCGTCATATGCCGTCGTGCGACCCTGGTCGGATCGGGTGGATACTTAGTTACGCCCCTCCAGGCATTCACTCTCCGGCATGATCCAGTGGAATCACTACATATACACGCACAGCCCGGGCGTGTGCATTACAGCATGCTCAGGCCATGGTTCCCGTTGAGCCCCACGGCCTTCGCTCTCTGAGACCTTTTCCAGCGAATACGTGCATCTAGAAGAAATTTTTTTTTTTTTTTCTACTAGCTGAGTTCCAGGCGAATTTCGCACCCGTCCAGATGGAGCTTTCTGCACCCGTTCCTGCGGATCCGCCACGGTACTATGGGGATCCAAGACAGAGTCGTGCATTTGTGGAGCAATGCATGCTACACTTCAAGTTCTACCCTCTTTGTTTTCCCACCGATCGGGCTAAGGTGGGATTCATGATGTCTTACCTAGCGGGTGATGCCTTGAATTGGATCACCCCCCTATGGGACGCACAGGATCCTATCGTCCTGGACATAATGGCCTTCCTGGTGGCCTTTCTAATGGTCTTCGATGACCCTAATCCGGAGGCTCCTGCTGAAGCTTCACTTCCCAATAACCAGGAGCAGCCCCGTTGGGTAATGTATGTGGGTAGGGCACTAGTCCTCCTGCCCGAAGAGACTACTGCCCACCCAGAATCCACACAGGATGACTACGCTCTCCGGAATACTTCTCCCAACCTCAAGAGGCAGTCCAGATGTGCTAGGCGTAGAGGCAAGCCGTCACGCCAGGGTCTGTCCTCCCAAAGACCTCCTGACCCCAACCTTGAAGTCCGTGCTGAAGCTTCACTTCCCTGTATCCCGGAGCAGCCCCGACGGGTAATGTGCATGGGTAGCGCACCAGTTCTCCTGCCCGAAGAGACTTCTGTCCACCTAGAATCCACACAGGAGGTCTTCCTGCACCCGGTATCTGATGCTTCACCCACTTTACCCGGTGAGCCTGTCCAAGGGTACTCCGAAGCAGTGATTACCTCCAAGTCTGTGCATCTCTACTACCTGGCGGAGGACCCCCTGTTGCCTCCTGAATCCTCCGGGATACCACCTGATGACAAATGGAGAGAGACTTCCCTACACCCAGTACCCGATACTTCGTCTGCTCCGTCCTGTGAGCCTGACAATGGGTACCTTAAAGCGGTAGTTAACCCCGAGTCTCTACACCCCTCCGACCAGGTGGAGGACCTCCAGTTGTCTCCAGAACCCTTCGGGGTGCTACCTGGTAGCGAATGGACAGAGTCTTCCCTATACTCTGTACCTGATACCTCGCCCGCTTCGTCCAGTGAGTCCGACCTAGTGTACTCCGAAGCAGAGGTTATCACCGAGTCTCTACACCCCTCCGACCAGGCGGAGGACCTCCAGTTGTCTCCTGAACCCTTCGGGGTGCTACCTGATAGCGAATGGACAGAGATTCTCCTATACTCGGTACCTGATACCTCGGCCGCTTCTTCCAGTGAGTCCGACCTAGTGTACTCCGAAGCAGAGGTTATCCCCGAGTCTCTACACCCCTCCGACCAGGCGGAGGACCTCCAGTTGTCTCCTGAACCCTTCGGGGTGCTACCTGATAGCGAATGGACAGGGACTCTCCTATACTCGGTACCTGATACCTCGCCCGCTTCTTCCAGCGAGTCCGACCTAGTGTACTCCGAAGCAGAGGTTACCCCCGAGTCTCTGCACTCTTCCGACCCGGCGGAGGACCCCCAGTTGTTTCCTGAATCCTCCGGGGTACCACCAGATAACAAAGAGACAGTGACTTTTCTACACCTTGTACCTGATACCTTGCCCATTTCATCCTGTGAGCTTGACAAGATGTACCCCGAAGCAGAGGTTACCCCCGAGTCTCTGCACCCCTCCAACCCGGCGGAGGACTTCCAGCTGTCTCCTGAACCCTCTGGGGTGCTACCTGATAAGTGGAGAGAGACTTCCTTGTGTGCTGTTCCTGGTACTCCACCCGTTTCGTCTGTTGCTGAGGATGGCTGGATAGGAGGTAGCATCCTAGCTACTCAGATGAGACCAGTTTTTCCTGTGGAAAGAGGAAGTGATCTCCTTGAAGTGAAGGATTGGCCCTCGAATTCCCTGCGGAACATTCTGGCAGGCCTGAAGAAGAGGGGGCGTAAGGGGGGGGGTACTGTAACATACCTGGCGGCGTCCTTGCATAGCGGTCCATCTCCCACTGTGCAAGAGCGCGCACTTGATCTCCAGTCCAGTCTGCTAGCCTGGCTTCCCTCCATGCTGTCTGCTTGCCTCTGTTTCTGCTGCTTAAGGGCGGCGCCCGATCACTTCCTGCTTCTTGTAGCTGCTGAAGGCACACCCCTTGTGCGTCCTCAGCCTATTGCTGTCTGTCACCTAGTATTTAACCCAGCTCCTCCCTGGAATCCATGCCTGAGCATTGTGTTCTTTCAGTTGGCTTCCTGTCACTGATGTGCCAGGTCCTGTCTATGCTTCCTGCCTTGCGGTATCAGTTCCCGTGTCTGAACTGTGTCCTGTCTGAACTATCTTCTAGCCTGTTGTCTTCTGCCTATCCTGGAGGCTGTATTTCCAGGCCAGTGTGAACACGCTCCTAGCCTGTTCTTTCTGCCTTCTAGGGGCTGCATACCTAGACCCATTCCTGTATCTTGCCTGTTCCTGTCTGAACACGCTCCTAGCCTTTTCGTTCCGCCTTCTAGGGGCCGCATACCCTGAGCCGCTCCTGTATCTTGCTGCTGTGTCTGTTCTTGTCTGAATACTCTCCTAGCCTGTTACCTGTTTTTCTCTATGTCCGTACCTTCCCTTTTCCTGCAGAATCTGATCCCGTACCTAACTCCTACTCGTTGTCCCTGTACTCCCGTTTGTGAGTTTAGAGTCCACTCGCTACTTCATTCTCGCTCTGCTCTGACCCTTTGCTCGCTGCTCCGGCAGTCTCGCTCTGCTCTGACCCTTTGCTCGCTGCTCCGGCAGTCTCGCTCTGCTCTGACCCTTTGCTCGCTGCTCCGGCAGTCTCGCTCTGCTCTGACCCTTTGCTCGCTGCTTCGGCAGTCTCGCTCTGCTCTGGCCCTTTGCTCGCTGCTCCGGCAGTCTCGCTCTGCTCTGACCCTTTGCTCGCTGCTCCGGCAGTCTCGCTCTGCTCTGACCCTTTGCTCGCTGCTCCGGCAGTCTCGCTCTGCTCTGACCCTTTGCTCGCTGCTTCGGCAGTCTCGTCCTGCTCCTCTCTCGCTCACCGCTCCAGGCGGCCTTGTCCTGCTCTTCTCTCGCTCACCGCTCCAGGCGGTCTCGTCTTGTTCTGCTCTTGCTCGCCGCTCTGGGCGGCCTCACTCTGCTGTTTGTCCACCGCATCTGCGATTCTGTTCCTGAGTCCCAGTCTGTACTGGGTCCTATCCACTCGGTGCTCCAACCTGTCATACCTGCCAGTACCTCCCTGCCTGCATACCAGTCGTGCTTACCAGCATCCGCCAGTCTGCATACCAGCCGTGTCTGCCTATACCCAGCAGTCTGTGTGCCAGCCTAGCCTGCCTGTTCCTGTATTCCCCTGTGTGAGTCAACAGCCGTGTCCGGGGTCTGTCCTGGAGTAGCACCTGGTCCCGCTGCTCGGTTCCTCCTTGGTGCACTAGCGTCGTATGCCATCGTGCGACCCTGGTCGGATCGGGTGGATACTTAGTTACGCCCCTCCAGGTATTCACTCTCCGGCACGGTCCAGTGGAATCACTGCATATACACGCACACGCCACTCAGCCCGGGCGTGTGCATTACATATACAGTACAGACCAAAAGTTTGGACACACCTTCTCATTTAAAGAAATTTCTGTATTTTCATGACTATGAAAATTGTACATTCACACTGAAGGCATCAAAACTATGAATTAACACATGTGGAATTATATACTTACCAAAAAAGTGTGAAACAACTGAAAATATGTCTTATATTCTAGGTTCTTCACAGTAGCCACCTTTTGCTTTGATGACTGCTTTGCACACTCTTGGCATTCTCTTGATGAGCTTCAAGAGGTAGTCACCGGAAATGGTTTTCACTTCACAGGTGTGCCCTGTCAGGTTTAATAAGTGGGATTTCTAGCCTTATGTAGTGCCGGCGTCCCTGCCCTCTGCTAGGCAGGGACGCTGTTCCCCTCACCGCTCTGCTCCGTGCCCGGCGTCCCTCTCCCGCTCTGCTGGCAGCGCGCGCTCCTTCCCGGCCACTGTGCTTAGGGCGCGCGCGCGCGTCCTCCCTCCCTCTTAAAGGGGCCGCGCGCGCCGTCCTAAGGAGTCCCCGGTCAATGGCCGGAGGACTTTACCATATATAAGGCACCTCCTCCAAAATGGAGGTGCCCGAGCAATGTTGTTGCACCGTTCTACTCTGCTTCAGCCCTCAGGTCCCGTTGCCAGTTACCAGCCAGTTACCTGCCAGATTCCTGCCAGCTTGCTGTCCTAATCCTGCCTGATTTCCTGTTACCTGCCTGCCTGCCTGAGGTCCGACGGTCTGCCTTACAACTCCGGTCAGTCTGTCTAAGGACCAACTTGCCCGCTCACCTGGGAGCGCACATCAGCTACCTGCCTGCTTGCCTGAGGTCCGACGGTCTGCCTTACAACTCCGGTCAGTCTGTCTATGGACCAGCTTGCCCGCTCACCTGGGAGCGCTTCTCCGCTACCTGCCTGCTTGCCTGCCCGGAGGCTCCGCTGTCACGTGCTGTGACCACCAGCTATTCCAGACTCTTGCCCGCTCACCTGGGAGCGCTTCTCCGCTACCTGCCTGCTTGCCTACCTGGAGGCTCCGCCGTCACGTGCTGTGACCACCTGCTATTCCAGAGACTCTCGCTTGCTCACCTGGGAGCACAGATCCTCCATCTGCCTTGCTAGCCTACCTGGAGGTTCAGCCATCACAGGTCGTACCTACCCCTTACCTAGAGACTGCCCCGGTCACTTGCCGTGACCTCCAGCCCGTTCTTCCAGAGACTGCCCCGGTCACTTGCCGTGACCTCCAGCCCGTTCTTCCAGAGACTGCCCTGATCACTTGCCGTGACCTCCTGCCCGTACACCCAGAGACTGTCCCGGTCACCTGCTGTGACTGCCTGACTGGTCGCCACCCGCTCCCTTACAAGGACCGCTCCCTTGTATAGTAGCCCAGAGGTTCCGCCTCCCAGACCCGTTACAGTTTGCTCGGGCCATGGAACCCGGTGGCACCCAAGCTCCCTCGCTCTCGGACCTGTGTCATGAACTGTCCCGTCAAAGGTCCCAACAGGAGTCCATCCTGGGTCACCTGCGGAATGTCAATACTCGCCTGGACACTCTGACTGTTCCACCAACAACCTCCGCCAGTGCCATGTCTCGCAATCCGGCAGCTCCGCTGTCCACTAACACCATGATATCCTACCCCGGACCTCGGCTTTCTGCACCTCCTCGCTTCGGAGGCGACTCAGCCCAGGCTCGGGGCTTCATAAATCAGTGCACCCTGCACTTTGAACTATTGTCCCACCAGTTTAACTCCGACCGAGCCAAAATTGCATTCATCATGTCCCATCTCACCGGGGAGGCCCTGGCCTGGCTAAATCCTCTATGGGAGAGAGGAGACCCCCTGGTGTCCAACTTGCCTGCTTTTCTCACGGCTTTCCGGAAAGTCTTCGACGAACCCGGACGGAAGACCTCATCCGCATCATCGTTGCTACGCCTCCGTCAGGAAAGTCTCACCGTGGGCCAATATGCCATACGGTTCCGTACCCTTGCCTCGGAGCTGGCCTGGGATAACGACGCTCTGGTTTCCGTCTTCTGGGAGGGTCTGTCCGGCCGTATTAAAGATGAACTTGCCGGTCGGGACATTCCTACCACTCTCGATGACTTAATAACTCTTGCCACCCGGATTGACCTACGGTTCCAGGAGCGTGCCAGAGAGGTCACCCGTGAGAGGAGGTTACCACGTCTAGCTCCTACTTTTCAGAAACCCGTCACTCCTTCTGTCTCTAACCAGGTACACCCTCCTGAGCCTATGCAGGTCGACCAGACCAAGATGGTCAAGACCCGTCAGGACTTACGCCGTGCCGAGGGGACCTGCTTCTACTGTGGCAGTAAGGAGCACCGGATCCGTGCCTGCCCGGAGAGGTCGGGAAACGCCTGTGTCTAGGTTCGCTCAGAGAGGTCCACCTAGACAAGAATAAATCCTCTCCATCCCTGCTGTTGTCAGTTTCAATCGTCTACGGGGAGAACCGTTATTTCGAACTAGCCCAACTGGACTCTGGAGCAGCCGGGAATCTTATTTCACAGTCCCTGGTAGAGAAATACCGCATCCCCACCAAACCTCTGGCTGTACCCTTGTCTGTTGCTGCCGTGGATGGGGGGCTCTTACCACGCCCCATCCAACTCATCACCGAATCCATTACTCTGCAGGTGGGAATGCTGCATTCTGAGAGTATCTCCTTCCATGTTCTGCCTGGACTCTCTCACGCCCTCTTGCTAGGCCTACCTTGGCTCCAGAAACATGCACCCGTTCTTGACTGGCAGACCGGAGAAGTCCTTTGCTGGGGACAGGGCTGCCATAAGACCTGTCTGGTTCCCGTTCATCCCGTCCGTCCTTCTCCTACCCCAGCTAATCTACCTGGACTTCCGATTCCTTATTGGTCTTATGCTGATGTCTTTAATAAAAAGGAGGCAGAGACACTACCCCCTCATAGACCATACGACTGCCCTATCGACCTGTTACCTGGTACTTCTCCTCCCCGTGGGCGTATTTATCCATTATCCGCTGCTGAGACCCGGTCGATGTCCGAATATATTGAGGAGAATCTGGCCAGGGGATTCATCCGGAAATCTACCTCCCCGGCGGGAGCAGGCTTCTTTTTCGTCAAAAAGAAGGACGGCTCTCTCCGTCCCTGTATAGACTATAGAGGCCTTAACCAGATCACGGTGAAGAATAAGTACCCCCTTCCGCTCATTCCGGAGTTATTTGATCGTCTGAGGGGGGCTAGAATCTTCACCAAACTGGACCTCCGTGGGGCGTACAACCTGGTTCGTATCCGTCAGGGGGATGAATGGAAGACGGCATTCAACACCCGGGACGGCCACTATGAATATCTGGTAATGCCCTTTGGCCTCTGTAACGCTCCTGCCGTCTTTCAAGAGTTGGTCAATGACATCTTCCGGGACCTTCTCTACTCCTGCGTAGTGGTGTACCTGGACGACATCTTCGTCTTCTCTCCGGATCTCCAGACTCACCGGAGGGATGTTCGTCAGGTCCTGCTCAGGCTCAGGCAGAACCATCTCTACGCTAAATATGAGAAGTGCCTCTTTGAGCAGACCTTGCTTCCGTTTCTGGGCTACATTATCTCTCAGACCAGCCTACAAATGGATCCTGAGAAACTGTCTGCCATCGAGAAATGGCCCCGACCAGAGGGGTTGAAGGCTATTCAACGGTTCCTGGGCTTCGCCAACTATTACCGCCTCTTCATCACGCACTTCTCTTCCCGGACTGCCCCAATTTCCGCGCTCACCCGTAAGGGTACTAATCCCAAAGAGTGGCCGCCCGAAGCAGAGGAGGCCTTTCTTTCCCTAAAACAGGCCTTCTCTTCCGCCCCGGTGCTGCATCGCCCGGACGGCAACAAGCAGTTCTTCCTGGAAGTTGACGCCTCCTCCTCTGGAGCCGGAGCGGTACTTACTCAAAAATCATCTTCCGGGAGAATGGTAACTTGTGGCTTCTTCTCCAAACTCTTCTCCTCTTCTGAGCGCAACTATTCCATAGGAGACCGAGAGTTATTGGCCATCAAGCTGGCGTTGGAGGAGTGGCGTTACCTACTCGAGGGGGCTCTTCATCCGGTAATAATTTACACTGACCACAAGAACTTGGCTTACCTCCAGCATGCCCAGAGACTTAACCCGCGCCAAGCCCGGTGGTCCTTGTTTTTTGCTCGCTTTGATTTTGTTCTTCATTTTCGCCCGGCTGACAAAAACGTCAAAGCAGACGCCTTGTCCCGATCCTTTCTGGTGTCCGATCTCGAGGAAGAACCTAAACATATCATCGATCCCGCCAGAGTAATGCAGGTGGCTCCCGTGAGTCTAAATCGTCTCCCTCCCGGTAAGACGTTTGTTTCAGTACCTGATCGGGAGAAGATCCTACACTGGGGCCATTCGTCTAAACTAGCTGGCCACGCCGGTCAGAAAAAGACCCTCCAGCTTATTGCCCGGCACTATTGGTGGCCTACCCTGCACAAGGACATAATAGACTTTGTTTCTGCCTGTGTGTCCTGCGCCCGCAACAAAGTCCCGAGACATCTGCCAGCCGGACGCCTCCTTCCGCTTCCTGTACCTGCTGCCCCCTGGCAGCATATAGCAATGGACTTTATAACTGATCTCCCCGTCTCTGCCGGTTGTACGGTCATTTGGGTGGTCGCTGACCGCTTTTCCAAGATGGCTCACTTTATTCCCCTGCCAGGCCTTCCGTCTGCACCCGAGCTGGCTAAAGACTTTATCCGCCACATCTTCCGTCTTCATGGCCTGCCCCTCCACATCGTGTCGGATCGTGGGGTACAGTTCACCTCACGTTTCTGGAGAGCCACTTGTAAACTACTAGACGTCACCCTGGACTTCTCTTCCGCTTACCACCCACAGTCCAATGGTCAAGTGGAGCGGATCAATCAGAACCTGACCAGTTACCTCCGGCACTTCGTTAATGCCCACCATTCTGACTGGGTGGATCTCCTACCATGGGCCGAGTTCTCTTATAATAATCACGAGAGCGAATCCTCCTCCAAATCCCCGTTTTTTGTAGTCTTTGGTCAGCATCCTCGGATTCCTTTTCCTGTCTCCACCTCTGTGGACAACCCGGCTGCGGAATCTCTCGTTAGCAAATTTTCCTCCATATGGGAGAGTACCCGGTCCGCACTCCTTCTGTCATCCGAGCGTATGAAAAGACACGCTGACAAAAAACGCCTGGATCCTCCACAATTTCGTCCAGGAGATAAAGTCTGGCTCTCATCTAAATATGTTCGACTCAAGATACCTTCTTACAAGTTAGGGCCTCAGTTCATCGGTCCTCTGGAGGTCATCAGTCAGATCAACCCGGTGGCCTATAAATTGAAACTCCCGGCCAACTTACGGATCCCTAACTCCTTCCATGTATCTCTCCTCAAACCCGTGGTGCTTAACTCTTTTTCCAAGTCTACAGGTACGCCTCCTGCTCCGGTTTCTGCTGAGGACGAGTTTGAGGTAGAGAACATTCTTGCCACCAAAAGGGTAAGAGGAAAGACCTTTTTTCTGGTAGATTGGAAGGGGTTTGGTCCTGAGGAGAGAACGTGGGAGCCCCGGGAGAACATCCATGCCCCTCTCATCCTAGCTAAATTTCTATCTGGCCTAAAAAAGGGGGGGCCTAAAGGGGGGGGTACTGTAGTGCCGGCGTCCCTGCCCTCTGCTAGGCAGGGACGCTGTTCCCCTCACCGCTCTGCTCCGTGCCCGGCGTCCCTCTCCCGCTCTGCTGGCAGCGCGCGCTCCTTCCCGGCCACTGTGCTTAGGGCGCGCGCGCGTGCCCTCCCTCCCTCTTAAAGGGGCCGCGCGCGCCGTCCTAAGGAGTCCCCGGCCAATGGCCGGAGGACTTTACCATATATAAGGCACCTCCTCCAAAATGGAGGTGCCCGAGCAATGTTGTTGCACCGTTCTACTCTGCTTCAGCCCTCAGGTCCCGTTGCCAGTTACCAGCCAGTTACCTGCCAGATTCCTGCCAGCTTGCTGTCCTAATCCTGCCTGATTTCCTGTTACCTGCCTGCCTGCCTGAGGTCCGACGGTCTGCCTTACAACTCCGGTCAGTCTGTCTAAGGACCAACTTGCCCGCTCACCTGGGAGCGCACATCAGCTACCTGCCTGCTTGCCTGAGGTCCGACGGTCTGCCTTACAACTCCGGTCAGTCTGTCTATGGACCAGCTTGCCCGCTCACCTGGGAGCGCTTCTCCGCTACCTGCCTGCTTGCCTGCCCGGAGGCTCCGCTGTCACGTGCTGTGACCACCAGCTATTCCAGACTCTTGCCCGCTCACCTGGGAGCGCTTCTCCGCTACCTGCCTGCTTGCCTACCTGGAGGCTCCGCCGTCACGTGCTGTGACCACCTGCTATTCCAGAGACTCTCGCTTGCTTACCTGGGAGCACAGATCCTCCATCTGCCTTGCTAGCCTACCTGGAGGTTCAGCCATCACAGGTCGTACCTACCCCTTACCTAGAGACTGCCCCGGTCACTTGCCGTGACCTCCAGCCCGTTCTTCCAGAGACTGCCCTGATCACTTGCCGTGACCTCCTGCCCGTACACCCAGAGACTGTCCCGGTCACCTGCTGTGACTGCCTGCCTGGTCGCCACCCGCTCCCTTACAAGGACCGCTCCCTTGTATAGTAGCCCAGAGGTTCCGCCTCCCAGACCCGTTACACCTTATAAATGGGGTTGGGACCATCAGTTGTGTTGTGCAGAAGTCTGGTGGATACACAACTTATTGTCCTACTGAATAGACTGTTAGCTGCTTTTTTCTTGCCATAATACAAATTCTAAATAAAGTAAAATGAGTGGCCATCATTACTTTCAAAAATGAAGGCCAGTCAGTGCGAAAAATTGGGCAAACTTTGAAAGTGTCCCCAAGTGCAGTTGCAAAAACCATCAAGCGCTACAAAGAAACTGGCTCACATGAGGACCGCCGCGGGAAAGGAAGACCAAGAGTCACCTCTGCTTCTGAGGATAAGTTTATCCGAGTCACCAGCCTCAGAAATCGCAGGTTAACAGCAGCTCAGGTTAGAGACCAGGTCAATGCCACACAGAGTTCTAGCAGCAGACACATCTCTACAACAACTGTTAAGAGGAGACTTTGTGCAGCAGGCCTTTATGGTAAAATAGCTGCTAGGAAACCACTGCTAAGGACAGGCAACAAGCAGAAGAGACTTGTTTGGGCTAAAGAACACAAGGAATGGACATTAGATCAGCAGAAATCTGTGCTTTGGTCTGATGAGTCCAAATTTCAGATCTTTGGTTCCAACCACCGTGTCTTTGTGCGACGCAGAAAAGGTGAACGGATGGACTCTACATGCCTGGTTCCCACCGGGAAGCATGGAGGAGGAGGTGTGATGGTTTGGGGGTGCTTTGCTGGTGACACTGTTGGGGATTTATTCAAAATTGAAGGCATACTGAACCAGCATGGCTACCACAGCATCTCGCAGCGGCATGCAATTCCATCCGGTTTGCGTTTAGTCGGACCATCATTTATTTTTCAACAGGACAATGACCCCAAACACACCTCCAGGCTGTGTAAGGGCTATTTGACCAAGAAGGAGAGTGATGGGGGGCTACGCCAGATGACCTGGCCTCCACAGTCACCAGACCTGAACCCAATCGAGATGGTTTGGGGTGAGCTGGACCGCCGAGTGAAGGCAAAAGGGCCAAGTGCTAAGCATCTCTGGGAACTCCTTCAAGATTGTTGGAAGACCATTTCCGGTGACTACCTCTTGAAGCTCATCAAGAGAATGCCAAGAGTGTGCAAAGCAGTCATCAAAGCAAAAGGGGGCTACTGTGAAGACCCTAGAATATAAGACATATTTTCAGTTGTTTCACACTTTTTTGTTAAGTATATAATTTCACAAGTGTTAATTCATAGTTTTGATGCCTTCAGTGTGAATGTACAATTTTCATAGTCATGAAAATAAAGAAAAATCTTTAAATGAGAAGGTGTGTCCAAACTTTTGATCTGTACTGTATGTACGTGTATGACCCGCTCACCGGCCAGTATCTGTATATGTACATGTATGACTCGGTCACCGGCCAGTATCTGTATATGTACATGTATGACCCGGTCACCGGCCAGTATCTGTATATGTACATGTATGACCTGGTCACCGGCCAGAATCTGTATATGTACATGTATGACCCGGTCACCGGCCAGTATCTGTATATGTACATGTATGACTCGGTCACCGGCCAGTATCTGTATATGTACATGTATGACCCGGTCACCGGCCAGTATCTGTATATGTACATGTATGACCCGGTCACCGACCAGTATCTGTATATGTACATGTATGACCCGGTCACCGGCCAGTATCTGTATATGTACATGTATGACCCGGTCACCGGCCAGTATCTGTATATGTATGACCCGGTCACCGGCCAGTATCTGTATATGTATGACCCGGTCACCGGCCAGTATCTGTATATGTACATGTATGACCCGGTCACCGGCCAGTATCTGTATATGTACATGTATGACCCGGTCACCGGCCAGTATCTGTATATGTACATGTATGACCCGGTCACCGGCCAGTATCTGTATATGTATGACCCGGTCACCGGCCAGTATCTGTATATGTATGACCCGGTCACCGGCCAGTATCTGTAATGTACATGTATGACCCGGTCACCGGCCAGTATCTGTATATGTACATGTATGACCCGGTCACCGGCCAGTATCTGTATATGTACATGTATGACCCGGTCACCGGCCAGTATCTATATATGTACATGTATGACCCGGTCACCGGCCAGTATCTGTATATGTACATGTATGACTCGGTCACCGGCCAGTATCTGTATATGTACATGTATGACCCGGTCACCGGCCAGTATCTGTATATGTACATGTATGACCTGGTCACCGGCCAGAATCTGTATATGTACATGTATGACCCGGTCACCGGCCAGTATCTGTATATGTACATGTATGACTCGGTCACCGGCCAGTATCTGTATATGTACATGTATGACCCGGTCACCGGCCAGTATCTGTATATGTACATGTATGACCCGGTCACCGACCAGTATCTGTATATGTACATGTATGACCCGGTCACCGGCCAGTATCTGTATATGTACATGTATGACCCGGTCACCGGCCAGTATCTGTATATGTATGACCCGGTCACCGGCCAGTATCTGTATATGTATGACCCGGTCACCGGCCAGTATCTGTATATGTACATGTATGACCCGGTCACCGGCCAGTATCTGTATATGTACATGTATGACCCGGTCACCGGCCAGTATCTGTATATGTACATGTATGACCCGGTCACCGGCCAGTATCTGTATATGTATGACCCGGTCACCGGCCAGTATCTGTATATGTATGACCCGGTCACCGGCCAGTATCTGTAATGTACATGTATGACCCGGTCACCGGCCAGTATCTGTATATGTACATGTATGACCCGGTCACCGGCCAGTATCTGTATATGTACATGTATGACCCGGTCACCGGCCAGTATCTATATATGTACATGTATGACCCGGTCACCGGCCAGTATCTGTATATGTACATGTATGACTCGGTCACCGGCCAGTATCTGTATATGTACATGTATGACCCGGTCACCGGCCAGTATCTGTATATGTACAGTACAGACCAAAAGTTTGGACACACCTTCTCATTTAAAGATTTTTCTGTATTTTGATGACTATGAAAATTGTACATTCACGCTGAAGGCATCAAAACTATGAATTAACACATGTGGAATTATATACTGTACAAAAAAGTGTGAAACGACTGAAACTATGTCTTATATTCTAGGTTCTTCAAAGTAGCCACCTTTTGCTTTGATGACTGCTTTGAACACTCTTGGCATTCTCTTGATGAGCTTCAAGAGGTAGTCACCGGAAATGGTCTTCCAACAATCTTGAAGGAGTTCCCAGAGATGCTTAGCACTTGTTGGCCCTTTTGCCTTCACTCTGCGGTCCGGCTCACCCCAAACCATCTCGATTGGGTTCAGGTCTGGTGACTGTGGAGGCCAAGTCATCTGGCGTAGCACCCCATCACTCCACTTCTTGGTCAAATAGCCCTTACACAGCCTGGAGGTGTGTTTGGGGTCATTGTCCTGTTGAAAAATAAATGATGGTCCAACTAAACGCAAACCGGATGGAATAGCATGCCGCTGCAAGATGCTGTGGTAGCCATGCTGGTTCAGTATGCCTTCAATTTTGAATAAATCCCCAACAGTGTCACCAGCAAAGCCCCCCCACACCATCACACCTCCTCCTCCATGCTTCACAGTGGGAACCAGGCATGTAGAGTCCATCCGTTCACCTTTTCTGCGTTGCACAAAGACACGGTGGTTGGAACCAAAGATCTCAAATTTGGACTCATCAGACCAAAGCACAGATTTCCACTGGTCTAATGTCCATTCCTTGTGTTCTTTAGCCCAAACAAGTCTCTTCTGCTTGTTGCCTGTCCTTAGCAGTGGTTTCCTAGCAGCTATCTTACCATGAAGGCCTGCTGCACAAAGTCTCCTCTTAACAGTTGTTGTAGAGATGTGTCTGCTGCTAGAACTCTGTGTGGCATTGACCTGGTCTCTAATCTAAGCTGCTGTTAACCTGCGATTTCTGAGGCTGGCGACTCGGATAAACTTATCCTCAGAAGCAGAGGTGACTCTTGGTCTTCCTTTTCTGGGGCGGTCCTCATGTGAGCCAGTTTCTTTGTAGCACTTGATGGTTTTTGCAACTGCACTTGGGGACACTTTCAAAGTTTTCCCAATTTTTCAGACTGACTGACCTTCATTTCTTAAAGTAATGATGGCCACTCGTTTTTCTTTACTTAGCTGCTTTTTTCTTGCCATAATGCAAATTCTAACAGTCTATTCAGTAGGACTATCAGCTGTGTATCCACCTGACTTCTGCACAACACAACTGATGGTCCCAACCCCATTTATAAGGCAAGAAATCCCACTTATTAAACCTGACAGGGCACACCTGTGAAGTGAAAACCATTTCTGGTGACTACCTCTTGAAGCTCATCAAGAGAATGCCAAGAGTGTGCAAAGCCGTCATCAAAGCAAAAGGTGGCTACTGTGAAGAACCTAGAATATAAGACATATTTTCAGTGGTTTCACACTTTTTTGTTAAGTATATAATTCCACATGTGTTAATTCATAGTTTTGATGCCTTCAGTGTGAATGTACAATTCTCATAGTCATGAAAATAGAGAAAAATCTTTAAATGAGAAGGTGTGTCCAAACTTTTGGTCTGTACTGTACATGTATGACCCGGTCACCGGCCAGTATCTGTATATGTACATGTATGACCCGGTCACCGGCCAGTATCTGTATATGTACATGTATGACTCGGTCACCGGCCAGTATCTCTATATGTACATGTATGACCCGGTCACCGGCCAGTATCTGTATATGTACATGTATGACTCGGTCACCGGCCAGTATCTGTATATGTACATGTATGACCCGGTCACCGGCCAGTATCTGTATACGTACATGTATGACCCGGTCACCGGCCAGTATCTGTATATGTATGACCCGGTCACCGGCCAGTATCAGTATATGTACATGTATGACCCGGTCACCAGCCAGTATCCGTATATGTATGACTCGGTCACCGGCCAGTATCTGTATCAGTACATGTATGACCCAGTCACAGGCCAGTATGTGTATCAGTACATGTATGACCCAGTCACCGGCCAGTATGTGTATCAGTACATGTATGACCCGGTCACCGGCCAGTATGTGTATATGTACATGTATGAACCGGTCACCGGCCAGTGTCTGTATATTAACATGTATGACTCGGTCACCGGCCAGTATCTGTATCAGTACATGTATGACCCAGTCACGGGCCAGTATCTGTATCAGTACATGTATGACCCGGTCACAGGCCAGTATCTGTATCAGCACATGTATGACCAGGTCACAGGCCAGTATCTGTATATGTACATGTATGACTCGGTCACAGGCCAGTATCTGTATATGTACATGTATGACTCGGTCACCGGCCAGTATCTTTATACGTACATGTATGACTCGGTCACAGACCAGTATCTGTATATGTGCATGTATGACTCGGTCACCGGCCAGTATCTGTATACGTACATGTATGACTCGGTCACCGGCCAGTATCTGTATACGTACATGTATGACCCGGTCACCGGCCAGTATCTGTATATGTACATGTATGACCCGGTCACCAGCCAGTATCTGTATATGTACATGTATGTCCGGTCACCGGCCAGTATCTGTATACGTACATGTATGACCCGGTCACAGGCCAGTATCTGTATACGTACATGTATGACCCGGTCACAGGCCAGTATCTGTATATGTACATGTATGACCTGGTCACAGGCCAGTATCTGTATATGTACATGTATGACCCGGTCACAGGCCAGTATGTGTATATGTACATGTATGACCCGGTCACAGGCCAGTATCTGTATATGTACATGTATGACCCGGTCACAGGCCAGTATGTGTATATGTACATGTATGACCCGGTCACAGGCCAGTATCTGTATGTGTACATGTATGACTCGGTCACTGGCCAGTATCTGTATATGTATTACCCGGTCACCGGCCAGTATGTGTATATGTACATGTATGACCCGGTCACCGGCCAGTGTCTGTATATGTACATGTATGACCCAGTCACCGGCCAGTATCTGTATATGTACATGTATGACCCGGTCACCGGCCAGTATCTGTATATGTACATGTATGACCCAGTCACCGGCCAGTATCTGTATATGTACATGTATGACCCAGTCACAGGCCAGTATCTGTATATGTACATGTATGTCCCGGTCACCGGCCAGTGTCTGTATATGTACATGTATGACCCAGTCACCGGCCAGTATCTGTATATGTACATGTATGACCCGGTCACCGGCCAGTATCTGTATATGTACATGTATGACCCAGTCACCGGCCAGTATCTGTATATGTACATGTATGACCCAGTCACAGGCCAGTATGTGTATCAGTACATGTATGACCCGGTCACTGACCAGTGTCTGTATATGTACATGTATGACCCGGTCACCGGCCAGTATCTGTATATGTACATGTATGACTCGGTCACCGGCCAGTATCTGTATATGTACATGTATGACTCGGTCACCGGCCAGTATCTGTATATGTACATGTATGACCCGGTCACCGGCCAGTATCTGTATATGTACATGTATGACCCGGTCACCGGCCAGTATCTGTATATGTATGACCCGGTCACCGGCCAGTATCTGTATATGTACATGTATGACCCGGTCACCGGCCAGTATCTGTATATGTACATGTATGACCCGGTCACCGGCCAGTATCTGTATATGTACATGTATGACCCGGTCACCGGCCAGTATCTGTATATGTACATGTATGACCCGGTCACCGGCCAGTATCTGTATATGTATGACCCGGTCACCGGCCAGTATCTGTATATGTATGACCCGGTCACCGGCCAGTATCTGTAATGTACATGTATGACCCGGTCACCGGCCAGTATCTGTATATGTACATGTATGACCCGGTCACCGGCCAGTATCTGTATATGTACATGTATGACCCGGTCACCGGCCAGTATCTATATATGTACATGTATGACCCGGTCACCGGCCAGTATCTGTATATGTACATGTATGACTCGGTCACCGGCCAGTATCTGTATATGTACATGTATGACCCGGTCACCGGCCAGTATCTGTATATGTACAGTACAGACCAAAAGTTTGGACACACCTTCTCATTTAAAGATTTTTCTGTATTTTGATGACTATGAAAATTGTACATTCACGCTGAAGGCATCAAAACTATGAATTAACACATGTGGAATTATATACTGTACAAAAAAGTGTGAAACGACTGAAACTATGTCTTATATTCTAGGGTCTTCACAGTAGCCACCTTTTGCTTTGATGACTGCTTTGAACACTCTTGGCATTCTCTTGATGAGCTTCAAGAGGTAGTCACCGGAAATGGTCTTCCAACAATCTTGAAGGAGTTCCCAGAGATGCTTAGCACTTGTTGGCCCTTTTGCCTTCACTCTGCGGTCCGGCTCACCCCAAACCATCTCGATTGGGTTCAGGTCTGGTGACTGTGGAGGCCAAGTCATCTGGCGTAGCACCCCATCACTCCACTTCTTGGTCAAATAGCCCTTACACAGCCTGGAGGTGTGTTTGGGGTCATTGTCCTGTTGAAAAATAAATGATGGTCCAACTAAACGCAAACCGGATGGAATAGCATGCCGCTGCAAGATGCTGTGGTAGCCATGCTGGTTCAGTATGCCTTCAATTTTGAATAAATCCCCAACAGTGTCACCAGCAAAGCCCCCCCACACCATCACACCTCCTCCTCCATGCTTCACAGTGGGAACCAGGCATGTAGAGTCCATCCGTTCACCTTTTCTGCGTTGCACAAAGACACGGTGGTTGGAACCAAAGATCTCAAATTTGGACTCATCAGACCAAAGCACAGATTTCCACTGGTCTAATGTCCATTCCTTGTGTTCTTTAGCCCAAACAAGTCTCTTCTGCTTGTTGCCTGTCCTTAGCAGTGGTTTCCTAGCAGCTATCTTACCATGAAGGCCTGCTGCACAAAGTCTCCTCTTAACAGTTGTTGTAGAGATGTGTCTGCTGCTAGAACTCTGTGTGGCATTGACCTGGTCTCTAATCTGAGCTGCTGTTAACCTGCGATTTCTGAGGCTGGCGACTCGGATAAACTTATCCTCAGAAGCAGAGGTGACTCTTGGTCTTCCTTTTCTGGGGCGGTCCTCATGTGAGCCAGTTTCTTTGTAGCACTTGATGGTTTTTGCAACTGCACTTGGGGACACTTTCAAAGTTTTCCCAATTTTTCAGACTGACTGACCTTCATTTCTTAAAGTAATGATGGCCACTCGTTTTTCTTTACTTAGCTGCTTTTTTCTTGCCATAATGCAAATTCTAACAGTCTATTCAGTAGGACTATCAGCTGTGTATCCACCTGACTTCTGCACAACACAACTGATGGTCCCAACCCCATTTATAAGGCAAGAAATCCCACTTATTAAACCTGACAGGGCACACCTGTGAAGTGAAAACCATTTCTGGTGACTACCTCTTGAAGCTCATCAAGAGAATGCCAAGAGTGTGCAAAGCCGTCATCAAAGCAAAAGGTGGCTACTGTGAAGAACCTAGAATATAAGACATATTTTCAGTGGTTTCACACTTTTTTGTTAAGTATATAATTCCACATGTGTTAATTCATAGTTTTGATGCCTTCAGTGTGAATGTACAATTCTCATAGTCATGAAAATAGAGAAAAATCTTTAAATGAGAAGGTGTGTCCAAACTTTTGGTCTGTACTGTACATGTATGACCCGGTCACCGGCCAGTATCTGTATATGTACATGTATGACCCGGTCACCGGCCAGTATCTGTATATGTACATGTATGACTCGGTCACCGGCCAGTATCTCTATATGTACATGTATGACCCGGTCACCGGCCAGTATCTGTATATGTACATGTATGACTCGGTCACCGGCCAGTATCTGTATATGTACATGTATGACCCGGTCACCGGCCAGTATCTGTATACGTACATGTATGACCCGGTCACCGGCCAGTATCTGTATATGTATGACCCGGTCACCGGCCAGTATCAGTATATGTACATGTATGACCCGGTCACCAGCCAGTATCCGTATATGTATGACTCGGTCACCGGCCAGTATCTGTATCAGTACATGTATGACCCAGTCACAGGCCAGTATGTGTATCAGTACATGTATGACCCGGTCACCGGCCAGTATGTGTATCAGTACATGTATGACCCGGTCACCGGCCAGTATGTGTATATGTACATGTATGAACCGGTCACCGGCCAGTGTCTGTATATTAACATGTATGACTCGGTCACCGGCCAGTATCTGTATCAGTACATGTATGACCCAGTCACCGGCCAGTATCTGTATCAGTACATGTATGACCCGGTCACAGGCCAGTATCTGTATCAGCACATGTATGACCAGGTCACAGGCCAGTATCTGTATATGTACATGTATGACTCGGTCACAGGCCAGTATCTGTATATGTACATGTATGACTCGGTCACCGGCCAGTATCTTTATACGTACATGTATGACTCGGTCACAGACCAGTATCTGTATATGTGCATGTATGACTCGGTCACCGGCCAGTATCTGTATACGTACATGTATGACTCGGTCACCGGCCAGTATCTGTATACGTACATGTATGACCCGGTCACCGGCCAGTATCTGTATATGTACATGTATGACCCGGTCACCAGCCAGTATCTGTATATGTACATGTATGTCCGGTCACCGGCCAGTATCTGTATACGTACATGTATGACCCGGTCACAGGCCAGTATCTGTATACGTACATGTATGACCCGGTCACAGGCCAGTATCTGTATATGTACATGTATGACCTGGTCACAGGCCAGTATCTGTATATGTACATGTATGACCCGGTCACAGGCCAGTATGTGTATATGTACATGTATGACCCGGTCACAGGCCAGTATCTGTATATGTACATGTATGACCCGGTCACAGGCCAGTATGTGTATATGTACATGTATGACCCGGTCACAGGCCAGTATCTGTATGTGTACATGTATGACTCGGTCACTGGCCAGTATCTGTATTACCCGGTCACCGGCCAGTATGTGTATATGTACATGTATGACCCGGTCACCGGCCAGTGTCTGTATATGTACATGTATGACCCAGTCACCGGCCAGTATCTGTATATGTACATGTATGACCCGGTCACCGGCCAGTATCTGTATATGTACATGTATGACCCAGTCACCGGCCAGTATCTGTATATGTACATGTATGACCCAGTCACAGGCCAGTATCTGTATATGTACATGTATGTCCCGGTCACCGGCCAGTGTCTGTATATGTACATGTATGACCCAGTCACCGGCCAGTATCTGTATATGTACATGTATGACCCGGTCACCGGCCAGTATCTGTATATGTACATGTATGACCCAGTCACCGGCCAGTATCTGTATATGTACATGTATGACCCAGTCACAGGCCAGTATGTGTATCAGTACATGTATGACCCGGTCACTGACCAGTGTCTGTATATGTACATGTATGACCCGGTCACCGGCCAGTATCTGTATATGTACATGTATGACTCGGTCACCGGCCAGTATCTGTATATGTACATGTATGACTCGGTCACCGGCCAGTATCTGTATATGTACATGTATGACCCGGTCACCGGCCAGTATCTGTATATGTACATGTATGACCCGGTCACCGGCCAGTATCTGTATATGTATGACCCGGTCACCGGCCAGTATCTGTATATGTACATGTATGACCCGGTCACCGGCCAGTATCTGTATATGTACATGTATGACCCGGTCACCGGCCAGTATCTGTATATGTATGACCCGGTCACCGGCCAGTGTCTGTATATGTACATGTATGACCCGGTCACCGGCCAGTGTCTGTATATGTACATGTATGACCCGGTCACCGGCCAGTGTCTGTATATGTACATGTATGACTCGGTCACCGGCCAGTGTCTGTATATGTACATGTATGACTCGGTCACCGGCCAGTATCTGTATACGTACATGTATGACCCGGTCACCGGCCAGTATCTGTATATGTACATGTATGACCCGGTCACCGGCCAGTATCTCTATATGCACATGTATGACTCGGTCAACGGCCAGTATCTGTATATGTACATGTATGACCCGGTCACCGGCCAGTATCTGTATATGTACATGTATGTCCGGTCACCGGCCAGTATCTGTATATGTACATGTATGACCCGGTCACCGGCCAGTATCTGTATATGTACATGTATGACCCGGTCACCAGCCAGTATCTGTATATGCACATATATGTCCGGTCACCGGCCAGTATCTGTATATGTACATGTATGACTCGGTCACCGGCCAGTATCTGTATATGTACATGTATGTCCGGTCACCGGCCAGTATCTGTATATGTACATGTATGACCCGGTCACCGGCCAGTATCTGTATATGTACATGTATGACCCGGTCACCGGCCAGTATCTGTATATGTATGACCCGGTCACCGGCCAGTATCTGTATATGTACATGTATGACCCGGTCACCAGCCAGTATCTGTATATGTACATGTATGACCCGGTCACCGGCCAGTATCTGTATATGTACATGTATGTCCGGTCACCGGCCAGTATCTGTATATGTACATGTATGTCCGGTCACCGGCCAGTATCTGTATATGTACATGCATGTCCGGTCACCGGCCAGTATCTGTATACGTACATGTATGACCCGGTCACCGGCCAGTATCTGTATATGTACATGTATGACCCGGTCACCAGCCAGTATCTGTATATGCACATATAAGTCCGGTCACCGGCCAGTATCTGTATATGTACATGTATGACCCGGTCACCGACCAGTATCTGTATATGTACATGTATGACCCGGTCACCGGCCAGTATCTCTATATGCACATGTATGACCCGGTCACCGGCCAGTATCTGTATATGTACATGTATGACCCGGTCACCGGCCAGTATCTCTATATGCACATGTATGACCCGGTCACCGGCCAGTATCTGTATATGTACATGTATGACCCGGTCACCGGCCTGTGTCTGAATATGTACATGTATGACCCGGTCACCGGCCAGTATCTGTATATGTACATGTATGACCCGGTCACCGGCCAGTGTCTGTACATGTATGACTCATGTTTATAGTCACATGTACGGGTTCTGGGATGGTCTGTCATGCCGTCTCGGGGTTGTAGGCACCGTGGCCATACATCTTCCACATGAAGCTCCAGCCGCCAGTAGAGTGCGGGAGGTCAGTGCTGAGCTGGAGTAGCCTGTAGAGGCCACGCTGATAGCCACGGCCTCTCCATGGATGTGGAATGATCAGGGCTCCAGGTTTCACATCTTTCCACAGAGTCCAGTGATGTTTGGCGCACGGTGGCTTTTCCCCCAGGGATTGTTCTGCCTCCGACCTCACTCAGTGTTTATCGTGTCTCTTATTTTCCAGGGTCCAGTGTTGTTTGGTGCGCTATGTCTTGTTTCCTGGGGTTTCTTCGGCCTCCGACCTCGCTCGGGGGTTTCTTCGGCCTCCGACCTCGCTCGGGGGCTTCTTCGGCCTCCGACCTCGCTCGGGGGTTTCTTCGGCCTCCGACCTCTTTTATGGCAGCTGATGTGGTACAGTAAAATCCAGGCGGTCCTGAGAATGGAGGATGTCACAGCCTCTCCGAAGGGTCCCAAGGCGACACATAAGGACCTAGCATATTGTGTTTGTGGGTCCCCTTGGGGCACAAGCCAAAGCCTCCTGCAAAAAGGGGTCTGACGCCTGCGCTGACGGGGGCCACCGACTAATGGTGCCGAGCGAACCTGCGATCTGACATCCACCATTGTCAGGAGTGGACGTCTACAGGAGGCCGACACCCCATAGTGACCGGTGTCATAGTGACCGGTGATATCAGTGTTGCCATAGTGACCAGTGTCATAGTGACCGGTGATATCAGTGTTGTCATAGTGACCGGTGGCCGCAGTGTTGTCATAGTGACCGGTGGCCGCAGTGTTGTCATAGTGACCGGTGGCCGCAGTGTTGTCATAGTGACCGGTGTCATAGTGACCGGTGATATCAGTGTTGTCATAGTGACCGGTGTCATAGTGACAGGTGATATCAGTGTTGTCATAGTGACCGGTGGCCGCAGTGTTGTCATAGTGACCGGTGGCCGCAGTGTTGTCATAGTGAGTGCAGATAACTCTGTGGCTGATACCAGAGAGCAGGGGCCGCCGGTTTCCTCCCGCCTCCGCTCTCGGTGACGTCACAGTTTCTCCCGGCGGCCTCCTTGTAGGGCTTTCGGTGACGTCAGTCGGGGGCGGGGCGCGGTATAAAGGCCGCACCTGGCGCAGGTGAGCTCAGTGATCTCTGCGCAGACGATGGCGAACTCCGGCCTGCAGATCTTGGGCTTCATGATGGCGCTGCTCGGCTGGATCGGGCTGATCGCCGCTACCATCATGCCGCAGTGGCGGATGTCCTCGTACGCGGGCGACTCCATCATCACCGCCATCGCCATCTACCAGGGACTGTGGATGAGCTGCGCGATCCAGAGCACCGGGCAGATCCAGTGCAAGGTGTACGACTCCATGCTGCAGCTGGACGGTGAGCGGGGGCACTGAGGGCTGCTCCACCTGTGTATGGGGGGGGGGGGGACACTGAGGGCTGCTCCACCTGTGTATGGGGGGGGACACTGAGGGCTGCTCCACCTGTGTATGGGGGGGGGGGGGGGGGACACTGAGGGCTGCTCCACCTGTGTATGGGGGGGGGGACACTGAGGGCTGCTCCACCTGTGTATGGGGGGGGGGGGACACTGAGGGCTGCTCCACCTGTGTATGGGGGGGGGGGACACTGAGGGCTGCTCCACCTGTGTATGGGGGGGGACACTGAGGGCTGCTCCACCTGTGTATGGGGGGGGGGGGACACTGAGGGCTGCTCCACCTGTGTATGGGGGGGGGGGACACTGAGGGCTGCTCCACCTGTGTATGGGGGGGGACACTGAGGGCTGCTCCACCTGTGTATGGGGGGGGGGGGGGGGACACTGAGGGCTGCTCCACCTGTGTATGGGGGGGGGGACACTGAGGGCTGCTCCACCTGTGTATGGGGGGGGGGGAGACACTGAGGGCTGCTCCACCTGTGTATGGGGGGGGGGGAGACACTGAGGGCTGCTCCACCTGTGTATGGGGGGGGGGAGACACTGAGGGCTGCTCCACCTGTGTATGGGGGGGGGGACACTGAGGGCTGCTCCACCTGTGTATGGGGGGGGGGACACTGAGGGCTGCTCCACCTGTGTATATGGGGGGGGGGGGACACTGAGGGCTGCTCCACCTGTGTATATGGGGGGGGGGGGACACTGAGGGCTGCTCCACCTGTGTATATGGGGGGGGGGGACACTGAGGGCTGCTCCACCTGTGTATATGGGGGGGGGGGGACACTGAGGGCTGCTCCACCTGTGTATATGGGGGGGGGGGGACACTGAGGGCTGCTCCACCTGTGTATATGGGGGGGGGGGACACTGAGGGCTGCTCCACCTGTGTATATGGGGGGGGGGGGACACTGAGGGCTGCTCCACCTGTGTATGGGGGGGGGGGGGCACTGAGGGCTGCTCCACCTGTGTATGGGGGGGGGGACACTGAGGGCTGCTCCACCTGTGTATATGGGGGGGGGGACACTGAGGGCTGCTCCACCTGTGTGTATGGGGGGGGGGGGGACACTGAGGGCTGCTCCACCTGTGTGTATGGGGGGATGCTCAGCATGGGGTGGGGGCTGCTCTGCACTGGTCCCCTGTGGGTGCTGTGTACTCGCACTACTCCCCCCACTCTCCAGTAGCTGCACTCCAGCAAGTGTAGGTTGGGCATTGTGCCCGTTGTGGGGGGGTGGCCCCGGGGTGAGGAGCTCTGCAGCGCTGGGAGCGGCTGTGTCCTTGTGAAGTCTGAAACCAGTCAGACTGGTTGTAATGGAGCTGCTCCCCTCCCCCACTGCACTGACACTAGAGCTGAGCTGGGGCCTCTGGGAATGATGTGCGCACTGTGGCCCCTGCCACACACACTGGCCCCCCGCCGTGGCCCTGGCACATGCCCGGTGCGGCGGCGCCTCCTACCAATGAGCTCCGTTATTCCTTATCTCTGGCTGATAAGTCGCTCACAGGATTGATAAGAGGTTATCTGAGGGCGATAACTGTGCGCTATATGGCGGAAGTGACTGCACACGGCTCCGGGATCAATACTGCTGTGTGTAATACCGCCATAGAGTGGGGCCCGGCTGTGTGTGTGTGTAATACTGCTATAGATTGGGGGGGGAGGGTGTAATACCGCTATAGAGTGGGGCCCGGGTGTGTGTGTGTGTATGTAATACCGCTATAGAGTGGGGCCTGGCTGTGTGTGTGTGTGTGTAATACCGCTATAGAGTGGGGCCCGGCTGTGTGTGTAATACCGCTATAGAGTGGGGCCCGGCTGTGTGTGTAATACCGCTATAGAGTGGGGCCCGGCTGTGTGTGTAATACCGCTATAGAGTGGGGCCCGGCTGTGTGTGTGTGTGTGTGTAATACCGCTATAGAGTGGGGCCCGGCTGTGTGTGTGTGTGTGTAATACCGCTATAGAGTGGGGCCCGGCTGTGTGTGTGTGTGTGTGTGTAATACCGCTATAGAGTGGGGCCCGTGTGTGTGTAATACCGCTATAGAGTGGGGCCCGGCTGTGTGTGTGTAATACCGCTATAGAGTGGGGCCTGGCTGTGTGTGTGTGTGTGTGTGTGTGTAATACCGCTATAGAGTGGGGCCCGGCTGTGTGTGTGTGTAATACCGCTATAGAGTGGGGCCTGGCTGTGTGTGTGTGTAATACCGCTATAGAGTGGGGCCTGGCTGTGTGTGTGTGTGTGTGTGTGTGTGTGTGTGTGTGTGTGTAATACCGCTATAGAGTGGGGCCCGGCTGTGTGTGTGTGTGTGTGTGTAATACCGCTATAGAGTGGGGCCCGTGTGTGTGTGTGTAATACCGCTATAGAGTGGGGCCCGTGTGTGTGTGTGTGTGTGTGTGTAATACCGCTATAGAGTGGGGCCTGGCTGTGTGTGTGTGTGTGTGTAATACCGCTATAGAGTGGGGCCTGGCTGTGTGTGTGTGTGTGTGTGTGTGTGTGTGTGTGTGTGTAATACCGCTATAGAGTGGGGCCCGGCTGTGTGTGTGTGTAATACCGCTATAGAGTGGGGCCTGGCTGTGTGTGTGTGTGTGTGTAATACCGCTATAGAGTGGGGCCTGGCTGTGTGTGTGTGTGTGTGTAATACCGCTATAGAGTGGGGCCCGGCTGTGTGTGTGTGTAATACCGCTATAGAGTGGGGGGTGTGTGTGTGTGTGTGTGTGTGTGTGTGTGTGTGTGTGTGTGTGTAATACCGCTATAGAGTGGGGCCTGGCTGTGTGTGTGTGTAATACCGCTATAGAGTGGGGCCTGGCTGTGTGTGTGTGTGTAATACCGCTATAGAGTGGGGCCTGGCTGTGTGTGTGTGTGTAATACCGCTATAGAGTGGGGCCTGGCTGTGTGTGTGTGTGTAATACCGCTATAGAGTGGGGCCCGTGTGTGTGTGTGTGTGTAATACCGCTATAGAGTGGGGCCCGTGTGTGTGTGTGTGTGTGTGTGTGTGTGTGTGTGTGTGTAATACCGCTATAGAGTGGGGCCCGTGTGTGTGTGTGTGTGTAATACCGCTATAGAGTGGGGCCCGGCTGTGTGTGTGTGTGTGTGTAATACCGCTATAGAGTGGGGCCTGGCTGTGTGTGTGTGTAATACCGCTATAGAGTGGGGCCTGGCTGTGTGTGTGTGTAATACCGCTATAGAGTGGGGCCTGGCTGTGTGTGTGTGTGTAATACCGCTATAGAGTGGGGCCCGGCTGTGTGTGTGTGTGTAATACCGCTATAGAGTGGGGCCCGTGTGTGTGTGTGTGTGTGTAATACCGCTATAGAGTGGGGCCCGTGTGTGTGTGTGTGTGTGTAATACCGCTATAGAGTGGGGCCCGGCTGTGTGTGTGTGTGTGTGTGTAATACCGCTATAGAGTGGGGCCTGGCTGTGTGTGTGTGTAATACCGCTATAGAGTGGGGCCTGGCTGTGTGTGTAATACCGCTATAGAGTGGGGCCTGGCTGTGTGTGTGTGTGTGTGTGTGTGTGTGTGTGTGTGTGTGTGTGTGTGTGTGTAATACCGCTATAGAGTGGGGCCTGGCTGTGTGTGTGTGTAATACCGCTATAGAGTGGGGCCTGGCTGTGTGTGTGTGTGTAATACCGCTATAGAGTGGGGCCCGGCTGTGTGTGTGTGTGTAATACCGCTATAGAGTGGGGCCCGGCTGTGTGTGTGTGTGTGTGTAATACCGCTATAGAGTGGGGCCCGGCTGTGTGTGTGTGTGTAATACCGCTATAGAGTGGGGCCCGTGTGTGTGTGTAATACCGCTATAGAGTGGGGCCCGTGTGTGTGTGTGTGTGTGTGTGTGTGTAATACCGCTATAGAGTGGGGCCCGGCTGTGTGTGTGTGTGTAATACCGCTATAGAGTGGGGCCTGGCTGTGTGTGTGTGTGTGTAATACCGCTATAGAGTGGGGCCCGGCTGTGTGTGTGTGTAATACCGCTATAGAGTGGGGCCTGGCTGTGTGTGTGTGTGTGTGTGTAATACCGCTATAGAGTGGGGCCTGGCTGTGTGTGTGTAATACCGCTCTAGAGTGGGGCCCGGCTGTGTGTGTGTGTGTGTGTAATACCGCTATAGAGTGGGGCCCGTGTGTGTGTGTGTGTGTGTGTGTGTGTGTGTGTGTGTGTGTGATACCGCTATAGAGTGGGGCCCGGCTGTGTGTGTGTGTAATACCGCTATAGAGTGGGGCCCGGCTGTGTGTGTGTGTGTGTAATACCGCTATAGAGTGGGGCCCGGCTGTGTGTGTGTGTGTGTGTAATACCGCTATAGAGTGGGGCCCGGCTGTGTGTGTGTGTGTGTGTGTGTAATACCGCTATAGAGTGGGGCCTGGCTGTGTGTGTAATACCGCTATAGAGTGGGGCCTGGCTGTGTGTGTGTAATACCGCTATAGAGTGGGGCCCGGCTGTGTGTGTGTGTAATACCGCTATAGAGTGGGGCCTGGCTGTGTGTGTGTGTGTAATACCGCTATAGAGTGGGGCCTGGCTGTGTGTGTGTGTGTGTGTAATACCGCTATAGAGTGGGGCCCGGCTGTGTGTGTGTGTGTGTGTAATACCGCTATAGAGTGGGGCCCGGCTGTGTGTGTGTGTGTAATACCGCTATAGAGTGGGGGCTGTGTGTGTGTGTGTGTAATACCGCTATAGAGTGGGGCCCGGCTGTGTGTGTGTGTAATACCGCTATAGAGTGGGGCCTGGCTGTGTGTGTGTGTAATACCGCTATAGAGTGGGGCCTGGCTGTGTGTGTGTAATACCGCTATAGAGTGGGGCCCGGCTGTGTGTGTGTAATACCGCCATAGAGTGGGGCCCGGCTGTGTGTGTGTGTGTGTGTAATACCGCCATAGAGTGGGGCCCGGCTGTGTGTGTAATACCGCCATAGAGTGGGGCCCGGCTGTGTGTGTGTGTGTGTGTGTGTGTGTGTGTAATACTGCTATAGATTGGGGGGAGGGTGTAATACCGCTATAGAGTGGGGCCCGGCTGTGTGTGTGTGTAATACCGCTATAGATTGGGGGGGAGGGTGTAATACCGCTATAGAGTGGGGCCCGGCTGTGTGTGTGTGTGTAATACCGCTATAGATTGGGGGGGAGGGTGTAATACCGCTATAGAGTGGGGCCCGGCTGTGTGTGTGTGTGTGTGTGTGTGTGTGTGTAATACTGCTATAGAGTGGGGCCCGGCTGTGTGTGTGTAATACCGCTATAGAGTGGGGCCTGGCTGTGTGTGTGTGTGTGTAATACCGCTATAGAGTGGGGCTCGGCTGTGTGTGTGTGTAATACCGCTATAGAGTGGGGCCTGGCTGTGTGTGTGTGTGTAATACCGCTATAGAGTGGGGCCCGGCTGTGTGTGTGTGTGTAATACCGCTATAGAGTGGGGCCCGGCTGTGTGTGTGTGTGTAATACCGCTATAGAGTGGGGCCCGGCTGTGTGTGTGTGTGTAATACCGCTATAGAGTGGGGCCCGTGTGTGTGTGTGTGTAATACCGCTATAGAGTGGGGCCCGTGTGTGTGTGTGTGTGTGTGTGTGTGTGTAATACCGCTATAGAGTGGGGCCCGGCTGTGTGTGTGTGTGTAATACCGCTATAGAGTGGGGCCTGGCTGTGTGTGTGTGTGTGTAATACCGCTATAGAGTGGGGCCCGGCTGTGTGTGTGTGTAATACCGCTATAGAGTGGGGCCTGGCTGTGTGTGTGTGTGTGTGTGTGTAATACCGCTATAGAGTGGGGCCTGGCTGTGTGTGTGTAATACCGCTCTAGAGTGGGGCCCGGCTGTGTGTGTGTGTGTGTGTGTGTGTGTAATACCGCTATAGAGTGGGGCCCGTGTGTGTGTGTGTGTGTGTGTGTGTGTGTGTGTGTGTGTGTGTGTGTGTGTGTGTGTGTGTGTGTGTGTGTGTGATACCGCTATAGAGTGGGGCCCGGCTGTGTGTGTGTGTAATACCGCTATAGAGTGGGGCCCGGCTGTGTGTGTGTGTGTGTAATACCGCTATAGAGTGGGGCCCGGCTGTGTGTGTGTGTGTGTGTAATACCGCTATAGAGTGGGGCCCGGCTGTGTGTGTGTGTGTGTGTGTGTGTGTGTAATACCGCTATAGAGTGGGGCCTGGCTGTGTGTGTAATACCGCTATAGAGTGGGGCCTGGCTGTGTGTGTGTAATACCGCTATAGAGTGGGGCCCGGCTGTGTGTGTGTGTAATACCGCTATAGAGTGGGGCCTGGCTGTGTGTGTGTGTGTAATACCGCTATAGAGTGGGGCCTGGCTGTGTGTGTGTGTGTGTGTGTGTGTGTGTGTGTAATACCGCTATAGAGTGGGGCCCGGCTGTGTGTGTGTGTGTGTGTAATACCGCTATAGAGTGGGGCCCGGCTGTGTGTGTGTGTGTAATACCGCTATAGAGTGGGGGCTGTGTGTGTGTGTGTGTAATACCGCTATAGAGTGGGGCCCGGCTGTGTGTGTGTGTAATACCGCTATAGAGTGGGGCCTGGCTGTGTGTGTGTAATACCGCTATAGAGTGGGGCTCGGCTGTGTGTGTGTAATACCGCCATAGAGTGGGGCCCGGCTGTGTGTGTGTGTGTGTAATACCGCCATAGAGTGGGGCCCGGCTGTGTGTGTAATACCGCCATAGAGTGGGGCCCGGCTGTGTGTGTGTGTGTGTGTAATACTGCTATAGATTGGGGGGAGGGTGTAATACCGCTATAGAGTGGGGCCCGGCTGTGTGTGTGTGTAATACCGCTATAGATTGGGGGGAGGGTGTAATACCGCTATAGAGTGGGGCCCGGCTGTGTGTGTGTGTGTAATACCGCTATAGATTGGGGGGGAGGGTGTAATACCGCTATAGAGTGGGGCCCGGCTGTGTGTGTGTTGTGTGTGTGTGTGTGTGTGTGTAATACTGCTATAGAGTGGGGCCCGGCTGTGTGTGTGTAATACCGCTATAGAGTGGGGCCCGGCTGTGTGTGTGTAATGCCGCTATAGAGTGGGGCCTGGCTGTGTGTGTAATACCGCTATAGAGTGGGGCCCGGCTGTGTGTGTGTGTAATACCGCTATAGAGTGGGGCCTGGCTGTGTGTGTAATACCGCTATAGAGTGGGGCCTGGCTGTGTGTGTGTGTGTGTGTGTGTGTGTGTAATACCGCTATAGAGTGGGGCCCGGCTGTGTGTGTGTGTAATACCGCTATAGAGTGGGGCCTGGCTGTGTGTGTAATACCGCTATAGAGTGGGGCCTGGCTGTGTGTGTGTAATACCGCTATAGAGTGGGGCCCGGCTGTGTGTGTGTAATACCGCCATAGAGTGGGGCCCGGCTGTGTGTGTGTGTGTAATGCCGCCATAGAGTGGGCCCGGCTGTGTGTGTAATGCCGCCATAGAGTGGGGCCCGGCTGTGTGTGTGTGTGTAATGCTGCCATAGTGGGGCCCGGCTGTGTGTGATACCGCCATTGAGTGCTGTGTAGTACCACTGTATGGAGGCGTCTGGTGTTTATACGGCGGTTCCCGCTGAGGACTGTGCGGTCAGTATGGCGCCTGTATGGATCTGTAGTGCTGAGGGTTGTAGTTTGTTACGCAGTGGCGGTGTGTGACTGTGCAGTGGCGGTGTGTGACTGTGGAATGTCCCTGGTGTGGGGGGAGGGGAGGCTGATTCCTCTTTCTCCTGCTCAGCTCTGACTCCAGTTTCTGTGAAACTCCTCACCCTCCTCCTCCTCGTCACACCCAGGTGTCTCACGGCAGTGTCACCTGGTCCTCACATGGGACTGACTCACCGCCATGCAGTGTCCCTGAGGAGTCACCCAGCCAGTATCGGCTGCTCTCATTGTATTGGGGGTGGGGAGGCGGAGGATGATGAAGGCTAACCTGTGCTGGTAGCAGTTGGGCAGCTACCACCAAGCGGTGGGTGAGGGTGGTGGGGACGGTTGATCCTGCCCCATAGTGGGTGAGGATGGAGGAATGGCTGCCACCCTATGGTGGGTGAGATGGCTGACCCTGTCCTGGAGGTGGGTGACTATGGGGGGGCTACAGCCGACACTGGGTGAAAATGATGAGGGGGTGGTGGCTGCTGCTCTGCGGTGGATGGCTGGTGCCCCGCAGTGGGTGAGGATGTGGTGGATGGCTGGTGCCCTGTGCTGGGTGGGGGACGGGACGGTTGGCAGTGGGTGAGGATGTTGTGGATGGCTGGTGCCCTGTGCTGGGTGGGGGACGGGACGGTTGGCAGTGGGTGAGGATGTTGTGGATGGCTGGTGCCCTGTGCTGGGTGGGGGACGGGACGGTTGGCAGTGGGTGAGGATGTTGTGGATGGCTGGTTCCCTGTGCTGGGTGGGGGACGGGACGGTTGGCAGTGGGTGAGGATGTTGTGGATGGCTGGTGCCCTGTGCTGGGTGGGGGACGGGACGGTTGGCAGTGGGTGAGGATGTTGTGGATGGCTGGTGCCCTGTGCTGGGTGGGGGACGGGACGGTTGGCAGTGGGTGAGGATGTTGTGGATGGCTGGTGCCCTGTGCTGGGTGGGGGACGGGACGGTTGGCAGTGGGTGAGGATGTTGTGGATGGCTGGTGCCCTGTGCTGGGTGGGGGACGGGACGGTTGGCAGTGGGTGAGGATGTTGTCGATGGCTGGTGCCCTGTGCTGGGTGGGGGACGGGACGGTTGGCAGTGGGTGAGGATGTTGTGGATGGCTGGTTCCCTGTGCTGGGTGGGGGACGGGACGGTTGGCAGTGGGTGAGGATGTTGTGGATGGCTGGTGCCCTGTGCTGGGTGGGGGACGGGACGGTTGGCAGTGGGTGAGGATGTTGTGGATGGCTGGTGCCCTGTGCTGGGTGGGGGACGGGACGGTTGGCAGTGGGTGAGGATGTTGTGGATGGCTGGTGCCCTGTGCTGGGTGGGGGACGGGACGGTTGGCAGTGGGTGAGGATGTTGTGGATGGCTGGTGCCCTGTGCTGGGTGGGGGACGGGACGGTTGGCAGTGGGTGAGGATGTTGTGGATGGCTGGTGCCCTGTGCTGGGTGGGGGACGGGACGGTTGGCAGTGGGTGAGGATGTTGTCGATGGCTGGTGCCCTGTGCTGGGTGGGGGACGGGACGGTTGGCAGTGGGTGAGGATGTTGTCGATGGCTGGTGCTGGGTGGGGGACGGGACGGTTGGCAGTGGGTGAGGATGTTGTCGATAGCCGGTTCCCCGTGCTGGGTGGGGATGGGACGGTTGGCAGTGGGTGAGGATGTTGTGGATGGCTGGTGCCCCGTGCTGGGTGGGGGATGGGACGGTTGGCAGTGGGTGAGGATGTTGTGGATGGCTGGTGCCCCGGGACGGTTGGCAGTGGGTGAGGATGTTGTGGATGGCCAGTGCCCCGTGCTGGGTGGGGGACGGGACGGTTGGCAGTGGGTGAGGATGTGGGGGACGGGACGGTTGGCAGTGGGTGAGGATGTGGGGGACGGGACGGTTGGCAGTGGGTGAGGATGTGGGGGACGGGACGGTGCACTGTGCTGGGTGGGGGGCTTGACGGCTGGCAGTGGGTGAGGATGTGGTGGATGGCCGGTGCACTGTGCTGGGTGGGGGACGGGACGGTTGGCAGTGGGTGAGGATGTTGTGGTTGGCAGTGGGTGAGGATGTTGTGGATGGCCGGTGCCCCATGCTGGGTGGGGGACGGAACGGCTGGCAGTGGGTGAGGATGTGGTGGATGGCCGGTGCACTGTGCTGGGTGGGGGACGGGACGGTTGGCAGTGGGTGAGGATGTTGTGGATGGCCGGTGCCCCGCGCTGGGTGGGGGGACTTGACGGTTGGCAGTGGGTGAGGATGTTGTGGATGGCCGGTGCCCCGTGCTGGGTGGGGGACGGAACGGCTGGCAGTGGGTGAGGATGTGGTGGATTTCTGGTGCCCCGTGCTGGGTGGGGGACAGGACGGTTGGCAGTGGGTGAGGATGTTGTGGATGGCCGGTGCCCCGCGCTGGGTGGGCTGTGCGGCTCGGTGGATGGGCGGAGTAGCACCATATACCGCTCTGAATGGATGTGCAGACCTGTAGACTTGGTATTGAGGCCCCCTCTGTGTGCGCTGCTCCTGCAGGAGCTGTGAGGGGGTGTCTTAGGACCCGGACCCCCGGTCGCATCGTAATGTGACCGTCACTTGGATGCGGCCGGCGTGCTCTTAGGAATGTGGACCCGGTGTCCTCTCCAGTGAGGAATATTGTGGCCCTGCGAGGGGGCTGGCTTGCGTGTCGTGAGGCCGGAGCTCCGGTGACTACTCCAGCTGGCACCGGCCATCACTTACCACTAGGACTGTCCCTGACACGACCCTCGCAGTGATCTGCCCTCCTCCCACACCACAGATCCCAACTTCAGAGGTCTGTCGTCCTGAGCCATTGACCCACCCTGACCATGGGCAGGTGTGACCCGAGGCAGAGGCACAGGATGCCAACATGGAGGGTGGCGCTACTTCATGCTTCATGATGAACGTTGGGTCAGTGTGAATAGATGAGCTTGGATATGCTAGCACACTCCTGGTGGGCAAGGTTTTGTGGGGGGTGGGAGCCCGTGTGATGGGGGGGGGGGGTGGTGTAGTGTGGTGGAGGAGCCTGGGGGGAGGAGGGGGGGGGTGTGGTGGAGGTGGAGGAGCCTGGGGGGAGGAGGGGGGGGGGGGTGTGGTGGAGGTGGAGGAGCCTGGGGGGAGGAGGGGGGGGGGGGTGTGGTGGAGGTGGAGGAGCCTGGGGGAGGAGGGGGGGGTGTGGTGGAGGTGGAGGAGCCTGGGGGGAGGAGGGGGGGGGGTGTAGTGTGGTGGAGGAGCCTGGGGGAGGAGGGGGGGTGGGGGTGGTGTAGTGTGGTGGAGGAGCCTGGGGGGAGGAGGGGGGGTGGGGGTGGTGTAGTGTGGTGGGGGAGGAGGGGGGGTGGGGGTGGTGTAGTGTGGTGGAGGAGCCTGGGGGGAGGAGGGGGGTGGGGGTGGTGGAGGAGCCTGGGGGGAGGAGGGGGGGTGGGGGTGGTGGAGGAGCCTGGGGGGAGGAGGGGGGTGGGGGTGGTGGAGGAGCCTGGGGGGAGGAGGGGGGTGGGGGTGGTGTAGTGTGGTGGAGGAGCCTGGGGGGAGGAGGGGGGGTGGGGGTGGAGGAGCCTGGGGGGAGGAGGGGGGGGGTGGTGGAGGAGCCTGGGGGGGGGTGGTGTGGTGGGGGGAGGAGGGGGGGGGTGGTGGAGGAGCCTGGGGGGAGGAGGGGGGGGTGGGGTAGTGTGGGGGAGGAGGGGTAGTGTGGGGGGGTGGTGTGGTGGAGGAGGGGGGGGTGGTGGAGGAGCCTGGGAGGAGGGGGGGTGGTGTAGTGTGGTGGAGGAGCCTGGGGGGAGGAGGGGGGGTGGTGTAGTGTGGGGGAGGAGGGGGGTGGTGTAGTGTGGTGGAGGGGGGGGGGGTGTGGAGGGGGGGGTAGTGTGGTGGAGGAGGGGGGGGGGTAGTGTGTGGAGGAGGGGGGGGGGTGGTGTAGTGTGGTGGAGGAGGGGGGGTGGTGGAGGAGGGGGGGGGGGGTGTAGTGTGGTGGAGGAGCCTAGGGGGAGGGGGGTATAGTGTGGTGGAGGAGGGGGGGGTGGTGGAGGAGGGGGGGGTGGTGTAGTGTGGTGGAGGAGGGGGGGGGGGGTGGTGTAGTGTGGTGGAGGAGGGGGGGTGGTGGAGGAGGGGGGGGGGTGGTGTAGTGTGGTGGAGGAGCCTAGGGGGAGGGGGGTATAGTGTGGTGGAGGAGCCTAGGGGGAGGGGGGTGGTGGAGGAGCCTGGGGGGAGGAGGGGGGGGTGGTGTAGTGTGGTGGAGGAGCCTGGGGGGAGGAGGGGGGGGGGGTAGTGTGGTGGAGGAGCCTGGGGGGAGGAGGGGGGGGGGGTAGTGTGGTGGAGGAGGGGGGGGGGGTGTAGTGTGGTGGAGGAGGGGGGGGGGTGTAGTGTGGTGGAGGAGGGGGGGGGGGTGGTGTAGTGTGGTGGAGGAGGGGGGGGGGTGGGGGGGGGGGGGGGGTGGTGTAGTGTGGTGGAGGAGGGGGGGGGGGTGGTGTAGTGTGGTGGAGGGGGGGGGGGGGGTGGTGGGGGGGGGTGTAGTGTGGTGGAGGGGGGGGGGGTGTAGTGTGGTGGAGGAGGGGGGGGGGTGTGTGTGGTGGAGGAGGGGGGGGGTGTAGTGTGGGGGGGGGGGGGTGTAGTGTGGTGGAGGGGGGGGGGGTGTAGTGTGGTGGAGGAGGGGGGGGGGTGGTGGTGGAGGAGGGGGGGGGGGTGTAGTGTGGTGGAGGAGGGGGGGGGGGTGTAGTGTGGTGGAGGAGGGGGGGGGGTGTAGTGTGGTGGAGGAGGGGGGGGGTGTAGTGTGGTGGAGGAGGGGGGGGGGGGGGTGTAGTGTGGTGGAGGAGGGGGGGGGGTGTAGTGTGGGGTGGAGGAGGGGGGGGGGTGTAGTGTGGTGGAGGAGGGGGGGGGGTGTAGTGTGGTGGAGGAGGGGGGGGGGGGTGTAGTGTGGTGGAGGAGGGGGGGGGGTGTAGTGTGGTGGAGGGGGGGGGGTGTAGTGTGGTGGAGGAGGGGGGGGGGTGTAGTGTGGTGGAGGAGGGGGGGGGGGGTGTAGTGTGGTG